>NC_048299.1:72048506-72376653 GCF_013100865.1 Trachemys scripta elegans
TAGGAGGGCGGTGAAGCACTGGAATGGGTTACCTAGGGAGGTGGTGGAATCTCCTTNTCAGGCCCTACGTACTTCTAGATTGTCTTACAGGTGGAATTAAGTGGGGTGCAGGAACCATCAAGATGTTCAAATATTTAAAGTTAAATGAGGATTTCTTCACTTCCAGCTGGAGTCATGGATAAAAGTTTGGAAAGACAGCATGTTAACTTAAAAAGAAGAACAGGAGTACTTGTGGCACCTTAGAGACTAACAAATTTATTAGAGCATAAGCTTTCATGGACTACAGCCCACTTCTTCGGATGTGGGCTGTAGTCCACGAAAGCTTATGCTCTAATAAATTTGTTAGTCTCTAAGGTGCCACAAGTACTCCTGTTCTTTTTGCGGATACAGACTAACACGGCTGCTACTCTGAAACCGCTCCTCCCTTAGAGGTTTTTAAGGTCAGGTTTGACAAAGCCCTGGCTGGAATGATTTAGTTGGGATTAGGTCCTGCTTTGAGCAGGGGGGTTGGACTAGATGACCTCCTGAGGTCCCTTCCAACCCTGATATTCTATGATTCTATGAAATAGTGAGGAGAAATTGTTTGGAGTAGGTTAGCACCCTACAGTATTAATTTCATTTTCAGATTATCAAATAGTATTTTGTACCACTTCGAGAGTATCCAAAAGTGTGGTAGATTTGTTTCCATGTGAAGTTAATTTTGAGGTTTTAATCAAATATTTTACAGAAACTAAACATGAATTTTAAATTGTTTTCTGCCATTTCAGTTGCAGCCCAGGGTGGTAGCAACTGATAATTATTGCCATCTGATGACTTTTTAGTGGAATCTCATCTCTATTTCCTAGGGGACAGGAGTAGACCTCACAAAACCACCACCAATGTTGACCTTAAATGACACTAGAGCTTGGCAGAAAATGGGTTGTGTGTCCCCTGCGAATTTGAGAAAAATTTCCCATCCTGAATCAGAACAAAAAGTCAAAGTCTCAAAAATGTTCATGAACTGAAATTCTAACGTTTTTTTCCAGATCGGGTCAATAGAAATGTTTCATTTCAATAATGTTGAAATGTTCCATGCTTACATTGACTTTTAAAAGTTGATTGTTACCTTTTTTACTATAAAATTAAATTTCTAAACAAAAACTTGTTTTGACCTGAAAAACAGAATGTTAGTGATTCGGGAAAGTTAAAATGGGACATTGACAGTTCAAAAAGAAATTTTGAAAGGATAAATTTGTCATAACTGACCCTTTTTGGCAAACCATTTCAGTTTTGACAAAATGAGCATTTTACGACAAAAAGGTTTTATAAAAAAATCCAGACCAGCTGAAATTGCATCCTTGTCTTTATGATTTGGTTTTACATTTGAGACTATGGACTAAATAGGCAGAGAGACTAAACTACCCTCTCATTCCTAAAGGTTGTCCCTTCACTTAAAGTTTGAACAACAATAGGGCACATATGGGAAAGTTTGCATGGTCATTGTTCATGCTGTATACTATATTTGTTCTGTGGGCATACAGGGAAATATAGTCTACAGAGAATTTAATTTAGCACTTTAAACAAGCATTCAATTCACTAAATTAAGTATTTATATCTAACTTTACACTTTCTAGATTTTCATCCTTCAACCATGAACTTTGAAACCTGCTGGCTTATTGCTGCTTGCCTTCACATTGTCTTTCATCCATACAAACTGACACCCACTTTCTTTCCAGCCATGCTACATAAAATCAAAATTCATCTCCAGGCACAGGACCTAGGACATAATCTATGGACCACTTGGAACTAAAAATTTGGATTTAGATGGTGTATAATCATTGTATTGGCCCTGTGAACACAGGTGAATTTCATCCTGAGTGACTAGGACTGGGTGAATAAATGTTTCCAACTAATGAATTCTAAACGGAATTTCAAACATGGAACGCCACACTTCTTGAGACCTCAGGGTAGTGCTGCCACAGAGGAAGCTGACCCTCTAACCAAAATTCTCCAGGGTCTGAACTGGCCAATATCCATTGCCTCTTAGAACAGAGCTGGGATTGGAGAGACCTGCACAGTGGCACTTATTGTCTTAATAAACCTTTGGGCTCTTTGCAAGGAAAGCTGGAATGAACACAATAATTGAAAACATGTTTGGCATTTCCAAAAGGAACGTCTTATTTACTGAGAAACATAATTCAAAAAAGCTGGAATTGATTGGGTAGAAAATATGAGAAGGCAAATCTAGAGGAAAAACAATCCAGAATTAACTATGAAATTAACAGCAAAATTACCCATTTGTTTGGTAGAGCAAGACTGCTGTTGATTAAACTTTCATAGCTCTTATTGCTTAACATATTAAAGATTAAAAGCCAGGCTTCCGACTTGAAGACATTGGCGGTGTTGGATGGGGTGCACAGTGGTCATGTCATGGCAGGAACCCTCAGAAGAATTCTGGCCAACTCAGACACCTTTGACAGGCTGTAGTAACCGCTGTTTCCTAACCTACTCTAGCTTTGCTGACTCGTGCAGGTGGGAGTAGTGGAGCCATGGCTTTGGTCTCACCACAGCTTTGGTCTCACCATACTGCCTTTTGGGGAGTCTAGCAGCATTGACAGCTTTAGACTAGCGTAGGGCCCACACTCATCACCACCGGGTGAAGCTGACTTCTGCTCTGGGATTGAAGAGGAGCAGAAGGGAACCTTTTCACACACAAAAAGAACAGGAGTACTTGTGGCACCTTAGAGACTAACAAATTTATTAGAACATAAGCTTCGGATGCATCCGAAGAAGTGGGCTGTAGTCCATGAAAGCTTATGCTCTAATAAATTTGTTAATCTCTAAGGTGCCGGTGCCACAAGTACTCCTGTTCTTTTTGCGGATAAAGACTAACACGGCTGCTACTCTGAAACTTTTCACACACACTCACCCTTCCTTGTGCACATGCTCAGGACCACCTGTCATCTGGCTTTAACAAAACAAATAAAAATCATTAATACTTAAGTTCCATCTGGAAGGTGGGCTTTGCTGCTCCGTCACTCCAGTTTTACAGTGGTATAGCTCTGTGGAGTGCCACTGTAAAACTGGAATAGAGTGATAAAAGTTAATCAGACCCAAAATATTTAGAGACCTTAAGGAGTAAGCATGTTTATTTTAGAGTCTATGTGATATACTAGATCCACTTTCATATTGGATGTATATTTATATTTTATACTGGAACTAAAAAAAGCCAGCTGACTAAGCAACCTGCGGCTTTCTGTTTTATTTTACACTGCTCTCTGCCCCAGTACGTCAATGCCTTAGTAGTTGACAGAGCTTTGTATTCACATTAATGCTCTAGCAAACTATTTTCACACCCTGTCTCTTGAGTGTTTGTTTCCTGCAGGAAAAGCTATGGCCTCAGCCACCAAATCAAGCGTGGTGACTCCACCTTAGGCCTGTAAATATCTGAGTCATTAACACTGTTTGCTGAGGTGTCTCCTGCACTGTTTGTGCTGCTGTGTGGAGAAAGTCCAGTAGCCTATCAAAGCAGATTTTCATTGGACTGGGGGTGATTTTTAGTGGACAAAGCTTCTTCCTGTTCCACCTCTGCTCTTGAACCTGCACTCAGGTTTCTGAACAGGAGAGTAGAGCATAGAGCTGGGGCTGTGCAACAAAACAAGCCAAAGAGTAGCAATTGTGACCCCTAAATGCAACATGAAGCGTATGGATCTACCAGTACAGAAAGAGCAATTAGAGTAGGTCAGGTGCCCCTTCCATTCTCCCCTTCAATTCTACCCCCTCTCTCCCCATTTGATTCTAACACAGAGACATGAAGAGAACAGGAGATGATAGAGATGCAGATTCACATCCATGCATCACAAAGTCCTTTACAAAGGAAGGTGAGTATTCCCATTATTCCTATTTTACTTATGGAGAAAAACAAAACAAAAACAAAACAAAAAAAAACAAAGGCCAAGTAGCTTGCCTGAAGACACCCAGCAGGTCATTCATAGAGCTGGGACTAGTCCCAGACCTGTGCCACATCTGCTAGACCGCACTGCTACTTTTCCACTTTTGTTAGGTATCTGTGCCAAGTTCCCTCTAAGCTGCGCGGCCGTGCAGCAGGCTATACAGGGCCATGCAGCAGGGGCCTGGAGAGGAGGGAGGTAGGAGGGTGGGCAGGGACTGGGGATGGGAGCAAGTTGGGGCGTGCAGGGATGCCACAGGCCTCTCTCCCGGCCTGGGGAGTTCACTCGCTGCTGCCAGCGGGGAGAGAGGGGCCCCTCCCCGGGAGTTCTGTTCTGCCTAACCCTAACCCCAAAATAATACCTAGAAAATAACATCTAGGAAAAGGTTCAATCTTGATTTCAAAATTGTCAGCGGTGGAGAATCCACTGTGATCCTTGGTAAGTTGTTCCAATGGTTAATTCTGCTCACTGTTAGAAATGTACATCTTATTTCCTGGCTCAATTTGTCTAGCTTCAGATGCCAGCCATTGGATCATGTTATACCTTCTCGCTTGACTGAAGAGTTCATTATTAAATATTTGTTCCCCATGTAGGTACTTATAGACTATAATTAAGTCATCCCTTAACCTTCTCTCTGTTAAACTAAATAGATTGAGCTCATGGAGTCTATCACTAGAAGGCAGGTTTTCTAACCCTTTAAGCATTCTCATGGCTCTTCTCTGAACCCTCTCCAATTTTTGAACATCCTTCTTGAATTATGGACATGAGAACTGGACACAGTATTCCAGCAGCAGTCGGACCAGTGCCAAATACAAAGGTAAAATAACCTCTCTACTCCTACTTGAGATTACCCTGTTATGCGTCCAAAATCCTTAGCTCTTTTGGCCACAGCGTTGCACTGATTATCCATCACGACCTCCAAATCTTTTTCAGAATCACTGCTTCCCATGATAGAGTCCTCCATCCTGTAAGTATGGCCTACATCCTTTGTTCCTAGATGTATACATTTAAAATGCATGTTGTTTGCTAGTGCCCAGTTTACCAAGTGATCCAAATTGCTCTGTATCAGTGACCTGCCCTCTTCATTTTTTTACTACTTCCCCAATTTTTGGGTCATCTGCAAACTTTATCAATGATGATTATTTCTTCTGGGTCATTGATAAAAATGCTAGATAATGCAGAGCTAAGAACTGACCCTCACTAAAAACATACCCGCTCAGTAAAGATTCCCCACTTACAATTACGGTTTGAGACTTATCAGTTACCCAGCTTTCAATTTATTTAATGTGTGTGTGTGTGTGTGTGTGTGTGTATGACACTTCCTTGGTCTGTCCAGGACTGTGGGCCACCGTATGACATCCCCCCACCTCAGTGAGAGAGACTTGCTGGTGCTAAGCTGTGTCTCATCTCCCTGACACTCAGAGGCAGTCACCCAAACAAACTCCTTGAAGGTTAACATTTGTTGTATCCCAACTTCCGAACACCTCAGCAGCATCCTCCTGTCATGTCCAGCCCCTGTCACTGGACACTCACCATAATTACCAAGTTCACTACTCCCAAGGGTATAGCATACACTGGGGTGGACAAACTTACTGACCCTTGAGCCATGTACGACAATCTTCAGCAGTTTGAGAGCTGGGGCGCACCTGCCAGGGCTCAAGACTTCAGCCCTGTGGGAGGTGCTTGACGGGACTCAGGGCTTCAGCCCTGCTTCTGCTGAAGCCCCAAGCCCCAGCAGGCATGCCTTATGGGGCTGAAGCCCAGAGACCGCCCCTCCCTGCTTGGCAGAAGCCCTACCCCATCACCCTGCTGCAAGGAAGAGGTCCCAAGCTCCTCTCCAGTCTGGTAGGTGGAGAATGTGGGGGGGGGTGGATGGGGTGGCTCCGCAAGCCACACTTCAACAGTAAAAGAGCCTCACAAGCCACAGTTTGGCCACCCCTGCTGTACACATACATGTGGAGTATCAGCTCCAATATAACACAGCACTAATCTATTTATAGTGAAAACAAATATAAATTTATTAAAGGCTAATATTTAAGAGATAGCAAGGATAATAAGAACAATAGGTTACAAATAAATACAATAGTATAACACTTTATGGAGACTAAAACAGAATTTAACAAGCTAACTTTGTCTAAAGCAATTTTTCACCTAAGTCCTTTCTTGCTGTTTCAACCAAGATTGGTTGAGATCCTGTTTTTGTGTGCATAACCTCACCACCTGGTTATCTCCTCAAGTGTAGGATAAAAGAGGGGTCCTAGTGCCATCCTCTTATACCCCAAAGTCCATTGTGTCAGTCCCCAGTCAGGATGACTCCATGTAATTTCCTTCCTGGTGTATGGCCTCCAAGGAGTCTTCTTCTTTCTTTCTATAGAGATATCCCATCTCCTAGAACTGGAAGGGACCTTGAAAGGTCATTGAGTCCAGCCCTCTGCCTTCACTAGCAGGACCAAGTGCTGATTTTGCCCCAGCTACCTCAGAGGATTGAACTCACAACCCTGGGTTTAGTAGGCCAATGCTCAAACCACTGAGCTATCCATCCCTCCCCCTGTCTCCCAGACTCCTGTTTGTTTCACATCAACCTGTTTTTCTGGTTGATTTTTGACATGTAAATGGGGCTTCCTTTCTGTTTGGCTTCACAATGCTTATTTTACATGAGAGACCTACATGGATAGATGATTCTACATCCCTTTGTCTGGCAAAACCTGCTTGTCAAGCTTGCCTGGGACCCAGATTCTAAACATATTTTCAGTACATACATGCAACTTCTTAAGTATCATCCATATATCACACAATAATTAGGAGGATCAGTATGATGTAAGCTTCTGTTAGACATCTCACCTCACACAAACCTTTTTGGGTAAATTCTATGTAAATAGTATGACAAGGTAGGTGAGGTAATATATTTTATTGGACCAAACTCTGTTGGTGAGAGAGACAAGATATTACCTCCCCCATCTTGTCTCTCTAATATCCTGGGACAAACACGGCTACAATTACACCACATGCATGAAAGTAGTGTATTAGGTGTAATGAGTTTGTCCAGCTTGATAGGAGTTGCTGTTATAGAACAATGAACTCTTTGCCAGTTGGCATTTAGGGGTTCTTAGGGTCCCAGTGTGCCATGTTAATTTTATATCATTCTAGTTTTTTTAATCAAAATTTCATGCAGTACCCGCTCAATCACCCTATAGAATTATCAAACCTGTAATCTCCTTAAAAAAGATAATCAATTAGTTTGATAGGATCTAATTTTCCATAAGTCCATTATTATATTACCCTCTTTTATTTTTTTATTAATTAAGTCCCATCTCAGCTGTTCCATTATCTTGCATGGGTTTGACCTATAATTATCCAAGGCATCCAGTTTATCCTTTTAAAATATTGGCACAACGTTAGTTTTCTTCCAGTCTGTGGGGGAGGAGGGTCATAAAAATCAGACAAGTAAACTGTTCCTCAGTTTCCCCACCTATAATATGGAGATGAGTTGAAAGGCTTGATTCCTAAACTATTACAAAGTGCTTTGTATTCCTCCGCTGGACAGCACTATAGAAGAGCAAAGTATTGTCACGGTGGTTGCCAATGAAAAGTCAGTGGAGAAGCAGGAGCTCACTACCTCTGAAAATGAGGTGATTTGAAACATACAGTAAGTTTGTGGCAAGGCCAGGACTAGAACCCACATCTCCTGTCCCAGAGTCTTGTGCTGTAACTATCAGACAAAGCTTCCTCTCCAACTCATTTCAGCCATTTCACACTACAGTTGTTTAAAGAATATGATCAACCATGTCAGTAGAGTAAAATGTGAGAAATATACTAGATGACAAACTATTACCAAAATATATCTGTCCGTTTACTAAAAATACAGATCTTTCTGAATTTTCACTGCCACGTTCTCTGTGTCCTTTTAATTTTGTCATCAGTGAACCTAACATCTTCAAAGTATTGCTGGAGTCTACGCTACATTTACAGTGGCAGTGTCTAAGGCTTTGTCTACACTGGTACTTTTGTTGGCAAAACTGTTGTTGGTCACACCCCCGACTGACATAACTTATACTGACAAAAGCACTGGTGTGGACAGCACTATGTCAGTGGGAGATGCTTTCTTGCCGACATAGCTACCGCCACTTGTTGGGGGTGATTTAATTATACTGGCAGGAGAGCCTTACTCATTTCTAGCTGCTACAAAGGCACAGCTCTTCAGACACTATTTTAAAAATTTACCCTCTCATATTTTCAGCAGTTTTGAGTACACAGATAGGGCCAATTTCACCTCTCAGTTACATTGCTAAAGTTTCACTGACAAATAGGTTTCACCAGGGAAACAGAGAGGAGTCTGTCCCAGGTTCCAAGCAGCGACCTCAAAGTGCACACCAGTTTGAGAAATTCTTTCTCAAAGTAACTTAGATTTTGTGCTTATCACATTTCTGATACTTTCAAGCTTTATCCCAAATCCTTGCTTCTTTTTACTTAAGTGTTGTCATATTGGATTTTGATAAAGGCTTTGCTGAAACCCTAATGCACTATATCATAGTTAATGATTTTGTCGCCTATCATCTAGTAAGTTCATGGTGGGAGGGTGTGATGGGGTTGGGACTCATCATACTAGCACCTCCTGCTGGTCACCTTGCAGATCAGCTCCATAGGTTGGTACGCTAACTCTTGGTGGTGTCTCGCCTACCATCACTTTTACTCCTGGAACGATGTTGCTCCAAGGACCACAGTGTCCTGTTCAGGATACAGCCCTCCTGCTGTGCCATACTCTGTGCTTCCTGGGGACAGTACCATAGTCTGACAGTCCAGCCACTTCCTCAGCGGTGAGAGGGGGGCAGCCAGACCTGCCCACTACTCTGGGTCCCAGCCCAGGGACCGCTAGATGGCAGCCACATGCTGCATCCCCTCCAACCTCTCAGTCAACTTCCCTGGGCTGCTTCCCCACATCCCCAGCACCTTCTCTGCCCTTATCTCAGGGCCTCAGCATGTCTTAGCAGTCAGCCAGGAGCTCGCTCTCACTCCCTTGATCCTGCCCAGCACTGCTCTGTCCAAGGTGCTAGCTATTCTCCTCCTGCAATACAACCAGTTCTCCCTCCCTGAGCTCCAGGGAGCAACTGCCTCTCCTCTGCTCTGCTCTGTAGCTCTTCTGATATAGCCCTGCCCTGCCCTGATCGGCTGCTCCTTGCAGCCCCTCTCCTATTGGCTGCTTTCTGCCCAGCCTCCCCAGGGCTCCATTAACCCCTTGCTGGCCAGTGTGGAGCAGAAGCCCCATCATAGAGGGACATAAGACAAACATTAGCAATGCCAGAACCCTTTTCCTATGCTGGCTATCTCTTTGTAGTGGCTGGTTATATGGATGGTCGAATGACTACTCTTCTCACATGTCAGCCAGAATTATTTCCATTAGTTTACAGTAAAGTGGAAGCGCTGCAAACTCAGAGGCATACAGATTCCTAGATAGTTACCATTATATATTGGTCATGCTTGCCTGCAAAAAGTTTCCTGAAACCTCAATTTCACCTAGCCAAGTCTCCAGAGTGTTTGTCTTTGACTTGTTATATTCCTCTCTCAACTCTTTATTACCTTAAGGTAAATCCATCTGCTCTTCACAATTTATGGGTTTTGAGCCTCCTTCACTTCTTGATAGCTCTGCCTTTCACGCTGGCTATACTCTGAGATGCTGGCTACTCATAACCAGTGTCAGACAGCACATTGTTAACGTCCTTCCTTGTAAATCTATTCATAATGTTTTCATTTAGCATTACAGCAGAATTTTTTCCTTCAATTATCCTCTTAATTTCCCACTGCATTCTGTCATCCCCCTGAGGGGGGGAGGATTTGCTTTATAACTATTTCAAATGAGTTCCTGGAAAATGGTCACCCATTTCAGTATACAAGTAAAAAAAAGAGAGAGAGAGAGGAAAATATATAGCATTTTCTCTCTAGAAAATGGTCATTTTCTCTCTCTCAATCCATTCTTGTCCTCTGTGTACAACATTGATTTCTTGCTTTTGGTACTAAAACCTGTGTGTGGTACAAGTGAAAGAGATATGGAGCCAAATTCATCCCAGGCATGTCTTCCCTGATTTACCTGGAATTAAATGTAGGATGAGTTTGTCCCAATACATTTAGTAAGACTGTATTCCTTCCATAACAACATCCTTGACGACAAAAGTACAGTATCAAACATAAAATGTGTTGTTTGATGGTAGATTTACAGAGATTCATAACATAACATAGAAGACTATTTTCTTTTTCACAAATTCTAATTCCCAGAACACCATCAATAGTTCCGATTCAAAAACAACTGTGATTGTCTAATTATTCGCAAATAAGGAATAGGATGGCCCCACCTATCATAATTAACCAAACTCTGCATTTTATTCACAAAAATATTCACAAATTAGTTTTGTTTTTTAATTATTCAACCAACACTCATATACAGCAGGTCATACTTTTGGTGGGCTCCTGTCACAAATTTCTGATTCATGATTCTTAATACAGAAAAGAGGTATGGGCAGAGGCGACAAATGGGGGGGATACACATGGGATCATGCCCCCCCCCCATTTCTGGCTTCCATTTGGCCCTGATCCTGAAGTGCTGACGCAGCAGGGCAGAGCCCACCCAGTTCCCCGCCACCTCTAGGTGCAGTGGGCTGGGTGGGCTCAGTCTCACTTGACTCCTAACAACTCAGCACCTTCCCCTCTCTGCGTTTTCCACCAGGTCTCAAAACAGATGGTCTAACAGGACTGCAGTCCCCACTGAGCTCCCCTCCTTCACCCTCCATGGGCCTGCGTCTCTTCCACTGTTACTCCCAGGCTCGCACCTGTGGGCAAAGCAGCTTCCAACCACAGCCTGGCCCACCTTCCCCAGCCAACACACTGGCCAGACACCCCACGGGATGGGGCTTCTCACCTGTGAATGACTCTGCTCTGGCTGCCAGCAAAAGTCCAGCCAAAGTTAGCAGGCAAGTTTCAACTTTCCCCATGTCTGCTACCCGAGGCAATGCATGGGGCAGACACACGCCCCGCCATCTTTAAATTGTGCCCGCCCCCACCATCTAGAGATACGTGTCGTCTCTGGGTATGGGATAGAGAAACAGACCTCTCTAGATGATTAAGGCCCTGTTCCATAGCCCACTAAAATCAAAATGAGTCTTTCCATTGCTTTCAATGGGCTTTAGAACAAGCACTAAAATGTGGTTTTAACAAAAGTCCCATCCACTCCTCCCAAGCCAGAAGAATGCTGGACACAGCGTAATTCCTCAAGTATGTGTGTTTAATAAAGGGTGGGGAAAACAGGTGGATCCCCATTACTGGGATGCAGAGGGCTCCAAAGAAAAAAATTGAGGAGATAACCAACATTTCTGCAAAGTAATAAATTGTGATGGCGTAAAGGGTGTGCCATTTACATGACAATAAGTGTGTATCTACAGGCTGGGAATGTGGTGTTGGAGTGATATCGCATCTGTGCCTATAGTGTATTAAATCCAAAGCATGCAGATTATGCAGAAAAGTCTTAAGAAACTGAACATTTTGAATGTATTTGAAATATGTTATGTCTACAAATTCTTTACAGATGAAAAGTTAAGGCAAGGATTCTCTCTCTCCCTGGGTATGTCTATACTGCAAGTGAAAAGTATGATGGTACCATGGGTGGGCACACTCGTGATATGTTTAATGTAGCTAGCATGGGTAACAATAGCAGTGTAGATGGGGTGGCTCAGACTTCAGCACAGGCAAGCAACTAGAGTTCAAGCCTTCCAGGGACCCTGGGTATGTACTCAACAGTGTAGATATGGTGGCATGGGCTTCAGCATGGGCTACCAACTAGAGTAGTTACCTGAGTGCCCATGGCCCCTGGATGGCTTGTACTCCAGTTGCTAGCCAGTGCTGAAGTCTTATGCTACCATGAGTATGCTACCATGTCTACCCCACTATTGTCCCCTCACTGGATAAAAGCTAACATGGGTATGCCTATCCATGCTTCACTTGCAGTGTGAAAGGTGAGATTCCCAGCATGGGTAGACAGACACCCACTAACTCTGCTTGAACTATCACCTAAAAATAGCAGTGTCACTGTGCCAGTACAAGCAGAGGCTCGGACTAACCACCGAAGGAAGTACCCTGTGAGTAGGGCAGGATTGAACCCAGGTTTCTAGCCCATGCTGCCACAGCTATATTGCTATAATGAGCATGCTAGCTTGAGTAGTGCATGTATGTTTGTGCTGGGAATCAGACCTCTCAGCTGTTGTTGTCACACACACACACACACACACACACACACACACACACACACACACACACACACACACCCATTATGATATTTCAAGATTGACCAGGTTTGGCTGTGATTTAAATCTGAACTTGTCCATTTATGCTCATTTTTAGACTGATGAATTACAATTTACTTTGGCCAGTTTCTCAACTGGGTGTAAATTGACACAGCTCCATTGTAGTCGCTGGAGCTAGTGTGATTTACACCAACCAAAGATTTGCTTTCCTAAGGAAACGGTAACTCTCCCTTCTCTATAGCTGTCAAATGAAATGATGATCTGCACAGCTGCACTGGTATTGGGGTATGTGATACTGAAGCAGCTAAAGTTCTGCTACTGACCTCTGCAAGCTCAGCCAAATTTCTGCCCATGCTCCAGAGATGGGCTCCCTGGAACCATAAATCCAGTGTCCCTGTTCAGTCCATGAACACTTTTCACAAAGTGATCATTCTATATCTGACCTATCAATCCTCATCCTCAAAGGAAACCTGCACAATGCTTTCAAAAGACGAGCCTGGGAGTTTAAATTCATTACTCTGCTAGACACTAAAAATCATAGACTGAACAGAGGCACTGGAATTATGGCTTACTACAACAATCTGTAACCCACTAACCTCCTCTTTTTGTCCATGACTGCAGAGGTGTTAACTAGCCCTTCTACCTTGAAGGGTCCCTTAGAATATGTGCTAACTACTTATGCTAAACAATCTGTTTCACCTTGAATTTAGCTGTGAGAGGAATACCTTTCCCAGACCTGAAGAAGAGCTCTGTGACGCTCCAAAGCTTGTCTCACGCCCCAACAGAAGGTGGTCCCGTAAAAGATATTACCTCCCCTGCCTCGTCTCTCTTTGTCTGGTTAACTTTGCTTATTTGACAGCTTTCAGGTGTAGTGGAGTTGGCTGGAAAGCCTCTGGTCACTGCAGTACCGAATAATGTATTGAAATTATGCCATCTCATTTTAAATCTCAGCTGAAAACAGCTGTTCATTCTTGCCTACACCTTGCAATGTCTGTCTCCTTCTGCTGTTATTTAACTCTGTAACTGTATTACTTAACTTTGTGAAGCATTTTGAGATACAGTTTGTCTGGAAGATGCTAAGTGTAAAAGAAAATTGTATTGTATTCTTAAATCAGACTTCACTGATTGCTGTGAAAAGCTTCTCAGAATTCTCCGCTGGTGCTTCCTTAGGGTCACTCTTTACACATCTATTCCACAACATGACACTGAAGGAATTTTAGGTTTCAATTCTGTCCATTTTCTCAACCTGGCAGTTGCTGGAAATCTTTCCAATCAAAGGATACAGGACACTTTGTCATCTCTGTAATGACTCTTTTTAAAAGGTATAGCAAGTGCAAGAAGTAGCTACGTGTACCTTTTCTGCATCAGTGCATCTTTCCAATTAAGCAAGAGTCCAATTGCTGCAGGCTCTACCAGTCAGATAATGGACTGCAGCGAGATGTGTCCCCAGTTGAATGGAGCACAAGGAAGAAACTAAAGCTGATAGAAAATTACATGAAAAAAGTAAAGTAAAATAAAATAGAACTATTGCATTACAGCAACATAATGTACTTTTACCATTTGAGAAATGTGTTAATTTTTTCAATACCTAATAGGATAGATTCATATGTGGCTTGTATAGTCTATTAAAATTTAATAGAAAACGATAGATTTGTAAAGGCTTGGTTTTTTTTTTTTATTAAACTAGAGAATTTAATAGAAAATTAGACCCCTACTCTAGAATTGTATAGAATGCTTTTAAAAAAAATGGTAGAGAAAAGATGTGTTTAATTCTACAGATTTACAAAGTAATTTGTTTAGAACTCTATTGGTTTAACACCTATTAACTTTTGTAGGACTTTTACATAAGGGGAGTTCAACACAGGTCAGTTTGGCCCAATATTACAGACAATGTGGCCAATTAGATGGACACTGGATTGGGAATCAGGGAAACTTAGCTCTGTTCCCAGTTTGGCCACTGGCCTCTGAGTAATCTTGGGCAAGTCACTTCATTTCTCATTGACTTTGTTTCCTGTCCCACCCTTCATCTTCTTTACCTATTTAGATTGTAAGATCCTTAGGGCAGTAATTGTCTCTTACTATGTATATATGCAGCACCTAGTACAGTGGGGCCCTGATCTTGGTTGCGGCTACTATGTATGACTATAACACAAGTAATAATTTTCTGGTGGGGAGAGGAATGGATCAGTTGTGAAAGGAAGGTACTAATACTGGCTGACTCCCATTTCCTTCAAAAACATACCTGCACAGCGGTGAGAATTTGGTCAGCAGGCATAGTGTAAGGAGGCACTTCCCATACATAGCTCAGCAAATGAATCTCAGTCCTGCCCTGCAATAATCCTGCCATCCCAGTCTTGACCCTTTCCAGAGCATAGACCAGCCCTATTCTAGAATATTGAACAGTTCAGGGGTTTGGTGTCTTGCACTTTCAACAACTGAACACTTAGGGACTGAACTGCTCTTCTCCTGTGACCCGAGCCAGACTTTTTTAATGAAGAAAAAGGGCTGGTTAATTTTAAGTTGAAAAGGAAAGAATCTGGGCTTTTACTATCAGATACAATGCTTGCTGACTGTCTGCCATGATCAGTAGCTTCTCTGATACGCAAGTAGGCACAGGTTTCAGGGTAAGGAGCAAAGGATTTTACTTAGCCTTTCTCTGGGGGAAGAAAAAAATGCAAATGAATGAGTCATGGCTCCAATTAACATAAAGTGCACTCTAATGGCCCGCTTCATTCTATTTGATTCATCATTTAAAGATACGTGCACTTCTCCAGCATGAATAAGTAAGGATTCATTGCTACATATATTTAACTCCTGGTATTCCAATGGTTATTTGCCACATTAACCCACTTTAAAGCCTTTAAGGCACATGCTGCTGTAGGGTCTGCAGATACACTGGTTATCACTGAATTAAATGGACTTATGCTGAAAGATATGGCACCTAACCCAGAACGATGATGGGTATTTAAGATGATGAAGGCAAACTGGCAGAATATTCTTTTCATATAGCAAACCATGCTTTCTGCAAATTGAAGACAACTGAAATGTTGTAAGAAGACAAAGTGAGCAAGCTCGACAGAGACATTTCCTCACTTCAGAAAAAGAATATGTGACTAAACATTGTAGCTCAAATCATAAACCCCAGTTCTCATTGATGCCTTGCAGTGAGATAAGGACTGTATGTGTTAGTCTCATTGATGGATTGCTTTTTCCTAGCAATGGATTAATGAGGTATTCTGGCTGATTGTTTCCACCAGCCCACGAGTGGGTGATATCAGAAAAAGCAACCAACAGTAGGAGTCAGATAAAATCAACTCCCATGGCTTCCACCATGGTGAGTAAGTGTAACTTCTACTGACAGTGAGGTCCAATGGAGGAATTTGGAACAAAAGGCTTTATTTAATTAGAGAAATGACTGGAAATCAGTCTATGATCTTCTTTTATTCAGAAAGAAAGGAAGATGACTTGCTGCCCCAAGCAGAAAAAAAAACGACTGACAAAACACAGTGTGTTTTTTTTTTTACTGACAACTATTCATTGACACAGAACAAAGCTGAACTATCAAAGGCGTTCTGATACCATGGTAATGGGTTCAATACAAATACCTGCAGAGAACAGAATGGAGAAAAAGCTTGATCCAGCAAGGGATGCAGATTTTGATGGGTTTTGAGGATGCATAGTTCCTTACAGGATAAAACCCTTCATTAAGGAATGATGTGTGTGTACATTTTGTATTTCATCAGATTAGTTTACAAAACCATTGAGCCAGATTCTCTGCTGGGCTCAAGCCACACAACTCCATGAGCTTCTGTTGGAGTGATGTGCCACTTCCACCAGCAGAGGATTTGGCCCATTATCTTGCTGCGAGAGCATGTATTGAAAATGAAACTTCCTAAGGTACCATATAATGCTGAAGGTCATTACTGTACTTTGTACAAGTATTTCCCACTTAAGACTTTTGCCTCTTATCCACCTGCCCAGGTTTAGACTGTGGAGATCTAGAAAGGTTTTCCTGTGGCTGAGACGCTGCCATGGAAAGAGAATGAGAGCGAGGCTGAGCCACACAGGCAGCCATTTATTCCTTTCTTCGGGGCTGAAGTGACTATAGCTGGAATCAGCGAGCTCAACCACACAGAATACAGAGGCCAGCCAGACTCCCTGTCCCACTGCTGATCCCCCTCAGAGCAGCTGGCAGGAAGGCAGATACTGTCACATCTCCAGGAATGCTGCTGAAAGTCAGGAGATGCTGCGAATCAGGGGTGGGCAGGAGATGTGCTGTGCTGGAAGAAACATTGGGCACAAATAACTTGATTAGGCCCCTTTGTAATTATTAGCATCAGATTGCATCTTGTTTTCCTTTCAGGTAGCCATAATATTTCTAAGGGACACCTCAATTTTCTCTTTTTTTTCTACTGACTTCCCTGACGTATCTCCAGTGTTCACAGCAAGGGAACACAAGAGGGTCGCGAACACTGAAATTTATTTTAAAATCCAACAGTTACTTTCCCCACTACCACTATTTATTCGGCTCAAATACCCAGATTTGCTTGTTTAAACAGATCAGCCCCTTTCTAGCCCTTAGCAAAAGACTACGCATTAAGGTAGGCAAGTTCTTCCTTTTAAATGAGCCTATTTGAGCTTTCACTGCTGTGTTCATTGTTGTCAGAGGCTACCGGTGTGGTGCTTCTGCTTTCTCCTGTTGATATCACTCGGCTGAGTGCGTGTTCCCTCTGTGTGCTGCCCCAGCTCTGCGCAGATAGCTGACACAGCAAACCCAAGGAGAACCCCCAATGACCACAGAGTCTAGTAAGGTACTAAGGCACCTCGGCCAGGTTTATTGCAATCTCGGACACAATTGCAGCTCCCTGTAGGTTTCTGAGCCTAATTCAGGGCATACTACGAGAAAAGTGCCTCTTGGCAAGGACCCGGCTCAGTGGCGGGACTTTCCACTGCCCCCTCAGCCGGACAAAGACACCACCCCAGGGATTGTCAGACCGCTAGATTACTTAGTCTACCGGGCATACTGCTAGAAAGCGGTATGGCTACCGGTGTGGTGCTTCTGCTTTCTCCTGTTGATATCACTCGGCTGCGTGCGTGTGTTCCCTCTGTGTGCTGCCCCAGCTCTGCAGATAGCTGACACAGCAAACCGGACGAGAACCCCCAATAACCACAGAGTCTAGTAAGGTACAAAGGCACCTCGGCCAGGTTTATTGCGACCCTGACACAATTTCAGTTCCCCATAGATTACTTAGTCTACCAGGCATACTGCTAGAAAGTGCCGCTCGACAATGGCCTCAGCTCAGTGGCGGGACTTTCCACTGCCCCCTCAGCCGGACAAAGATACCACCCCAGGGATACATTTTTATACACAGGTACAAACAAGTTACACATCACTCCTGACGTATTGAGGTGCAACCCCTCTACGCAGCAAGGTACAACCCCTCTACGTAATAAAGTGCCGCCTCACACCTTGTACCTATTGGTTCGATCAAAACAACTCTATCCATCATGTTACCCTTTTGCCCCTGTCATTGGGATGGGTCGGCCTGTTCCATGTTATCTGTGGAATGTTCCGGTATAGTGTGTCTTGGTACCATGTTTATACTGTAACTATGCAACATCAGCCCTTTCCTTGCCAGCTTCTGTGAGCAGGGCCTGCCTCTTGCTCACAGCTTAACTTTGCTTTTATGCTAGCAAAGTCTTGACCATTACTTTAGTTCAGGCCTCAGGCCTCATACTGGGCCTCTGATACAGTCAGGACTGGATCCCCACTTTGAACTTTAGGGTACAAATGTAGGGGCCTGCATGAAAACTTCTAAGCTTAATTACCAGCTTAGCTCTGGTTCGGCTGCCACCATTTCAATGGATTCCCTCCCTGGGAAGCCTTGAAAAACCTTCACCCATTCCCTGGTGAAAACAAATCCAAACCCCTTGGATTTAAAACAAGGGGAAATTAACCATTCCCCTCCTTCCTCCCACCAACTCCTGGTGAATCAGTTCCAACCCCCCCCTGGGATCTACAACAGGGAGAAATTAACCATCCCCCCTCCTTCCTCCCACCAACTCCTGGTGAGTCAGGATCCACCCCTTGGATCTTGAACAAGGAAAAATCAATCAGGTTCTTAAAAAGAAGGCTTTTAATTAAAGAAAAAGGTAAAAATCATCTCTGTAAAATCAGTATGGAAATTAACCTTACAGGGTAATCAAACTTAAAGAGCTCAAAGGACTCCCCTCTAGTCTCAGGTTCAAAGTACAGCAAACAAAGATAAACACTCTAGTAAAAGGTACATTTACAAGTTGAGAAAACAAAGGAAAACTAACACGCCTTGCCTGGCTATTTACTTACAAGTTTGAAATAGGAGAGGCTTGTTTAGAAAGATATGGAGAACCTGGATTGATGTCTGGTCCCTCTCAGTCCCCGAGAACGAACACACTCCCAAACAAAGAACACAAACAACAGCCTTCCCTCCCCCCAAGATTTGAAANTTAGAAAGATGTGGAGAACCTGGATTGATGTCTGGTCCCTCTCAGTCCCGAGAACGAACACACTCCCAAACAAAGAACACAAACAACAGCCCCCCCCCCCCCCCCAAGATTTGAAAGTATCTTGTCCCCTTATTGGTCCTTTAGGTCAGATGCCAGCCAGGTTACCTGAGCTTCTTAACCCTTTACAGGGAAAAGGATTTTGGAGTCTCTGGCCAGGAGGGATTTTTATAGTACTGTACACAGGACAGCTATTACCCTTCCCTTTATAGTTATGACACGCCCCCCAAATCACAGATACTGTTGGATGTTCGGTTCCACACTGGCTGTGATTTCTTCCTGGAGTTCTAGGAGAAAACAGAGTTAATAAGACACATGTACCTTTAGACATACTACTGATTATATAAAAACTAACAATATGTTTCATTCCACGAACAATTGTTAACCAGTTAACTCTGGGAAACTTTCCCGGGAGAGTGCATCAGCCACTTTGTTAGAAGCTCTCGAAATGTGTTGTATTTCAAAATCAAAATCTTGGAGAGCTAAACTCCACCGAAGAAGTTTTTTGTTATTTCCCTTGGCGGTATGAAGCCACTGTAGTGCAGCATGGTCTGTTTGTAGTTGGAAACGCCGTTCCCAAACATATGGGCGTAGTTTTTCCAGCGCGTACACAATGGCGTAGCATTCCTTTTCGCTGATTGACCAATGGCTTTCCCTCTCAGACAGTTTCTTACTGAGAAACACGACAGGATGGAATTCTTGATCCGGTCCTTCCTGCATTAAAACTGCTCCCACGCCTCGCTCGGACGCATCTGTGGTTACTAGGAACGGTTTGTCAAAGTCTGGGGCCCTTAGCACAGGGTCAGACATGAGTGTTGCCTTAAGCTGGTTAAAGGCCTTTTGACACTCATCAGTCCACTGAACTGCATTTGGCTGTTTCTTTCTGGTTAGGTCTGTCAGCGGGGCGGCGATTTGGCTGTAGTGGGGTACAAATCGCCTATAATATCCAGCCAAGCCTAAGAAGGATTGGACCTGTTTCTTAGACTTTGGAACCGGCCACTTTTGGATAGCATCCACTTTGGCCTGTATGGGATTTATAGTTCCTTGACCCACCTGGTGCCCTAGGTAAATCACTCTGTTTTGGCCTATTTGACACTTTTTAGCCTTAACAGTTAGTCCTGCCTGCTGGATGCGCTCAAAAACTTTTTCCAGGTGCTCCATGTGCTCTGCCCATGAATCAGAAAAAATGGCCACATCATCGAGGTAGGCAACTGCAGATTCTCCCAATCCTGCTAGGAGACCATCTACAAGTCTTTGGAAGGTGGCGGGTGCATTTCGCAACCCGAAAGGGAGTACATTGAATTCATACACCCCTGCCTGGGTGACGAAGGCTGACCTTTCCTTAGCGGGTTCATCTAGTGGTACTTGCCAGTACCCCTTGGTTAAGTCTAAAGTAGAGATGAATTGGGCATGTCCCAATTTCTCCAATAGCTCATCTGTGTGTGGCATTGGATAGTTGTCAGGACGAGTTACAGCATTTAGCTTACGGTAGTCCACGCAAAAGCGTATTTCCCCATCTGGTTTGGGAACTAGAACCACTGGAGATGCCCATGCACTCTTAGAGGGGCGGATTATACCCATCTGTAGCATGTCCTGGATCTCCCTTTGTATAGCAGTTTTGGCATGAGGTGACTCCCGGTAGGGTGGGGTTCTAATAGGGTGAGCATTACCTGTGTCAATGGAGTGGTATGCCCGTTCGGTCCATCCTGGAGTGGCTGAGAAAATTGGTGCAAAGCTTGTGCACAGCTCCTTGATCTGCTGTCGCTGCAGACGTCCAAGGGTCGTGGAGAGGTTCACCTCTTCCACGCCACCATCCTTTTTTCCTTCGTAGTAGACACCTTCAGGCCATTCCGCGTCATCTGTTTCCTGGGCTGTAAACTGGCAAACGTTTAATTCTCTGGAATAAAAGGGCTTAAGAGAATTAACATGGTATACCTTAGGCTTTATGTTGGAGGTGGGGGAGGCTATGAGATAGTTAACAGCTCCTAGGCGCTCCTGGACCGTGAATGGTCCTTCCCACGATGCTTCCATTTTATGGGCCTGGAGCGCCTTTAAGACCATGACTTGGTCTCCTACTTTGAAGGACCGTTCTCTGGAATGTTTATCATACCAGGCCTTTTGCTCTTCCTGAGCATCCTTTAGGTTTTCTTTAGCAAGGGCTAAAGAATGTCGGAGGGTGTTTTGTAGGTTGCTTACAAAGTCTAGAATGTTTGTTCCTGGAGAAGGCGTAAACCCCTCCCATTGCTGCTTCACCAACTGTAATGGCCCCTTAACCTCACGGCCATACACAAGTTCAAATGGTGAAAACCCTAAACTGGGATGTGGTACAGCCCTGTAGGCAAAAAGCAACTGCTGCAACACTAGGTCCCAATCATTGGAGTGTTCATTTACAAATTTACGTATCATGGCCCCCAAAGTTCCATTAAACCTCTCCACCAGGCCATTGGTTTCATGGTGGTAAGGGGTGGCAACCAAGTGATTCACCCCATGAGCTTCCCACAGGTTTTCCATGGTTCCTGCCAGGAAGTTAGTTCCCGAATCTGTAAGGATGTCGGAGGGCCAACCTACCCTGGCAAAAATGTCTGTTAATGCCTGGCACACACTTTTAGCCCTGGTGTTGCTTAAGGGTACTGCTTCCGGCCATCGGGTAGCAAAATCCATGAAAGTCAGTACGTACTGCTTTCCTCTGGGTGTCTTCTTTGGGAAAGGACCCAGAATATCCACAGCTACGCGCTGAAATGGGACCTCAATTATGGGTAGTGGCTGGAGAGGGGCTTTAACCTGGTCTTGGGGCTTTCCCACTCGTTGGCACACCTCACAAGACCGGACATAATTAGCAACGTCCTTGCCCATTCCCTCCCAGTGGAAGGACTTCCCCAACCGGTCTTTGGTTCTGTTCACCCCAGAATGGCCACTGGGATGATCATGGGCTAAGCTCAAGAGCTTTACCCGATACTTAGTGGGAACTACCAACTGTCTTTGAGGATGCCAGTCTTCCTGGTGCCCACCAGAAAGAGTCTCCTTGTATAAAAGTCCTTGTTCTACAACAAACCGGGATCGGTTAGAAGAGCTGAGAGGCGGTGGGGTGCTCCGCGCCGCCGCCCAAGCTTTCTGAAGGCTGTCATCTGCTTCCTGCTCGGCCTGGAACTGTTCCCTTGATGCTGGAGACATCAGTTCCTCCTTGGACTGTGGACTGGGGCTTGGTCCCTCTGGAAGCGATGCAGGTGCTGGGGCTGTTTCCATTGACTGTGAACCGCTGTCCGCTGGTGCACTATGTGGTATCTCAGGCTCTGGCTGAGCCTCTTGGGTAGGGTTATCTGCTGCTTCTGCCAGTTCAGGCTCGCTGGTGCCCTCTGGCGTTGGAGTTGTAGACGGGTTTGCAAGCGCTGGACTCAGGGCTGGCAATGGTTCTGGTGCTGGTTGCGTTGCCAGTTCCGGTTCTGGGACTGGCTTTGGCTGGGTCTCTGGGATTGGATCCACTACGGCTGTTGCAGTCGTTGGCAGGGGATCCAGTTCCACCACCTTTGTCTGGGTCTCCGGTAACACAGACGGGGCCCTGGTGGACGGCTCAGGAACAGGGATGGGGGTGAAAGCTTGCTTAGCCTGGCTGCGGGTGACTATTCCCACCCTCTTGGCTAGCTTCACATGGTTGGCCAAGTCTTCCCCCAGCAGCATGGGAATGGGATAATTGTCATAGACTGCAAAAGTCCACATTCCTGACCAGCCCTTGTACTGGACATGCAACGTGGCTGTAGGCAAGGTTACAGACTGTGACACGAAGGGTTGAATTGTCACTGTAGCCTCTGGGTTGATGAGTTTGGGGTCCACTAGGGATTGGTGGATAGTTGACACTTGAGCCCCAGTGTCCCTCCAAGCGGTAACCTTCTTTCCGCCCACTCTCAAGGTTTCCCTTCGCTCCGAGGGTATGAGAGAGGCATCTGGGTTTGGGGATCTTTGGTGTGATTGGGGTGTAATGAACTGTAATCGGTTGGGGTTCTTGGGGCAGTGAGCCTTTATATGTCCCAGTTCATTACATTTAAAACATCGCCCTGCTAAGGTATCACCGGGACGAGGTTGGTTGGTGGAGACTGGTGTGGTGGGGTGAGAAGGCGTCTGGGGTTTCCCTTGGGATGTGGGTGGGGCCTTGGGTTGTCCCCGGTGGTAAGGTTTTGTTTCGGCTTGCCCCTTCTGATATTCGCTCCAACTGCTACTAGTTTTTTTCTTTTCTGCCACCTCCACCCATTGGGCTCCAATCTCCCCCGCCTCAGTTACAGTTTTGGGCTTCCTATCTAGGATGTACCTTTCTATTTCCTCAGGAACACCCTCTAAAAACTGCTCCATTTTTACTAGGGAAAGCAGATCTTCCAGAGATTTAACATTTGCTCCTGATACCCAGGCATCACAATTTTTGTCAATGTGGTAGGCATGACGGGTAAATGACACATCGGGTTTCCACTTTAGGGCTCTGAACCGCCGACGGGCATGCTCGGGTGTTAGCCCCATTCTGAGTCTGGCCTTGTTTTTAAAAAGTTCATAACTGTTCATGTGTTCCTTAGGCATTTCAGCCGCCACCTCTGCTAAGGGTCCACTGAGCTGCGGCCTCAGCTCTACCATGTACTGGTCTGCAGTGATGCTGTATCCAAGGCAGGCCCTTTCAAAATTTTCTAAGAAGGCCTCAGTATCATCGCCTGCCTTGTAGATGGGGAATTTTCTGGGATGGGAAGTGGTACCTGGAGGGGGGTTGTTAGCATTGGCTGGTGCATCCTGCTTAGCCTTTGCTACTTCCAGTTCATGCTTCCTTTCTTTTTCTCTCTCCTCCATCTCTTTTTCTTTCAGCTCCATCTCTTTTTCTTTCATCTTCATCTCTTTTTCTTTCAGCTCCATCTCTCTCTTGTGGGCCTCCTCTTTGGCTTTTTCTTCTCTTTCTCTCTGCTCTGTCTCGAGTTTTGTTAATTGAAGCAGTCTCTGATGTTTTCTTTCATTTTCTTCTGCTTCTAGTTTGGCCAGTTCTATTTTGTTAGCTACTTCTTTGGTAGTCATTTTCCTGTTTTCTTGTGCTGGGTAACCCCCTTTGCAGTTGACTGAAACTGGGAAGCTCTTTTCCGAAACTTGCTAACTAGCTACTCCCGAGGATGTAAAAAGAAAAAAAAAAAAATTCAGCTTGTAAATACCTTTTACCAGTCATTTGCTAATTGAACCCTTCTCTTAACAAAGGACCTGTAAAAAAAACTTAACACCTCTGCCTTCAGGCAAGGAGAGATAAGATATGCATCTATCTACTTCCAGCTCGGCTTTCCAAGCAGCTAGAAGGAAAAAAAAATCTCACTGGCTTTTGGGTTTAAAATGATCCCACCGCTATTCACCATGTCAGGACTGAGATCCCCACTTTGAACTTTAGGGTACAAATGTAGGGGCCTGCGTGAAAAACTTCTAAGCTTAATTACCAGCTTAGCTCTGGTTCGGCTGCCACCATTTTCAATGGATTCCCTCCCTGGGAAACCTTGAAAAACCTTCACCAAATCCCTGGTGAAAACAAATCCAACCCCTTGGATTTAAAACAAGGGGAAATTAACCATTCCCCTCCTTCCTCCCACCAACTCCTGGTGAATCAGTTCCAACCCCCCTTGGGATCTACAACAGGGAGAAATTAACCATTCCCCCTCCTTCCTCCCACCAACTCCTGGTGAGTCAGGATCCACCCCTTGGATCTTGAACAAGGAAAAATCAATCAGGTTCTTAAAAAGAAGGCTTTTAATTAAAGAAAAAGGTAAAAATCATCTCTGTAAAATCAGTATGGAAATTAACCTTACAGGGTAATCAAACTTAAAGAGCTCAGAGGACTCCCCTCTAGTCTCAGGTTCAAAGTACAGCAAACAAAGATAAACACTCTAGTAAAAGGTACATTTACAAGTTGAGAAAACAAAGGAAAACTAACACGCCTTGCCTGGCTATTTACTTACAAGTTTGAAATAGGAGAGACTTGTTTAGAAAGATGTGGAGAACCTGGATTGATGTCTGGTCCCTCTCAGTCCCGAGAACGAACACACTCCCAAACAAAGAACACAAACAAAAGCCTTCCCCCCCCCAAGATTTGAAAGTATCTTGTCCCCTTATTGGTCCTTTAGGTCAGATGCCAGCCAGGTTACCTGAGCTTCTTAACCCTTTACAGGGAAAAGGATTTTGGAGTCTCTGGCCAGGAGGGATTTTTATAGTACTGTACACAGGACAGCTATTACCCTTCCCTTTATAGTTATGACACGCCCCCCAAATCACAGATACTGTTGGATGTTCGGTTCCACACTGGCTGTGATTTCTTCCTGGAGTTCTAGGAGAAAACAGAGTTAATAAGACACATGTACCTTTAGACATACTACTGATTATATAAAAACTAACAATATGTTTCATTCCACGAACAATTGTTAACCAGTTAACTCTGGGAAACTTTCCCGGGAGAGTGCATCAGCCACTTTGTTAGAAGCTCTCGAAATGTGTTGTATTTCAAAATCAAAATCTTGGAGAGCTAAACTCCACCGAAGAAGTTTTTTGTTATTTCCCTTGGCGGTATGAAGCCACTGTAGTGCAGCATGGTCTGTTTGTAGTTGGAAACGCCGTTCCCAAACATATGGGCGTAGTTTTTCCAGCGCGTACACAATGGCGTAGCATTCCTTTTCGCTGATTGACCAATGGCTTTCCCTCTCAGACAGTTTCTTACTGAGAAACACGACAGGATGGAATTCTTGATCCGGTCCTTCCTGCATTAAAACTGCTCCCACGCCTCGCTCGGACGCATCTGTGGTTACTAGGAACGGTTTGTCAAAGTCTGGGGCCCTTAGCACAGGGTCAGAGTCCACTGAACTGCATTTGGCTGTTTCTTTCTGGTTAGGTCTGTCAGCGGGGCGGCGATTTGGCTGTAGTGGGGTACAAATCGCCTATAATATCCAGCCAAGCCTAAGAAGGATTGGACCTGTTTCTTAGACTTTGGAACCGGCCACTTTTGGATAGCATCCACTTTGGCCTGTATGGGATTTATAGTTCCTTGACCCACCTGGTGCCCTAGGTAAATCACTCTGTTTTGGCCTATTTGACACTTTTTAGCCTTAACAGTTAGTCCTGCCTGCTGGATGCGCTCAAAAACTTTTTCCAGGTGCTCCATGTGCTCTGCCCATGAATCAGAAAAAATGGCCACATCATCGAGGTAGGCAACTGCAGATTCTCCCAATCCTGCTAGGAGACCATCTACAAGTCTTTGGAAGGTGGCGGGTGCATTTCGCAACCCGAAAGGGAGTACATTGAATTCATACACCCCTGCCTGGGTGACGAAGGCTGACCTTTCCTTAGCGGGTTCATCTAGTGGTACTTGCCAGTACCCCTTGGTTAAGTCTAAAGTAGAGATGAATTGGGCATGTCCCAATTTCTCCAATAGCTCATCTGTGTGTGGCATTGGATAGTTGTCAGGACGAGTTACAGCATTTAGCTTACGGTAGTCCACGCAAAAGCGTATTTCCCCATCTGGTTTGGGAACTAGAACCACTGGAGATGCCCATGCACTCTTAGAGGGGCGGATTATACCCATCTGTAGCATGTCCTGGATCTCCCTTTGTATAGCAGTTTTGGCATGAGGTGACTCCCGGTAGGGTGGGGTTCTAATAGGGTGAGCATTACCTGTGTCAATGGAGTGGTATGCCCGTTCGGTCCATCCTGGAGTGGCTGAGAAAATTGGTGCAAAGCTTGTGCACAGCTCCTTGATCTGCTGTCGCTGCAGACGTCCAAGGGTCATGGAGAGGTTCACCTCTTCCACGCCACCATCCTTTTTTCCTTCGTAGTAGACACCTTCAGGCCACTCCGCGTCATCTGTTTCCTGGGCTGTAAACTGGCAAACGTTTAATTCTCTGGAATAAAAGGGCTTAAGAGAATTAACATGGTATACCTTAGGCTTTATGTTGGAGGTGGGGGAGGCTATGAGATAGTTAACAGCTCCTAGGCGCTCCTGGACCGTGAATGGTCCTTCCCACGACGCTTCCATTTTATGGGCCTGGAGCGCCTTTAAGACCATGACTTGGTCTCCTACTTTGAAGGACCGTTCTCTGGAATGTTTATCATACCAGATCTTTTGCTCTTCCTGAGCATCCTTTAGGTTTTCTTTAGCAAGGGCCAAAGAATGTCGGAGGGTGTTTTGTAGGTTGCTTACAAAGTCTAGAATGTTAGTTCCTGGAGAAGGCGTAAACCCTCCCATTGCTGCTTCACCAACTGTAATGGCCCCTTAACCTCACGGCCATACACAAGTTCAAATGGTGAAAACCCTAAACTGGGATGTGGTACAGACCTGTAGGCAAAAAGCAACTGCTGCAACACGAGGTCCCAATCATTGGAGTGTTCATTTACAAATTTACGTATCATGGCCCCCAAAGTTCCATTAAACCTCTCCACCAGGCCATTGGTTTCATGGTGGTAAGGGGTGGCAACCAAGTGATTCACCCCATGAGCTTCCCACAGGTTTTCCATGGTTCCTGCCAGGAAGTTAGTTCCCGAATCTGTAAGGATGTCGGAGGGCCAACCTACCCTGGCAAAAATGTCTGTTAATGCCTGGCACACACTTTTAGCCCTGGTGTTGCTTAAGGGTACTGCTTCCGGCCATCGGGTAGCAAAATCCATGAAAGTCAGTACGTACTGCTTTCCTCTGGGTGTCTTCTTTGGGAAAGGACCCAGAATATCCACAGCTACGCGCTGAAATGGGACCTCAATTATGGGTAGTGGCTGGAGAGGGGCTTTAACCTGGTCTTGGGGCTTTCCCACTCGTTGGCACACCTCACAAGACCGGACATAATTAGCAACGTCCTTGCCCATTCCCTCCCAGTGGAAGGACTTCCCCAACCAGTCTTTGGTTCTGTTCACCCCAGAATGGCCACTGGGATGATCATGGGCTAAGCTCAAGAGCTTTACCCGATACTTAGTGGGAACTACCAACTGTCTTTGAGGATGCCAGTCTTCCTGGTGCCCACCAGAAAGAGTCTCCTTGTATAAAAGTCCTTGTTCTACAACAAACCGGGATCGGTTTGAAGAGCTGAGAGGCGGTGGGGTGCTCCGCGCCGCCGCCCAAGCTTTCTGAAGGCTGTCATCTGCTTCCTGCTCAGCCTGGAACTGTTCCCTTGATGCTGGAGACATCAGTTCCTCCTTGGACTGTGGACTGGGGCTTGGTCCCTCTGGAAGCGATGCAGGTGCTGGGGCTGTTTCCATTGACTGTGAACCGCTGTCCGCTGGTGCACTATGTGGTATTTCAGGCCCTGGCTGAGCCTCTTGGGTAGGGTTATCTGCTGCTTCTGCCAGTTCAGGCTCGCTGGTGCCCTCTGGCGTTGGAGTTGTAGACGGGTTTGCAAGCGCTGGACTCAGGGCTGGCAATGGTTCTGGTGCTGGTTGCGTTGCCAGTTCCAGTTCTGGGACTGGCTTTGGCTGGGTCTCTGGGATTGGATCCACTACGGCTGTTGCAGTCGTTGGCAGGGGATCCAGTTCCACCACCTTTGTCTGGGTCTCCGGTAACACAGACGGGGCCCTGGTGGACGGCTCAGGAACAGGGATGGGGGTGAAAGCTTGCTTAGCCTGGCTGCGGGTGACTATTCCCACCCTCTTGGCTAGCTTCACATGGTTGGCCAAGTCTTCCCCCAGCAGCATGGGAATGGGATAATTGTCATAGACTGCAAAAGTCCACATTCCTGACCAGCCCTTGTACTGGACATGCAACGTGGCTGTAGGCAAGGTTACAGACTGTGACACGAAGGGTTGAATTGTCACTGTAGCCTCTGGGTTGATGAGTTTGGGGTCCACTAGGGATTGGTGGATAGTTGACACTTGAGCCCCAGTGTCCCTCCAAGCGGTAACCTTCTTTCTGCCCACTCTCAAGGTTTCCCTTCGCTCCGAGGGTATGAGAGAGGCATCTGGGTTTGGGGATCTTTGGTGTGATTGGGGTGTAATGAACTGTAATCGGTTGGGGTTCTTGGGGCAGTGAGCCTTTATATGTCCCAGTTCATAACATTTAAAACATCGCCCTGCTAAGGTATCACCGGGACGAGGTTGGTTGGTGGAGACTGGTGTGGTGGGGTGAGAAGGCATCTGGGGTTTCCCTTGGGATGTGGGTGGGGCCTTGGGTTGTCCCCAGTGGTAAGGTTTTGTTTCGGCTTGCCCCTTCTGATATTCGCTCCAACTGCTACTAGTTTTTTTCTTTTCTGCCACCTCCACCCATTGGGCTCCAATCTCCCCCGCCTCAGTTACAGTTTTGGGCTTCCTATCTAGGATGTACCTTTCTATTTCCTCAGGAACACCCTCTAAAAACTGCTCCATTTTTACTAGGGAAAGCAGATCTTCCAGAGATTTAACATTTGCTCCTGATACCCAGGCATCACAATTTTTGTCAATGTGATAGGCATGACGGGTAAATGACACATCCGGTTTCCACTTTAGGGCTCTGAACCGCCGACGGGCATGCTCGGGTGTTAGCCCCATTCTGAGTCTGGCCTTGTTTTTAAAAAGTTCATAACTGTTCATGTGTTCCTTAGGCATTTCAGCCGCCACCTCTGCTAAGGGTCCACTGAGCTGCGGCCTCAGCTCTACCATGTACTGGTCTGCAGTGATGCTGTATCCAAGGCAGGCCCTTTCAAAATTTTCTAAGAAGGCCTCAGTATCATCGCCTGCCTTGTAGATGGGGAATTTTCTGGGATGGGAAGTGGTACCTGGAGGGGAGTTGTTAGCATTGGCTGGTGCATCCTGCTTAGCCTTTGCTACTTCCAGTTCATGCTTCCTTTCTTTTTCTCTCTCCTCCATCTCTTTTTCTTTCAGCTCCATCTCTCTCTTGTGGGCCTCCTCTTTGGCTTTTTCTTCTCTTTCTCTCTACTCTGTCTCGAGTTTTGTTAATTGAAGCAGTCTCTGATGTTTTCTTTCATTTTCTTCTGCTTCTAGTTTGGCCAGTTCTATTTTTTTAGCTACTTCTTTGGTAGTCATTTTCCTGTTTTCTTGTGCTGGGTCACCCCCTTTGCAGTTGACTGAAACTGGGAAGCTCTCAGCTCTGGCTGCTGCTGAGTTAACAGAAACTTTCTAACTAGCTACTCCCGAGGATGTAAAAAGAAAAAAAAACAATTCAGCTTGTAAATTCCCTTTAGCTTTGTTTGCTCATTTGAACACTTCTCTTAACAAAGGACCTGTTAAAAAAACTTAACACCTCTGCCTTCAGTCAAGGAGAGATAAGATATGCATCTATCTACTTCCAGCTCGGCTTTCCAAGCAGCTAGAAGGAAAAAAAAATCTCACTGGCTTTTGGGTTTAAAATGATCCCACCGCTATCCACCATGTCAGGACTGGATCCCCACTTTGAACTTTAGGGTACAAATGTAGGGGCCTGCATGAAAACTTCTGAGCTTAATTACCAGCTTAGCTCTGGTTCGGCTGCCACCATTTCCATGGATTCCCTCCCTGGGAAGCCTTGAAAAACCTTCACCCATTCCCTGGTGAAAACAAATCCAAACCCCTTGGATTTAAAACAAGGGGAAATTAACCATTCCCCTCCTTCCTCCCACCAACTCCTGGTGAATCAGTTCCAACCCCCCCTGGGATCTACAACAGGGAGAAATTAACCATCCCCCCTCCTTCCTCCCACCAACTCCTGGTGAATCAAGATCCAAAACCCCTTTGGATCTAAAACAAGGAAAAATCAATCAGGTTCTTAAAAAGAAGGTTTTTAATTAAAGAAAAAGGTAAAAATCATCTCTGTAAAATCAGTATGGAAATCAACCTTACAGGGTAATCAGACTTAAAGAGCTCAGAGGACTCCCCTCTAGTCTCAGGTTCAAAGTACAGCAAACAAAGATAACACTCTAGTAAAAGGTACATTTACAAGTTGAGAAAACAAAGGAAAACTAACACGCCTTGCCTGGCTATTTACTTACAAGTTTGAAATAGGAGAGACTTGTTTAGAAAGATGTGGAGAACCTGGATTGATGTCTGGTCCCTCTCAGTCCCCGAGAACGAACACATTCCCAAACAAAGAACACAAACAACAGCCTTCCCCCCCCCCCAAGATTTGAAAGTATGTTGTCCCCTTATTGGTCCTTTAGGTCAGATGCCAGCCAGGTTACCTGAGCTTCTTAACCCTTTACAGGGAAAAGGATTTTGGAGTCTCTGGCCAGGAGGGATTTTTATAGTACTGTACACAGGACAGCTATTACCCTTCCCTTTATAGTTATGACACAAACAATAACTTGTATGTATGCAGTATACATAGGCTGAATACATAATGGCCACATCATTTTTCTAGGTATTTCTAATGTGCCCATCCAGAAGGGGTCAACACAGATGAGTTAAATAAAATTATTTCTTGCCTGTTCCCACTAAATATCTGTAAGTTGTGTTATGCCATTAATATGATACTTGAAACAATCCATGGATTTCTTTTCCCCCCCCTGCACTTTCCTACTATAAGATGAATTTACTTTACTGCCACATTAACATTTATAAGAGGTTTGATCCTGCAGTGCTTACACAGGCAAAACTCTAGCTAACATCAGTGCAGGATCAGGCCCTAGCTGGACTGAATAATACTTCTGGAAAGACAACGGACAGAACACAGCTGAGAGTAAATGTGGTTTGTGACAGACATAAAACACAGCCTTACTGTTCCTGAAGTTCTCGCCTGCCTTGATGATTAAAACAAACGATGTCATATCTGTACACGAGTGTCTTATAACACTAAAGGAAAACAAAATAATTTCAACTATATACTGTATAATATCAAATCCTCAATTAGGGGGCAGGTTTTTTACTACCAGATGGTTGCTGCTCCAACTGCACGGGTGTAGAAGTGTGCTGACATCTAGTGGTCATTTGGGTGAATAAGGTATTTACTATGTCTAAGAAGATTTAGCCCAAATATTTAGTAGTAAATAACACAAATGGAATAATAGAATCAGATTGATGAAAGGGAGATTCCCCCTCCCTTCCCCATTTGTTTATAATACATTGTATCATCTGTAGGTTTAAGAAAATTCTAGTGATAATTGCTCTTTTCAATATTTCTTTAAGCTGGGATTTTCAAAAGCTTCCACTGAAGACATTCCAAGCCCTTTGGTAAAATCCATCCTTAGGTATTTATAGACTAGCAGTCACCATGGTATCTAAGCACTAAATATAAAAATTTCAACAGAGGTACATAAGAGTAGAGTTCTGGTCTGCATTACACCTGTAACTTTGACTCCAATAGAGTTACTGTGGATTTACTCATCCCTAATATAAATTAGAATCTGGCCCTTGAACTGCTATTTTTCTATAGACATAGGAAAATTACAGAAATAGTCACTGAAAATATAAGTCAAATAAATCAGAATTAATGTAATTGGGGGAAAATGTCTTCAGTCATTGAATTATATGAATTTGGCCCATTTGGTATTGTATTTATTTAAAATGTAAAATAGTCATATAAACTCTGATTAATCTCTTTGAGCATGGCAGACAGATTTACTAAATCGCTAATTAGCACATATTTCAATTTTTGAGCAAGGTCATGTGCATGATCCATCTATGCACAGGATAATTATGGTTGCATGTGTGTGGGTCGGAGGTGACAGGATAGGTAAGTTCTCGTTTTATCCTCTGGGGTAGATCCTGGGGAAAGAAAGAAACATCTCCCTACACACACAAAATAGCCTAGGGAAAATGCATTAAGCCAGGAAACCAAGAGTTCTTGTCTCACAGCTATCAACTGCTGTTTCATTTCTGTGGATTTTAAAACCCTTATTACTGAGAAAGGCCTAGAAAGCAGCCAAGTATCGTGCCTCCATTTTACAAATCACATAACAGATTGTACAAGGTCATGTCTGGTAGTAAAGCCCAGGTCTCTAATATAGCAGACCGGAGTCTTATATTATATACAGACACACTGCCGCTCAGAATGATTGGACCATGGACTTGGCTGTCCTCCCAGAACCAGGAATCGAACCCGGATTCCTAATCACGAGCAATCCACTGCTGTCTGGCAAACAGCAGTGCAACCTACTGGCCCCTCTCTAATAGTTATTTCACACAGAATATAGTAGTTACTCTTTTAGCTTAAGCGGTAGCAGTCTGTCCTAGGAGTCTGAAAATCCCACAGGATTCAAGCCTTGCTGACTAACCATGCAAAGGATCCCTATGGCTGCACAAGATGACATTTGCTTTTCTAGATTTCTCTTTTTAAATCTTATTGATTTAATTCATGCAACTGATGCTCCACCTAACACTGGTGCGGTCTCTCACATTTTGGTCATTGCTCAGGTTACACACTGGCAGCTTTGAAGATAGTAGGAAGGCTTCTCCAAGAGCCCCTGAAGCAAGAGTAAGAGCCTACTTTTGACACTCTGTACCTCATAGTAACACCCTGGAAACACCATGTTCACCATCGTGATAGGATTATGCTATATTTTGTACGATGCATGCCTGTGAGGTGTCATTTTAAAAGTCTTGATCTGGTGAACATTAATATCCTGTTGGATTGTATGTACTATCATTGTATGTGAAGTTATGAGGTATTGCTATGTGTGTTACTGAAATATGTTGTGAGATTGGGAACACCTACAACCAACCTTTCAGTTACAACACAGAAGGGCCAGACAGACATTGCTGGCCGGTCAAGAAAATAATTCACTATCCTAGATACTCCTCAGAAAGGGCGCTTATACAATGGAGTCTGCTTGATCAGTGCGGCCTACCTGACCCCTATGTCACAGAAAGCATCTTTTTAGCCACTGGTAGATGGTACAAAAAGAGAGACAGTGTCATCACTTGGCCTCTCTCCCCGGCCATCTCAACACCTGGAAGCACATCTGGAAGACAAAGACTTTGAACTGGGGAAGCTTGGTCCCAGGATGGAAGATAGTCCAGCCTCTGTATTGAAGAACTATAACTTGCTTATACCATCTTCACCATGAGACACTGCTTGATTCAAATCCTGCTTAATTTGTAGAATTTACTTTTATTTCTTGAGTAGCCAACTTTGATCTCTATGCCTGCTACTTATAGTCACTTAAAATCGATCTTTCTGTAGCTCATAAATCTGTTTTATAATTTACCTAAAACAGTGTGTTTTGGTTGAAGTGCTTGGGAAATCTCAGCTCAGATCACAACGGCTTATGAATGTCCACTTTCCTATGACGAAGTGGTGGACTAGGTAATGAATTACACTGGCCAAGCTTCTGACCAGTGCAAGATGGTGTAGTTCTGGGGTGCAAGACTAGGAAACTGGGGGGAATTGGCTGGAGCCTCTCTATTGATGGTTCATGAGTGGCTGGGAGATCATTCATGTAACTCAGTTGGGTTTGTCCCTGCCTGTGGATGGCTGGGTAAGTGCAGTGCAGCCAGAGGCTTGTAGCTTGATATTAGCATCACAGCGTGAGGGACAGCCCAGCATGGTGGGTTCGGAGGGCTCAGCACTCCCACAGTCCAGGTTGAACTGCAGGGACTCTCTCACACTAGTTAATATGTAACTAACTCCTGGGTAGATGGCCTGTGGAATATAATCCTGCAGGGAGCAGGCTAGGAAGAAAGAAGCAGAGATACTTGCCTTGGCTCCCAGGCAGACACCCTGCAGAAAGTAATCCTGTAGGAAGTAGATAAACTCCTGCAGGAGAGCCAGGGTGGGGGGAAAAGGACAGGATTGATATGTTGAACTTGTGTTAAATAGCTTTATTTTTAAGAAATAAAACTGAAACCCTGAACAAAAGAAACTGAAATCTTGGGGCTGGAGAGTGCTCTTTGATGCACAAGCCAGTATGATAGACCACCAGCATACAGATATTCTCTTAATGTGCATACACTATTGCCACTAGCAGCTCTGGTAAGCATGATCACCTCCAGAAGAGAATATTAGCCATAACCTTGATAGGAGTTTCATTCTAAGGGTTTTACCATTCAATTGTCCATTCAGCTGGCATTATAAAAGAAGTCTTTCCACAAGATGTTATTTTTCATGTTTTGCCTCCATGCAGGACCTGCTGCTGATTTATTGATGTTGCAAAGCACAAAGCCATAATTTTCTTTTATTGACCTCGCTGTGGGTAGCCATCGTTCTGCAAAAATGCAGATGGTCATCTTATTCTTCCTGAGAGGATGAATGCCACCATGTGGCTGAGAAAGACAGCAAAGCACTCATTTATAATAGCAGCAGCGTACAATTTAATATCTGTGTTAACTGCACACAGAGTGGCAACGTGGGTGAGGGAATATCTTAACACATTAATTGCACATAGTTAGTTATTTGGATACAACCTTTATAAACTGCTGCTCCCACTAATACTTTAGGACTATACCATATCAAGGCAAATTAACATATAGTGTATACTGCCATCCAGACATAACTTCCGTATCCACAGCAAATAAAACAGAGCTGTACAGAACAGAAAATTCTGGCCTTCAGTCCACCCGTAGTCAGACAATTTTTATTGCATTTACTTGAAATATTGCAATTAGATAACTCCATTTATTTTTTGGCTACCTCTTCCCTTTTTTTCTTTTTTCTGTACTTATTTTTCAGGGGCATCTGCTTCTCTGATCAGATCATATTCTAGCTACACTCTTATTAGAAACCCTTGACCTCCTGGAACCTGTGAGCCATAGCCTTAGTGAATAACCATATTTCTTTAACTGTTTCATTGCCGGACTTCCACTATACCATCTGTGCTGTGGCAGGATATTAGGTGGCACTTTGTACGTGTGGGAGCAGTGAAACAGCTAAGACTGATGACCGAAATTTTATCCGCTATGTATGTTTACTTTGAAAAATAGGCGAAATCACAACTACCTTAGCCATTAACATAAAAACCCCAATTTTGCCTTAAACCTATAAATAGCCAGATTTTGCATTGATTGACCTCCCACAGCTCTGGTTGATTTCAGTGGGAATTTGGGGCACACAAAGAATTTGGGATCAGACCCATATGAAGTTCTTCATGTAGGTGCAATTTGTTATTAGAACAGAAGTGAGGGTCAAATGATAAAGTATGTAGATTGGGGAAGCCTAACAAAACCTGAAAGTTTAATGCACTGGTGTTTTTCCTGTACAACAGAAACACATACCTATCCGTGCGATGTTTTGGTGTATTATTGTTACATATTAAGAGCCAACTATTGTCTGAACCAATGGCTTGTGTTACTGTGGAGACCCTGATATAGATCTGGGTGGGACTGTGTCCCAGGAAGCAAAATACCACCCAGATCACACCAGCAGGCAAAGGGAGTGCAATCCCTTCCGTAATACTGCGCACTCCCCTCCTTGCACTGAGGTGGCTCTGGCAGTGCAGAAGTGGCTGAGGCCATGAAAGGATATCTCCCTTCCAAGGTGCTCTCCAAATGAAAAGGTTAGGGGACCACTACCTTCACTATCCCAAATGCAGCAGACTTTATTTTTCCTTCTGTGTATCTATTCTATTATCTTCTTCATCCACTTACAAATCATGGACTCACTCAGCTCAGGCTGGTGGGATATGTATGACTTATAGCTTTAAAGGAACAGCACAAGTTCTAAGATGGCCAATCGGAAGAGTATCTAAGCCAGAGCTGCCCACATTGTGGATGACATGTTAACACATGGACCAAATCTCCTTGCTATCATGATCCCATAGCTTTCCTGTGTCAGCTCAATCACTTACTTGGATAAGTAACATTAAGAAAGTCAGTTAAAGTGCATTAAATACTTCTAATATAATTTAGCAGCTGGAAATGGGGAGGAGAAGGCAACCAGCTGCAAGTGATGCACAGATCACAGTTTGTCAAGCTCTGTTCTAGGTGCTGGGATCTACTTTACGCCATGAAGAATTATCATTATTAGTGAATGCCAGAGAGCAACATGGAGTGGGAAATAATCTAGTCCTCTTTAAAAAGGAATTCATTGTAAACAAATTCCTTTAGAATCTTGATTGTTTTTACTTTAAGAGCGGAGCTGCTTTCATATCAAATTAATCTAGTTTACATAGGAATTCTACTGGAGGTCTATATACGCTGTACAAGAAAGTTGTACTGGTATAACTTGAATCGACTTTTAAACTGATATAGTTAAACTGTTTCAAAAAGTTGTTTGGACACTGATTTCAGTATAAGAATAGCTTATTGTGGTTTAATTAAACCTGCTCCTAAGTGACTTAAGCTAAACTGAAATAATCCTTTCTTCATAGAAATCAGAGTACAGCTTTTCACACTAGTTTAACTATATCCGTTTAAATGCATATCTTAACTTAAGATGGTGCAACTTCCCCAATTTAGACATGCCCTAAGGTTTAGTCAAAGAAGAGAAGGCTGAAAACAATGTAGGACCCTGCTGAGAGTAAAGGAATTTCTCTTATTCTTCCAGTTCCCTTCTCCTAGCTAAAAAGATCCCTTTGCAGCCAAAAAATAAACAAAACTACCCATATTGTTATCAGTTTAACAGTTCAATATACCTATTTTTCATTCCAGGAAAACCATCATCCAACTTCTGCCAAAGCCTCATTTTAGTGTTTCCTCTTCAATCAGGAGTAAGTTATAAGGCTTAAGAATTCATCTCACCAATTAATCTCTCATCAATCTGATCTGCATAATGAGCTTAATATAGTCTTAATTGCAGAAAACACGAATACCATTTGTCATAATGATGAGGTAGTCACGTTGCCCTCTCTCTCAATTTGTCTAAATGTTCCTGTATACATTAGAATTTAGCAGTTTAGTTTTATTCACACAACATCCCTTGATTACTTTACTGTACCATATATTGCAACTTCTCATTAAGATATCAAATCTATGCAAAGTACATCTGCTTGGTGTATAATTTATTAATATGCTTTGGAGCCTCCAGTTTGATAATGATTGTAACTCAGAGTGTCTATGGAGAAGCACATAAAGTATTTCTAATCTCAGCTGCACACCGGAAGAAGCAGCAGAGAGATGGCGGGGGAAGGGGAAGGAAACTTGGAAAACTAACCACTGAATAATCTCCCTGCAGGTTGAGATCAATTCAGGAAATCGCTGGGTAAGTACAGCAAACCCATGAAGTTGAACTTCATTGCACTGTTCTAAAGTTCAGAAAGTTCCATTCTATCTGTGATGCTTTCTCAGGATGCCTGGGACTGAGAGCCACCTTGTTACCCCCTGCCTCCGTGCAAGAGAGACTTGCTGGTGCTAAACAGGGTGTCAGCTTCCTGACACCACCAGTCTGTTAGCCACCCAAGCAATGTCCTCAGGGCTATGCCCATCCTTACTTTGCCTTTAGGTTAACAGTAGGTGCATCCCAATCCCAGGGACTCTTTGAACCATTCCCCTGTAGCATCCAGCCCTTAACCACCGGACACTCACAAAAATGACCAGGGTTCACTAAACCCTTGGGGACAATTACACACAAAGTTTGTTTGATTCAATTGAGAATCAGTTCCTGTAACACCACAGCATTGAGATATTATAGTGAAAACAAACATACGTTTATTATCAAAAGCTAAGATTTAAGAGGTAGTAAGGATAATGGAAACTGAAATAGCCACATATGAAACAAAATCATAAAATGCAAACCTGGGTCTACACTTATCAATAGTTATTTTGCCTATATAATAAAGTAGATTTTCCCCCCAAAGCTCAGTCTTTTGCAGAGATAGCAGATTTCAGACAAACCAGGATCCAAGCATTAATGAAGCACCCCCATCCGCCAGGGGGTTTCCTCAGTGAATGGATAACAACATGTCTCCTTGCATTTTTTATATTCTTCAAAGTTCATTTTTGCCCCACAGACAGGCTTAGTCTTCCCATCCCCCTGTTGACTTTGTATGCAAATGGGTATTCCATTGTATTGGATTACAATGCCTAATTTATATTTGACAACGAGATACATGTCTTATCTCCTGTCTGGATGAAACCTATTTGTCAGCTCTGCCACAGATACAGACTTTAAAACATATTTTCAGTACATACACATAGCTCCTTAAATATCCATCCATCCATACATCCTCACAATGATTATGAGGATCACAATGATTCTGAGGATCAGTATGACAAAAGCTTTTATTAGAGACCTCACATGACATCATTTCTATGCTATATGCAGTTAATTTCTCTTACAGAACAGTGAACCCTTTGCCAGCTGGTACCAATGGGCCCCTGTCTCACACCATCCATAACAGATTTTGTTAGGAATATTTGCTACAGGATGAAACACAAGTGATCAGGAAGAGGTAACTGGCCTGGGCCTTGCAGGTCAAAAGTTGAGAGAGGGAGAAGATACAGACATTATGAACTGCCCTCATGATCCGTGTACTTCCAGTTGCTGATGTGGTATAAACCTTTCACTTGTTGCCAATGCTTTGTGTTGCAAGATCACCTAGTTAGTGTTAGTACAGTGCTTATATATAAAGTGCTATGAAAATGCTTGTTTGTAGAAACTGAGCCTAGAAAAAATGCAAATGAGCATGTGTTTTATATCACTTGGTGAGCTAACTATCCAATTGCACCTTCCAGTCAGCTATAAAAATATACCCACAATCATCTCCAGCCACAAAATTGCAACTTCAGTTATTTGTGAGTGCAAAATTGGCGGCCAAATTGAGGCCATTTAGGAAATGGTTGCCTTAATATCTACTTTAGCATTTTGGTTTCTTATTTTATTCATGGCAAGCCTAAATGGGGAAGGGAGCAGGATAAGTTCAGCTTCTGAATTCCTCCAAAGATACTAACGGGGGGAGGGAGGGGGGGAGTATCATCAGCATAATACTGATCAGAAATACAACATTAACCCTGCTTAGCTGATCCCAAGAAATGTTGATTGTCATGGTATTATTGTAGCTCAATAATCATTCCAGCAGAAGGAAGCTTATATTGTGTGATATGCAGTGTCCTGGGAGAAAACTTGTCACTATTGGCTCAAGCTTACATTATGAGTAGGAGTTGATGAATCTTAGTGAGCCTGACAGCCTTCTTTCGAAAACAAATTTCTTACTGCTGGAAAAATGGTGTTACGTGCAGAGTAGGAGAGAGTGATAAGAATCCCTTTCTTTGGCTGCTCTGCTTTTTTCAACTCCTTCTAAAACCTTCTCCCAAGAGAAAAATGGACTAAAGCATGGATGATGCATTTATATTTACCAGATGCCCTTACCCCAAATATAAATGTAGTCCCTTTCAGTTTCCTAAATGGAGCAAAAACAAAAAACACACCACATCCATATGGATACATCTCCAAATATTTTTCTGACTTTTAAAGATTAGATGAGTTTTATACAGTAGAAAGTCACTCTTCTTGCTTTGGGCTAGACTGTAATTTATACACAGCCCTGCACTGGGGATGGTTCAGAGCTGTGGTAACAGAGGTAGTGCTGGGAGGCACGATTCATAACAAACATCTGCGACTTTTGAAAAACATATTTCGATCAGCTGAAACAAGCCAATAGAAAGCCAAATGAACCTAGTCAAACACAGAATTAGTAGAAAGCCAGGTAGAATAATTCTACTTTGTATGTGGTGAGTTACAATAAGCAACAGAAAGCAATATTAATGCTAATTGTCATTTTTCAGAAGTGAGACAAGAGTTGTTGTCATTCAAACTGACGGAGCAAAAACAAGATGATGGAAAATATTTTCATCTTCAAACCCCACATGAGTGTTGTGTGTGTGAGAGCCAGTTAGAAAGAGGAATCTTTAAACTGGAGCCTTTTCACAGGAAAATATTTGGATGCCAGAAGAGCTGAGCAGAGAAACCTTTTTAGTTGAATTGACTCCTGCAAATGCTGGATTTCATCACAGTCAACAGTATAGGCTCAAACACTCCTCAGTCTCTGTGACAACCTGTACCTCAAAGTAGCACCCTGTAGCCCCCATATTCATCACTGGTTTATAGTTGTGACATTTCATACAAGGCATGCCTTGCAAGGTATCATATGAAAGGTCACGATCTGCTGAAACTCATTGTTCTGTCAAAATACATATATCATCATTGCATACAGAGTTATGAGATTTTGTTATATGGTTCTTATTGTATAATATGTTGTGAGTCTGAGAGTCACCCACTCCTAGTTCTCCAGTGGCAACAAAGGAGGTGGCCCACATCCAGATGGATGTTAAGCGACAATCACGAGCCATTGACCAGCAGGGGAATTGTAAATAAGAGATTTACAATTCTGTAAGAGACAGTTGCACACGTAACTCAGCAAGGCCCACCAGGACATGCCTGGGACAGTATCTTCCCTGGGACATGAATTCAGGATATAAAATAATGGACAGTGGAATCATGAGATCACCTCTCTCCTTCCTCATCTATACTGAAGGCAACAAGAACACTGGGAAGACAAAGACTTTGAACTGAGGAGACTGGTCCCAGGCTGAGAAGGAAATTCAGCCGGTGACTATAGCATGTGGGAGAGCGCAGACCTGGAATCTCTGATTTACTTTTAGGTAAGGACTCCTGTGCCATTTGGGAGGACAGAAACACCACGCTCCCGTCTACTCATGACATTTTTAGTGCATTGTTTGTTGCACTCACATACTTTGTAGCTGCATCCGGTGTTACACACATCTTTATGTGTGGAAAATAATTCACCCCATATGATGAGAGTGCAATTTATACAATAAAAGACTCAAGTGTATACAGAGATGCAATACGCATGTAATACTGTGCACACAAGAATTTCACAGGTTGCATGTCGTTTGATCCTCCTGGTCTGCTGTCACTGACTTCCCCAGCAATAATCACTGCTGAATCTACACACTTCCACGGAGAACTAAAGTTGGTGTTTCTCAGAGACTCATGACTGGGCTGGGCTGTTTAGACACACCGTGTAGAGTAGACTGACTTTGCCAAGAAGGGGTGCAGATAAGACCCCAGAATCATTTTCACCTGGATAGAGGAATGGGAGGTTGGCATCAAAGGAGAATTGGAACCCTTCAAAGATCAAAGTTTTATGCAACGAAACCCATTATTTATATTATTAAAAAAATCTAAAAAGGGAAAGAAAATTCAATAAGATTGCCCTCCCCAGTACCAGTGAACCATAAAATATCATCATTAATAAAGAAGTCTACATACTATGAATACATAATTAGTAACCATAATTCTTAAAATGGAATCAATTAAAATCAGTGTAATGGTAGAAAGATATAAGTTGATGGGACATTACAAAACTTTCTCCAGTATTCATTTATATTAGAAATAATGTGGCATTAATATAGTTTTTGAAATTGCTTTTTAAATTTTTGTGAGGTATATATTTCTACACTATAGAGGGATTTATACTGCTCTTGTCAGGATAGAGTATGAGCACCTTGCAAATTCCAAAAGCAATTCACGGATTTCCATTTATTCTCATGCCATCCCATTATAGGAGAAATAAAATTAAAGAGCAAATGTCTTCCTATACATTCAAAATGGAGTGAAATGATCTTTCGCAGCTCCTTTGTTAAATAATTTCCATCATAAACTTGGCTATTTTTCAAGCAAATAGTAAGATACAAAAGCAAGGGGCACTGTTACTGAAGCTAACCAAGAAAGACAAACATGGCACCAGATTCAATTTGCAATGACAATCTCTTATGAAAACACTGAAAGGAACAAGTTGAAGCTGGCACACAAATGAATATGCTACCTGTAATAGAGTGTACTGAGCCTTTAACCATGGCAGCATGGCACATTGGAACTTGTTGTCCAAAATTATTCTTAGGAGTTAAAGTCAACCACCAAAACAACAAGGTTACATCAATCAAATTACCACAAGGGGGGCAAACAGCAGCCACTTAGCCCAGCAACCAGGTAAGACATAAAAATATTAAATAACACTTGGATCCATATGCTGGATGGAGGGAGCAGAAGTTTGAGGAGAAATTGTTCACATTGTTGAAGAGCATACGTGTTGTTAGATAAACATCAGTGACATCATCTTACACAACACACCAGAACTGAACATACGACAGATTGGACAGGTTGATGGAAAACTGTTGAGAACAGACTAGACTTCAGGAGGAGAAGGCATAGGAGGGGACATTGAGAACAGGGACTCTGCAGGATCTCTCTTATTCCTTGCTCCCTTATTCCCAGGCAGTCTTCCCGAGTTAAGATACCCAGTCATTCCCTAGTCTCCCTGTGATGGGTTAGATTGCAGAACCCCCCCTTGGGAGCTGCCACCTGATGTGTCAAGACTACTTTAGCCTCTGCTCTCCTGCCCTGTCAGCTTAGGACTTCAGTGCCCTGCCTGGTTTGAGCCAGACTCTCTAGCCTGCTGCAAACCCAGACACAGATCTGAACCACGCCCCCTAACAGCTGTAGGCTTGACTGAAAGCAGCTTACAGAAGTGTTCTTATCTTTAATACTCAGATGCCCAACTCCCAGTGGGGTCTAAACCCAAATAAATCCCTTTTACCCTGTATAACGCTTATACTGGGTAAACTCATAAATCGTTTGCCCTCTATAACACTGATAGAGAGATATGCACAGCTGTTTCCCACCCACCCCCGGTATTAATACATACTCTGGGTTAATTAATAAGCAAAAAGTAGGATTTAAGTGATTCCAATTAGTAACAGACAGAAGCAAGTGAATTACCAAGTAAAATAAAATAAAACACACAAATCTAAGTCTAATACAGTAATACAACTGAGTAGACATAAAAACCTCACCAGTAAGCTTCCTTTTACAGACTAGTCTCCTTCTAGTCTGGGTTCGGCAATCACTCACACCCCCTGTGGTTATTGTCCTTTGTTCCAGTTTCTTTCAGATATCCTTGGGGTGGAGAGGCTCTCTCTTTAGCCAGCTGAAGACAAAATGGAGGGGTCTCCCACAGGCTTAAATAGACTTTTTCTTGTGGGTGGAGACCCCCTCCTCTCTCCTATCAAAGTCCAGCTCCAAGATGGAGTTTTGGAGTCACATGGGCAAGCCACATGTCCATGCATGACTCAGAACTACATGCAGCAGCTATTGTTCACATGCTACCTTGAATGTCCTCAAGTAGACATCTTATGTGGATTGGAGCATTCCAAGATCCATTGTTACTTAAGTGCTTCTTGATTGGGCACTTAACTTTGCAAATTCCTTTCTAAAGAAGCTGACCAAATGCCTTACAAAGCTTACTTAGAAATCAAGCAAGTATACAGCCAATATTCATAACTTCACGTACAAAAATGATATATGTGTACAAATAGGATGAATAGATTCAGTAGACCATAACCTTTACAGAGATATGTTACATGGCACATGTAGCATAAAACATATTCCAGTTATGTCATATTCCCATAAAGCATTATGGGATACATCGTCACACTCCCCGTTACATAAAGTCCCCCCTCCCCACTTGATCTAAAAGTCAGCATACTTGCTGACCTTTTAAAGATCACTTTAAAGGGGCCACTGTATGGGGCCATGAAATTAAAAAACTGTGAAGTTTTACATTACTCTTTCAAGAGAAACCCAGTAACCTATAAATTAAAAAACAAACAAAAAAATGCATACAAGCATGTATACTCCTCTCACTCATAGTAAATAAGTAATTTTGTAATAAGGTACTCTGAGGTCTGTGGCCTCTACAGTAGTTAATGTGCTAAAATTGGCCAATATCCCTTTAAATATTTTATGTGCCATGTAGTGGCCCTCACTGTCTTCTCTGTGCTAGAAGCCACCAGAACCCCAGCCATAGCAACAATGTATATAGGAAGCCAGGCCTTGATTGTTATATATATATATATATATATATATATATATAGTTAGTAAACATGGTTATTTGGACCCCACTGTGCCTGGGTGGTTCCCTTATATTGTATAAAGAGCAAAAGATGCACTCTGTTAGTAGTGTCTACTGGTTAATGGCATATTACTGGGGACAGCTACTCTGGTGTCCCCTTTGGGCCATTCTGGTGTCCTTGGGGGCCAGCCCCCTAAGGCTGTTCTAAGTAACAGCCTCAGGATCAGGTTTTAAGCCAACCTTAACCCTTTCACAGCTTGGACAAACCAGAGGACCTGTATTAGGAAGGTATGTATGAAAGGTATAGTTAGGTTTCCAGTCTGTATAGAGAGAGGGTTGGTGAGGTAATCTAAGCTTTCTGGGGGGGATGGGGAATGGTTTTGTAGATGGACTGTGTAGGGAGAATAAGAAGGGATATGTTGTAGTCTTTTCACTATAGTGGAATGTTAAGATGGGGGGGGATGATCAAGTTTATGATGTCTCTTAGTTTACAATAGATAGATATATTGGGGGATATTCTATAGTGTTGTTTATGGGAGCTTGTGGCCCATGCAGGAAATGTATATGATGTAGTTTGGGTGGATGTAAAAGATTTTGTCATCTACAGGTTGAGACTAGGCAAGGGTCTAGGGGCAGAGTTAAGGCTGATTTTTTTGAGTGGGCATTGTGCCATTTTGCTTTGATGTTAGAGACATGTGAACTGTGAATGTATTTAAATTTGAAGTTCCACTGTATTAGTAGATCTATGGTTTCACAGCAAGCCATGGACCTATTGTTTGAATAAATTTCTACTTTAGCTCCCTGTTCATAACATTTGAGAAATACGGTGTAACATTAATCAAAGAACTATATATCCATTGCAAGATACACAGATAAGGTACAAATATATAATACAATGTTTAAGATTCTAATACTTAAAGGCTTCGGTAACTGGCACCATAGAAAACAGACAGAGGGCTGACAGATTATAATTACTTCAAATGCCACAAATTTTTACACTGGAAACATTGATAGTCTTTCATGTTCTGTGTGTGAGATACAAAATTCATAACATCTATGCAATTTCAAATATGATACCTGCATATGCAAGAATTCCCTCAGTTTTGATCATTTAAAGCACTTCCCCCTTCCCCCTCCCAAATTATTTTCAGTGAAACAAATATTTATGAAAAGGCGTCAGAATAACAATACTATTCACACAAGGGGCTAGTGAAGTCCTCTATATTTTATAGTCAAGAGCCTTGTGTATTTAGCTAGACCTTGCTCCAACAAACCACTGTTTAATTTTAAACATGTGAAGCAATGAGGATTAGTCACATGCTCAAGTGCTTTGTTAAACTGTTAAGCATAAAAAGTAGGTGCAACACACTGCCAGCTTCTCAAAGTACCTCATCAATATGCCCCAACTTTGAACTGGAGAGACTACTTGTACGAGAGGGTTGTTCAGGCTACCCCCTTATTCATTCCTTAGCTGCTTTGCTCAAACTGTCAGCAAATGTGATAGTTCTGGTAGCAATAAATAAATAAATAAATAAATAAATAAAAAATATCTATGGATCCCTGTCCCACTAGGAAATGGACTGAGACCACATAAGCCACATAATACTTATCAAATGGTAACAAGTTTCCATCATTACTAACCTGAGCCAAGTTTTAGCAGATGCCTTTCAGGTGAATGGCTCAGGAGATTGTTATATGGAGTCCTCCAGTTCCCTTTTAAAAGCCAAAGCAACTGCATGCACACAAAATACATCATTATCAGAATCCAAATTGCATCAAGACAAAGCTGTATAGAGGAACATGAGCACAATACAATTGTCTCAGAAGACTTGTGTGAGATACCTCAGAAATACAATACAGATGACCCTGAAAGATGGAGAGAGTTGGCAAAGTTACATTAAAAGTTCAGGACAAATGCTTAGCAAGATGAATGTAGTTGTCTGTCAGGCAAAGAACAATATTTTTGATACTGGCAGTCAGAGAGTCACTGAGAACTACAAAGTTACTTTGTGAACTGGTCAGAGCCCAGGAGAATTCGCATGAAATGAAAAGTTGAATGAAGAAATGCTGAGACGGCAGAGAACTGTTTAAGGAACTTGGTGTTCAAAAATGGAATTTTTGGATACAAGCCAAAAAGCCCAGAAAAGAAACATAATTTCAAAACAATCCATTGATATGGAGCACAACATAATCTCCTAAATACTGTCAAATAGTATTTTCTGGCTTGCCCTGGTGAAAGTGATTTCAGAAGTTATATTGCAATTCCTTAAGTTTTATGGAGGCAGTTAAAAGGGAAGTGAAGCAGAGAAGATATTCTTTCAGCCTTTTATGACAGGCCTCAAATTGTTTTATTCTAAGGAAATAGCTATCCCTATTCCCATTGTATAAAATAATGATGCCCAGGAAATGGTTAGCTCAGTAAAATCAATTGTAAACTAGGATACCTTTTATATTATATTAAAGTTGGTTTGCAAAGATATTGTCATCATTAAATACCTGACACTTTTTGGCTGGGTAGAAAATTAGTGATGTGAAGGCTATCATGCTGCTACACTGCTAGAATTATTTATGAAATATTTAGCAGGACTGGAGGAAAATTGATGTACAAATAGGCTGCTCAATCCCAATACGTTATAAAAGAGAGGGTGTTCAGGTGTTTGGGAGATTATTTAGTATTTTTGTATATTTTGCTATTGGAAGAGGGAAAATGTTTCTAGCATATTCTTGCAGAGTACAAAAAGAAAGCAAAGGTGAACAGTGGGTCCAAACAAAAGAAGAAAGTCTCTGCTTTCCTGATCTTCAATCTTCTGAGGAAAATCTCCTGGACAGACATGATTCTGGTATCTGTGATCCACATTCATTTAAATATTTCTATGTTATTTCCAGACAAGTTGTCATAGAAGCTTCCTAAATAGCAGTTGCAAAATTCAAACACAACATTGAAAACAGCCTCTGAAAAGCCCAGACTGGATGCCTAAGAAAGTTAGGTGCCAGTGCCTACTGAATTTCAATAAGAGTTGGATGCCTAACTGCTTTAGGCTCCTTTCCAAATCCCAGTCTAAGAACCCAAGTAATTATGAATATTGGTATAAACTGGTGCATGCAGATGAGGGGGGTTAACATGCACAAATGAGTGAGGGAGAAATTCAGGAGAGTCCTGTGGAAATTTAGCAATTATTTAAGAGAAAATGCATCATCTCCCAAAAGGGAAATTTCTTTATAAAGTGCGTAAAATAGGCATCATAGCTGTGACATTGACTCTTGAAAACCATTAATACACTTTATTTTTATATTAAAAATATATATACATAATGCATCAAGACAGATCTGAGCATCTTACGAAGCGCATTTACACAAGGTTAAAAAATAGCCTGCTTGTTCTAAGACCAATGCATATTTCAAACATGTCATTCGATGGGAGCTTTGGTGGATGCCATTAAAAATCAACATGAGCCTATTTTAACACACAGGTACTGCCATTATTTCCCATTTTAATCAGGGAAAATTGCAATTTTTCCTCAGATAGCATTGTGTTTTAACTGCTACTACGCCTTTCATAGATAATTAGGTGATGAGCTATCACAGTAATCAGCACGGTATAGGAACCTAGATAAAATAGAACTGAACACTGACGTTTGATTTTAAGCCTAGTAATAACTTAATGAAAGCACTAGCCAATTACCAAGGCAATCATGGGGCTATATTTGCTTGTGGCATGAGTAGGTTCACTCCATTCAAGTAAATAGTTGTGTCCTATTTCAGAAGCCACAAATAATTTGGCTCCTGGATTCAAGCCTGAGCTTCAGCCAGGTGGTAAAATATCAGAGTTTCGATTTAGTTCCTAACAGACATTTGTGTATGTCACAAAAGCACCATGTGACTAAGAATGCCTATGATCAAAAGTATTTCCAGACAGCAGAGATAGTGATGCTCCATATTCAACTGACTTAGCTGTGAAATTCCACAGAAAATCTGATGATAATTAAGGCTGCAAGTTTGTCACAGAGGTCATGGAAGTCACGGATTCTGGGGGGAAGGCACCTCTCCCCCTGTGATGGGTGCCACTGAACCCACCTGTCCCACCAGCCTGGATTTCCCTTACTCTGTGCTACTGTGACAGGCTCTCAAGCCCCCTTCCAGCACACACACAGGTAGGGACACCCCCAGCTGTAGAATCACACAGAGTCTGCGATTAGCTCTCTATGGGAGGGCTCAGCTAGGGGAATGACCAGCTCTCCTGTGCACACCCCCTCTGGAGTGTAAACCCAAAATTATATTGTCTTGCGCTGTATAGAGATCTATCTAGCGTAAGCTCATAAAAAAATCTCCCCCTCCCTCAGTGTGGAGAGAGATCTGCACAGCTCTTTGCCCTCCCCGCAGTTATGATTTGCACAAACTGGGTTTTGGAATAAACAAACAATAAGTTTATTAACTACAAAGTGATTATAAAGGATAGCAAACGAACAAAGCAGATTACTCAGAAAATAAAACAAAACATGCAAACTAAGCTCAATACACTAAAGAACCAGGTTACAAATAGTAATTTCTCACCCTAAATGTTGTTTTAGGCAGGTTGCAGAGTTTCTGCAGCTCAGAGTTCCAGTTATTTCCCTTTCCAGGCTAGACCCCTGTCTCAGCCTGGACTCACCCCTTGCCTTTCCCCAGCTTAGTTCCTTTTTTCTTCAGGTGTTGACAGCAGTCTTCCTTTTTGCGCGGGGCGGCAGTGAAGAAGAACCCTGATTGACTCACTTCCCAGCCTTAAGTAAGATTTACATAAGGTGGAATCCTTTGTTTTCAGTCGAAAATTACCAGCAGCGTCCAAGGTGGTACTCCGTACCAGGTGACATCATCTCATGACCTGACAGTGTCAAAGCAACATCCCAGGAAACTTCTCAGGAAGGTGGGAGATTAGTATCTTCAAAGTTCTATTGTCCTTTTTAAATGGCCCATTCAGACTGATTGCCTACTGTCTGGTGGGCATTCCCCCAAGTACACATAGAGTTGTAATTGTTACATAGTCTATATTCCTAACTTCAGATATATAAATGATATATGCATACAAATTGGATAATCATATTCAGCAAATCATAACCTTTCCAATGACACCTTACATGACCCATCTTGCATAAATATATATTAGTTATCCTATATTCATATCATAACAATATTTCTATGAAGAATATGGGGTGTAGCACCTCTCCCCCCGCTCCAGCCCCGGAGTGGCAGCAGCCGGGGAGAGGTGCCTCTCCTCCACCCCCAGCCCTGGAGCTGCTGCGGCTGGGGAAAGGCACCTTTCCCCCACAGTCCAGGTGCTGCTACAGGGAGAGAGGCCCTGGTGGGAGTCCTCTCTCCCTGCCGTGGCCCCAGGGCAGCCTGCACCCCAAACCCCTCATCCCCAGCCCCACCCCAGAGCCTGCACCCCCAGCCGGAGCCCTCACCCCACTGCACCCCAACCCTCTGCCCTAGCCCTGAGCCCCCTTCCACACCCTGAACCCCTCATCCCTGACCCCACTCCGGATCCCGCACCCCCAGCCAGAGCCCTCACCCACCCACCCCCGCACTCCAACCCTCTGCCGCAGCCCTGAGCTGCTTCCCACACTCTGAACCCCTCAGTCCCACCCCTACTACACATCACCTCCATATTGGTGCACATAACAAAATTCATTCCACACATGCATGGGAAAAATTATAGTGAACATTGAATTATGTCCTGTTGATCCTGGTAGGATAAAGGTATACTTTCTCTTCTTGGGTACCATAGAAGGTTTATTGGATAAAGTGAGATATTCCATTTCAGAATCTGGAGATGTAGGAGTTTGATGATACCCTGAGAGAACATATAGTTGCCCTGAATCTCTCCTCTGCAGCAAAACTCTTGCTAAATGGTTTGTTGACAGATCATTTCAGGGGAAAAGGCAGAGTTATTCCCTCTTTCCTTAACATTTTGCTTTGGTTATCAAGGCCTTAAACAACAGCAGAAATAACCAAGAGATTTAAGACTTTGCACTGGAGGAAAATGACTACACAGCAATACCACTATATACACGGATGGTGTTCTCTAGTTTTTAAACACAGCCTGAACTTGGTGTGTCAAATAGTCTGCAAGAAATAACACCATACTGCAGCATTTAAGGTTGCAAGGTCAGCCAGCAAATATCTGGGGACTATCTTTCAAAATCATAGAAAATCAAAGGGAAAATTAAGTAGCATTTTCTCAATTCCTGTGAGCTTGAAAAAATTGTTTTACTTAGAGATCTATATCACTCCCAGTTGTAGAGAAAATTATGGTGCCAATTTCATCCCAATACTATACAAATTGAGACAAAAAGCAAGTACTTGGAACTAGATCTATATTATCTAGCTGAGCAGACTAAATGCAATAAAACTGACGTAGCTTTCAAGAGTATTTTAAACTGTTGTATAACCCACCTATAGCTACATTCTTGAAAGAAAGAAAGAAAGAAAGAAAGAAAGAAAGAAAGAAAGAAAGAAAGAAAGAAAGAAAGAAAGTGTAAAGCTTTATGGGTATTTTTAAAGGGTTAAAAATTAAGAGTAGTACATGGAGAAGTAGGGGCAGGGTGGTACTGAATAACAAGAGCTCCTACAAAGTATTCTTGCTCAGATCTCTAACATATAAGGAGGATAGTCTTATGGTGAAAGCACTGAACTGACATTTAGTGGCATTCACGAGACCTGGGTTACTTTTTCAGCTCTGCCACATTTCCTGTGTGATCTTGGGCTAGTCAATTAATTTCTCTGTGACCCACTTCATCTCTAAATGGGGATAATAATATTTCAGTTCTCCCACCTTTTGTCTCTTCAGATTCAAAGCTGTCTGGTGCAAGACTCTTACCTTGTGTCTGTGCAGCCCCTAACACAATGGAGCTCTGATACTGACATGCTAACCACAATACAAATAGTTAGCCATAATAATCATAGAAATGTAGGGTTGAAAGGGACCTCAACAGGTCATCTAGTCCACCCCTCCCCCCCCACCCCCCCCGCATTGAGGAAGAACCAAATATACCTAGGCCATCCCTGACAGGTGTTTGTCTAACCTGTTCTTAAAAACCTCAAATAATGGGGATTCCACAATCTGTCTAGGAAGGTTGTTCCAGTGCTTAACTATCTGTATAGTCAGAAAGTTTTTCCTCATATCTGATCTAAATCTCTGTTGCTGCGGTTTTAGCCCATTGCTTCTTGTCCTACTTTCAGTAGACATGGAGACCAATCAGTTGTCATCCTCTTTATAACAGCCCTTACCATATTTGAAGCTTTATCAGGTCCCCTCATAAGGCTTATCTACACTTACTGGGAGATCAATGCATCCGTGGTCAATTTAGCAGGTCTAGTAAAGATCCGCTAAATTGACCACAGATTGCTTTCCCGTCGATGTAGATAAATCTCTGATAATTTTCATATGACTTTACATTGTGCCTCTTCATATAACCTTGTGGTGGGTCTACCTACGTGTGACCTCTGTTTTCATGGGACTTTGTATCAAAGCCTCATTTAGAAACTTTGCATTGCCCTTGGTATAATATTATAGCCCCTAAGGATAGAATAAGATAGAAGAAAAATTTCCTTTTGCTAGCAGTAGAACAAGAGCTCTCCCCCCCCCCCACTCTTAATCAATTGCCCTGTTGAATGAATGAGGTGTGGATGAGCAAGGCATGGAAGGCAGCACCTCCAGACAGCCTCAACTGTTGGAGAGGGGCTGGGAGCCAGACCCAAGAACAATAAAACGTGTCAAGTGGGCTCATTAAAGACAAGCAGACATACCGAGGGCCTTGGGGGTTAGAAGCAAGCACCTTCTTTTGGAAACACCCTCTTTGCAGCATTGGGACAACACTCAAAAGAAAGCAGCACAAAGGACCAATGTACACAGACACAGAGTTTGAATCTGGTACAGATTTGCATGAGAGGGAAGCTGCTATAAAAGTGAGGTGTCTTGCAGAGGACCCCGGGTCTCGTCTTGTCAACATGGGAGCATCGATCCGGATCGGCAGAAGCCCGGCTCCACCCCCTCCCCCATCTAACTCACCTGGCCAGTGAAGTTAAGGGGAGCAACTAATTGGTAACAACAAGACGGAGTGTGTTTGTGTGTGTGTGTGAGTGTAAGAGTAATATATTATATGCATATGCATATGATACAGTGTTAATAAATACATGTATTACTAATAAATGTGGCGTTTTGCCTTATTCCCCCTGAAAAGATCCTGTGCAGTACTTTAAGTACAACACCGTCGACTCCTGAACTCCACCAGATTGAGAAGAGTAGGGGGAGTTGACGGGAGAGCATCTGCAGTCAACATCATATAGTGTGGACCCTGCAGTAAGTAGATCTAAGCTATGTCGATTTGAGTTACGCTATTCACGTAACTCAAATTGCATAGCTTATATCGAATTTCCCCTGTAGTGTAGACAAGGCCTCAGTCTTCTTTTCTCAAGACTAAACATGCCCAGTTTTTTTAACCTTTCCTTGTAGGTCAGGTTTACTAAACCATTTTACCATTTTTGTTGCTCTCCTCTGGACTTTCTCCAGTTTGTCTACATCTTTCCTAAAGATGTAGACAAGAGCCAGAACTGGACACAGTACTCTGGCTGAGGTCTAATGAGTGACAGAGTGGGAGAATTACCCTCCATGTCTTATATACAGCATTCCTGTTAATACACCCCAGAATGATATTAGCTGTTTTTGTGACTGCTGATTCATATTCAGTTTTCATCTACTATAACCCCGAGAACCTTTTCAGCAGTACTATTGTCTAGCTAGTTATTCCCCATTTTGTAGTTGTGCATTTAATTTTTCTTTCTGAAGTGTAGTACTTTGCACTTATCTTTATTGAATGTCATCTTGTTGATTTCAGGCCAATTCACCAATTTGTTGAGGTCATTTTGAATTCTAATCTTGTCCTTCAAAGCACTTGCAACCCCTCCCGGCGAGGTGTTAGCTACAAGTTTTACAAGCATATTTTCCACTCTATTATCCAAATCATTAGAGAAAATATTGACAAGGACTGTACTCAGAACAGACCCCCGCAGGACCCCACTAGATATGTCCTTCCAGTTTAACAGCTAGCCATTGATAACTGCTCTTTTAGTACAGTCTTCCAATCATTTTTGCATCCATCTTACAGTAATTTCATCTAGACTACATTTCCCTAGTTTGCTTATAAGAAAGTGACGTTGAATGGTGTCAAAAACCTTACTAAAAATCAAGATATAATTGCATCTACTAATTCCCCTTTATCCACTAAGTCAGTGACCCTGTGAAGGAAGGAAATTAGGTTGGTTTGGCATGATATGCCCCTGACAAATCCATGTTGGCTATTACTTATAAACCTATTATCCTCTAGGTGCTTACAAACTGATTGTTTAATAATTTGGTTCCAGAACCTTTCCAAGTACTGAAGTTAAGCTGACTGGTCTATAATTCCCCTGGTCCTCTTTGCTGCCTTTTTAAAAGATAGTACTATGTTTGCCCTTCTCCAGTTCTCTGGGACCTCACCCGTCCTCCATGAGCTCTCAAAAAGATAAATCACTAACAGTTCTGAGGTTGCTTCAGCTAGTACCTTCAGTTCTCCAGGATGAATTTCATCAGGCTCTGCCAGCCTGAATACATCTGACGTAACCATTCTTTAAGCTGTTCCTTTTCCCTTGTTAATATAAATTCTTCATCCAAATAGTTTTCTGTCCTTGAAATAAAAAGCAAATAAAAAGCTGTGTCCATAACACACACCTGGTCACTATTTAAGATCAGTTTTTGCTAGCAAATACCACACATTTAAAAAGGTTACTTCCTAAACTACAAACAATGGGAAATTGTTGTAGCTAATGTACCATTGTGTAGTAACGGCAAATGCTGACTTTTTAGAGTGGTGACCACTCTGTGAAGCTGGATTATGTGGTTTTCCAGCAAGATGCCAAATATACATGATGGTATGATGCTCCCATTGGTTACAGGCAACTTGAGGGGAAAGGGGGAAGATTCCCTCCTGATTCCTTCTCTTAAGCACAACTACCCTGTACTCTCGAGAGATGTCAAAGTCTTTTTAATGGTCACCATTAAATAGTAAACATTTGCCAACCATCACCATAGAGCTGTGTATGTGAGCTACTGCACCGCCATTTTACTCCTATCTGTAGAATAGGAAATGAACAAGGCACAGTATCTCATTTAAAAGAAAGAATGGATATTTAAAACGTCAGCATATTGTGTGTACCACTCATCTCCTTTTCCATTTCCTTCCTATGGAAACTGCATGACTAACTCCCATTCATCTCTTGAAAAAGTCAGATGATCAAATATAAAATCTTATCTATATTTTGTGAGTTCTCAGAAGATTGTCTGTACTGACATACTCTTGTCACCAGCATGAATTCATGAGGGTCTGGAAAATATTTGCATCCAAAACAAGAGAAAAAAATCCTGTATAGTTTATTACACTACTCCTACAATGGATTCCAGAAGCATAACACCCATCAAAATAAACAGGAGTTCCATGTATATCATGCATCTTGGGATCAGGCCTAGTATGAATTCTTATTTATTAGCTTTTAGGTTTAGATTTTTAATGTGTCAATTTAGATTCAGAAATCTATAACCAACTATATTGGATTATGCTTTACAGATGTCTTTTGTTTTGTAAATTACTGCCTATTGATAGTGAAACATGAACCTTTTGTCAGTCAATTTCTACAACGTCAACTTTTGTCTTTGACTATTTCATTATCATTTATTGAAGCTGCAAATTTGGATCTAAAAAGCATGTCAACTGGAAGTGCTAATAAATAAATACAACTATGACATTGTTGGCATCACTGAAACTTGGTGGGATAATACACATGATTGGAATGTTGGTGTGGATGGGTACAGCTTGCTCAGGAAGGATAGACAGGGGAAAAAGGGAGGAGGTGTTGCCTTATATATTAAAAATGTACACACTTGGACTGAGGTAGAGATGGACATAGGAGACGGAAGAGTTGAGAGTCTCTGGGTTAGGCTAAAAGGGGTGAAAAACAAGGGAGATGTCATGCTAGGAGTCTACTACAGGCCACCTAACCAGGTGGAAGAGGTGGATGAGGCTTTTTTTAAGCAACTAACAAAATCATCCAAAGCCCAAGATTTGGTGGTGATGGGGGACTTCAACTATCCGGATATATGTTGGGAAAATAACACAGCGGGGCACAGACTATCCAACAAATTCTTGGACTGCATTGGAGACAACTTTTTATTTCAGAAGGTTGAAAAAGCTACTAGGGGGGAAGCTGTTCTAGACTTGATTTTAACAAATAGGGAGGAACTCGTTGAGAATTTGAAAGTAGAAGGCAGCCTGGGTGAAAGTGATCATGAAATCATAGAGTTTGCAATTCTAAGGAAGGGTAGAAGGGAGAACAGCAAAATAGAGACAATGGATTTCAGGAAGGCAGATTTTGGTAAGCTCAGAGAGCTGATAGGTAAGGTCCCATGGGAATCAAGACTGAGGGGAAAAACAACTGAGGAGAGTTGGCAGTTTTTCAAAGGGACACTATTAAGGGCCCAAAAGCAAGCTATTCCGCTGGTTAGGAAAGATAGAAAATGTGGCAAAAGACCACCTTGGCTTAACCACGAGATCTTGCATGATCTAAAAAATAAAAAGGAGTCATATAAAAAATGGAAACTAGGACAGATTACAAAGGATGAATATAGGCAAACAACACAGGAATGCAGGGGCAAGATTAGAAAGGCAAAGGCACAAAATGAGCTCAAACTAGCTATGGGAATAAAGGGAAACAAGACGACTTTTTATCAATACATTAGAAGCAAGAGGAAGACCAAAGACAGGGTAGGCCCACTGCTTAGTGAAGAGGGAGAAACAGTAACAGGAAACTTGGAAATGGCAGAGATGCTTAATGACTTCTTTGTTTCGGACTTCACCGAGAAGTCTGAAGGAATGCCTAACATAGTGAATGCTAATGGGAAGGGGGTAGATTTAGCAGATAAAATAAAAAAAAGAACAAGTTAAAAATCACTTAGAAAAATTAGATGCCTGCAAGTCACCAGGGCCTGATGAAATGCATCCTAGAATACTCAAGGAGCTAATAGAGGAGGTATCTGAGCCTCTAGCTATTATCTTTGGAAAATCATGGGAGACTGGAGAGATTCCAGAAGACTGGAAAAGGGCAAATATAGTGCCCATCTATAAAAAGGGAAATAAAAACAACCCAGGAAACTACAGACCAGTTAGTTTAACTTCTGTGCCAGGGAAGATAATGGAGCAAGTAATTAAGGAAATCATCTGCAAACACTTGGAAGGTGGTAAGGTGATAGGGAACAGCCAGCATGGATTTGTGAAGAACAAATCATGTCAAACCAATCTGATAGCTTTCTTTGATAGGATAACGAGCCTTGTGGATAAAGGTGAAGCTGTGGATGTGGTATACCTAGACTTTAGTAAGGCATTTGATACAGTCTCGCATGACATTCTTATCGATAAACTAGGCAAATACAATTTAGATGGGGCTACTATAAGGTGGGTGCATAACTGGCTGGATAACTGTACTCAGAGAGTTGTTATTAATGGTTCCCAATCCTGCTGGAAAGGCATAACGAGTGGGGTACCGCAGGGGTCTGTTTTGGGACCGGCGCTGTTCAATATCTTCATCAACGACTTAGATATTGGCATAGAAAGTATGCTTATTAAGTTTGCGGATGATACCAAACTGGGAGGGATTGCAACTGCTTTGGAGGACAGGGTCATAATTCAAAATGATCTGGACAAATTGGAGAAATGGGCTGAGGTAAACAGGATGAAGTTTAACACAGACAAATGCAAAGTGCTCCACCTAGGAAGGAAAAATCAGTTTCACACATACAGAATGGGAAGAGACTGTCTAGGAAGGAGTACGGCAGAAAGGGATCTAGGGGTTATAGTGGACCACAAGCTAAATATGAGTCAACAGTGTGATGCTGTTGCAAAAAAAGCAAACATGATTCTGGGATGTATTAACAGGTGTGTTGTGAGCAAGACACGAGAAGTCATTCTTCCGCTCTACTCTGCTCTGGTTAGGCCTCAGCTGGAGTATTGTGTCCAGTTCTGGGCACCACATTTTAAAAAAGATGTGGAGAAATTGGAGAGGTCCAGGGAAGAGCAACAAGAATGATTAAAGGTCTTGAGAACATGACCTATGAAGGAAGGCTGAAAGAATTGGGTTTGTTTAGTTTGGAAAAGAGAAGACTGAGAGGGGACATGATAGCAGTTTTCAGGTATTTAAAAGGGTGTCATGAGGAGGAGGGAGAAAACTTGTTCAACCTTAGCCTCTAAGGATAGAACCAGAAGCAATGGGTTTAAACTGCAGCAAGGGAGGTCTAGGTTGGACATTAGGAAAAAGTTCCTAACTGTCAGGGTGGTTAAACACTGGAATAAATTGCCTAGGGAGGTTGTGGAATCTCCATCTCTGGAGATATTTAAGAGTAGGTTAGATAAATGTCTATCAGGGATGGTCTAGACGGTATTTGGTCCTGCCATGCGGGCAGGGGACTGGACTCGATGACCTCTCGAGGTCCCTTCCAGTCCTAGAATCTATGAATCTATGAAAACATGCATATTTCTTGAAACAATTCCTTAACTAACCACTTCTAACTGTAGAATGTTATGTGCAATCTCAGCCTCTGATATCACTGCTCTACAGCCAAAATGCTTCTGAAATAAATGTAGTCAAACTTTACTAATTCTGGGTCACTGAGAACAAAAATGATGCTTAAAATTGTTGATTGGCTCTAGTTTTCAAGGTATGCTATTGGGTCAGTATATACGACCCTTGACTTGGGAATGGCGGAGGATAAGTGAGTTATAAAGGGAAGGGATCTCAATTTAAACCAGAAATGACTAAAATACATCTTTGACTGGATCTATGAATAAATCTATGACTGGGTTTGAACAGTACTTGCTTTTTAGGCAAAACAATGAATGATGCAATCTGAAGTTGGTATTGTATCATACATGATATGAATTGTGTCATGTTATTCCTAGAAGTCATGGATGATGCAGTCATAACGAAGCTTACATCACTCTGCTGAACAAATTGCCCTATATCAGCTCTAGAAATCATACAGTGTTGTGCTCTCTTATTTGTCAGTGTTTGCAAAATCAAAGGGACACATTTCTGTTTAGCCAAAGTGAGCAGAGATGCCTCGTACTTGTGTGAACAGTGCAGATGACTTTTACATCACAAAAGCGCAGTATGACCACTATCGTTAAGAAAGCCTAATCACCTTTATTTTGGCTGCAAAATTGGAGCTCAGGACAAGAGGTGCGCCCCACACATATGACTCATAGACTCATAGACTTTAAGGTCAGAAGGGACCATTATGATCATCTGGTCTGACCCCCTGCATGCTGCAGGCCATAAAACCGTCCCTACCCCTTCCCTGGACTCTGCTGTTGAAGTCCCCAATCCTGTTTTAGGTGACTTCAATCGGCAGAAACCCTCCTGCTAGAGATCCCTGCCCTATGCTGCGGAGGAAGGCGAAAAACCTCCAGAGGCTCAGCCAATCTGCCCTGGAGGAAAATTCCTTCCCGACCCCAAATATGGCGATCAGTAAGACCCCGAGCATATAGGCAAGAGTCTCCAGCCTGACCCCTGTCAGCCATTATTCAATTTACCTACCATTTCTTGGTTTTCCTTGACTACTATGTTTTACCATTAAACCATTCCCTCCATAAATTTATCTAACTTAATCTTAAAACCAGACAGGTCCGTCGCCCCCACCGTTTCCCTCGGAAGGCCGTTCCAATATTTCACCCCTCTGACGGTCAGAAACCTTCGTCTAATTTCAAGCCTGAACCTCCCCACGGCCAGTTTATATCCATTCGTTCTCGTATCCACATTAGTACTAAGCTGGAATAATTCTTCTCCCTCCCTCGTATTAATCCCTCTAATATATTTAAAGATAGCAATCATATCCCCCCTCAGCCTTCGCTTTGTCAGACTAAACAACCCAAGCTCCTCCAGTCTCTTTTCATACGACAGGTTTTCCATTCCTCTGATCATCCTAGTGGCCCTTCCACTGGTGCAACAAATCTTCGCTAGTGGTTGAACAGGAAAAGGAAATCTATACCTTTTGCAGTGCCAATGATTTGGAGAGAGCCAACAGATCATAACAGCAATTGTTACTTCTGCATGGTGCCTCCAGTTGGGAAAGGTGTGTCAAAGAAGAAAAAGTGGACTGTGCATTATCCAAACATTCCATCAGCTATACGCCCAGTACCCCACGGAGAAGGACTGACGGTTCCTGATGCACCAGAATCATTCTCACTTGAGTCAGATGAGGAAGAGGGAGAGGATGACACTTCTGGTCCTGAACCATCAATGTCACAGGACCCAGATTTCCCCCCATCCTCCTCCTCTGAACCACACCTCATAACACAAGGTGAACTGAATGACCTTGTCAGGGATTTGGAACTACTCAAGAGTAAGGCAGAGCTGTTGAGCTCCAGACTACAGCAGTGGAATCTCGAGGCAGGTGATGTTAGGGTTTCCATGTTCCGTGACCGTCAAAAGGATCTTGTCCCATTCTTCTTCATGGAAGGTGATCTTGTAGCCTGCAACAACATCGATGGTGTGATGGCAGCCCTCAACATCGTTCACGATCCAGATGAGTGGAGACTGTTCATTGATTCATCGAAGACGAGTCTTAAAGCTGTTTTACTGCATAATGGCAATGTTTTGCCATCAATTCCAGTTGGTCATGCAGTTCATATTAAGGAAACCTATGACAACATGAAACAACTTTTGAGGTGCATAAACTATGACCAACATCAGTGGCAGCTTTGTGGTGATTTGAAGGTTGTTTCTCTCTTGCTTGGTCTGCAGACTGGATACACATAGTACTGCTGTTTTCTTTGCGAATGGGATAGTTGTGCAAGAGATTCCCACTACATCAAGAAAGACTGGCCACTCCAACAGTCATTGGAGCCTGGGAGGAAAAGTGTTCAGCATCCACCACTTGTTGAATCAAGGAAGATTTTGTTACCACCCTTACACATCAAGCTGAGTCTGATGAAGAACTTTGTCAAAGCCATTGACAAAACACAAGCAGCTTTCAAGTACCTCCGTGGAAAATTTCCAAGGTTAAGTGAAGCTGAGATAAAGGAAGGTGTCTTTGTTGGTCCTCAGATTCGTGAACTTCTTCGAGATGATGCATTTGACCATGCACTGCATGGCAAGGAAAAGACGGCGTGGAAAGCCTTCCAGTTAGTGGCAATACATTTTCTCAAACAACAAGGCAGACAACTACAGGTTGTTGGTGGAAAATCTCCTCAAGGCATACAAAAGCCTTGGTTGCAACATGTCACTAAAGATATATTTTTTGCACTCTCATCTAGATTTTTTTCCACCGAACTGCGGAGCAGTGAGTGACAAACAAGGCGAGCAATTTCACCAGGACATTGCACAAATGGAGAAATGCTATCAGGGCAAATGGAGCCCATCAATGCTTGCAGACTATTGCTGGACAGTGACAAGAGATGCTCCATTTAATGAATACAAGAGACAACCCAAGAAGCGCCGAGTAGACACTGAATAGAACTAAACTATGTACAGAATAGTTTGCCTTTTGTTTCATAATAAATAAAATTTATGTAACCCTTTTGCTGATTGTTAAAGTGTTACATAAACAGGACAGGTGAAATATCATCATGTAAAGCAACTATAAACACATGAAAAGACCTAGGTTTACAATTTATGATTAAAACTCTACTATCTACACAATATGCATAAACATAAAATGTAAAAGCTTAAATATCTTAGAAACAGTAGCCAATCAGTTGTTTTAATTGTCATATTTGAATTCAGCACATCAAAATACATAATAAATAGCACATTTTGTCTCTGAACCAGATGACTTCTCAAAATTGTAGACCAGTGTATTTAGGCTTGGAAGGATTAGATTAAATCGGTAAATGTCGGTAAACAATACACACAAACATGAAAAATTATTTCCATTCATGATCAAAATTTACAGATAGGCAAAATAAGAAAAATTGTGTTTGAGAATTTATTAGAGTATGATTTAAGGACATTTACATTGTATATTTTTGCCATGTGACAATTTTTGTTTTAAAGCTTTTAATTTTGAATCTGAACATCTGTCAACTATTGTCGTCTGATCCCCCCTGTGATTTCCCACAACTGTGAAATTTTGAAAATTGAAAAATAAAACATTGTCTTAAAATCCATAATTTTGCACAACTGAAAGTTTAAATCAATAAACATTTTAAGATGCTTAAAAATAGACATTATCCTTCAAAATTAAAAAAGAAATTAAAATATAATTCTTCAAAGCCTACCAATAACATTCCAGATTACAAGTTTGGAGTGACAGTTCAATGTTAAAGTGCCAAGTTCACATCCTATAAAATGCATCTTTTGGAATATGTGCAAAACTGTGGTCTGTCACTACAAAGTGACATTGTATTATCAAGTAATATCTGGCATGATAAAGCAATTGAATTGGGTTCTGAACAGATTTGTTATTAGTCCAAGCTAAAGAAATCATCTGCTCTGACTGGTTATAAATTGTTTAGAGCAGTTAATCAGGCTACTGTTGCCAAAGTCGGTGTTATGAAGTGCAGATTGAGACAGTAATTTTGGCCAGGAAAACAGGCTTTAATTCCAGTATTAAGAAAACACAAGATTAACACATTGTTGTACCTCAGACAGCATTCAAATTGCTGTGTTGTGAAATGGGTTTCGACAGACATTAAAGTTTCAAGCTGTATTGTTAATCACTTTGCTAGTGGATGATGTCCCAAGCATGCTTAGCAATGAATGTCTCCATTAGAGAAAGATAGTTTACCTTGGTATAAACTAAACTAGTGTTGTTTGTTTAATCTAAATAGCCATTTCAGAGGAAATTGCTAAAAGACACAGAGTCAAGTTTTATCAGCAGCGAAGTGTTTCAGTTATTACTAATCTAGCTTATCATAGATTTTCAGATGTATAAAGAGGAAGCAATACTGTAGTTTGGTTAGATGTACCAAGTAACACCATGTGAGATATGAGATTGTGAGATTGACAATCTATAGAACAAAGGAGAGGGAGGGCTCTGTGGGTATTCTCTGGAAGCTCACCCAAAAGGAACATAACCCTAAAAGAGACTAGTTTCTACACTCCCCCATAGATGAGACAGACCACACACAAATCTGATACTAATACTATAGAATTAGACCCAAGCAAGGGGCAGATTTAAGAATAAAGGCCCAGTGAAGCAATGAATAGCCACTCTCACTGGGGGTTATGAGACATCTGCCAGGGAACTAATGGTTCCTCTTCTCCAGCCTCCACACTTCTTATTTCCATGCTCTGGTCTATTCACCCTGCTGCAGCAAAAGTTATCTTCTTTTCCCTCCCTTCAGAGCATGTCTCAGGGGATCCCTCCCCTGGCTTTACATCTCATTCCACAGCAGGTTCAATACTCAACAGGGTGCTGTCCCTCCCTACAGCTTAGTTCTCACCACACTGCCCTTGGGAATTTATTTAAGTACAATGCACCCATCTGCAGCTATGGGCACATTATACTCTTAACTCTGTCTGCTTCTGCCAACCCTCAATCTCGGTGCTATTTTCATTCTGCTCCCTATGCCTGGAATGGCTTCTTGCCATTACACCAACCAACCTTACTCTGTTCCCCCAGGTCCCTCTTACAAATTCACTTCTTCCACCTAGCCTTGCGCCACTAACAACCTACCCCTGGTCTTTCCTCACCTCATCATTCTTTAACTGCACTCACACATGGAGCAAACAGAAAATTTTAAAAATACCCTTGTGCTCATGAAATTGTGTGTTGAAAACAAAGCAATTGCACAGTTAAATTATGTTTCATCCCTTTTCTCCCACCTCCAAATATTGGGTTTTATTATGCATTTCCTTGCATCTCAATTAGACACTAGCACCTTGCAAACTGGATGTAAAAACTTAGCAAACCAGATCTCTCCCCTCCCTGTGTTGGTAGCATTTTGCACTCACACTGCACAGATGCACATGAGTACGCAAGGTGCAAGACAAGAGACAATCAGGTCACATATGTCTATTTTGTATATTGAAACTAATCTCTTTGGAGAAGAGACCTGTCGTTCTACATGTCTTTAAAGTTCCCTTGAACTTGCTTCCTTGCTCAAGCATCTTCCCTTTCTCCTGCCTCAAGACTGGGATAAAGCTGATCTGATGTTAGCACCTCCATGCCTTGAAAGCAAACCAATTATTTACATGCATACTTCTCCCCTCTATCTCCAACCCCCTCCCCCCCCCCCGCCCCGAGTCTCACATACCCTTAGTCTTCTGTCCCTTCCAATTCTCTGCAACAAGCAAGGTCCTCTTCCTAAGTTTCTTCCCCCATTTTTCTCTCCACTCTGACTCCCCCCAGTGCTGTCTCCCCAACTCAAGGGTCCCCATTATCTACCTTAGTGCTGCACTTTGAATTTATAAAGACAGGGGGTGTTGCTGGACTGTGTGGAGCAGGAGAGGGACAGTTCCCTGGCTATGCCAAGCAGAGGTAGCCTTCCTTTGTGCAGCTGCCTGCTAGCTCAGCAGATGATTGCTGGAGGCAGAGGCAAGACACAACCCCTAAAATGTTGCCTGTTGCCTAATATATCCTGGGGATCAGGGCTTTAGGGAGTTGTGGAAGAAATGTCTCCCTCTGCAGAGGAACTGGGAGGAGCCAGAGATGCATGATGGCTGGAATGAGTCCAGCCAACAGGGTAAAAGACCAAAGTGCTACAAGATTTAAGAACCGCTGTACTTTGGTTACATGAGGAATGACAGACACCATCCTCACTTGCCAATTACGTCACTTCTGGCCCAAAGACAAAATTTAGAAGTGGATTTTAAAAGTCCTACCCTCCTTTTTTTGTAGTGGTGGGAAGGTTCAATCTCTGGGATTAGTTTGCTTAATTACAAAGACAGGGCCAGTTACAAAATTCAAAGCTAAATTTGGATTAGCTTCTGATCAGCACCATCCACCAAAATGCAGGGGTAGGCATCTCAGAAATACTTCAAAAAGATCAGAGCTAGGGGGCTGGTGTGAATCTATTTCTAAAGAACCCAGACATTATATGGCCTGGATACAGAGACTGTTTGAACCAAATGGTGCTACATCTCATCTAAATAGTTCATACCTTCCTTTCATTGTTAAATGTCTAAAAGGGAAAGACAAGGAGAGTTCTGCATGTGCTGTTTATGAACTGTACAGAAAGCGTTTTCAAGTTCCAAAAGAACAAAAGCAACTGGCATTGCTTTGGCCACTAGTTTGTCAAACCAGCCTCTGACATTTGTTTTTTCTTTTAGCTGTTTCATTCCAGGCCGCATTCACTGCGACCATCTGTTTGTGGCTCAGCTACAAAGCTGTTCTTTTCACTGTCATATGCTCCTTTTCATATTTTTGTTGGAAATATTTTGACAAATTAATAGATACAATGATAAAGACACAAGTGAAAAGCAAACACACACACAGTATACAGGGAAAGTAATCTTACTGTGCTAAATATTCAAATCACTGTGTGTGTTTGTCCTCTGACTTGGAGGTGACTATTTCTTCAGTTTGTCGTCTTACTATATCAACTGATTCACTGTTTTCTCTCATTATACACTGTGGTCCCATACATTCACTTTTGGGAGCAACTTCTTAGGAAGAGAGTTTTTAAACATTACAACACCGGGGGAATAAACTTGCTGCATGCACTCTTCTCTTCCCACACCAGTCAGGGATGTCTTCCACCTTTGTTAAAAGCAAATCATAATAAATAAAAACTTTATCCCTGCTTGAACTAATCTGGTTTCTAGGAAACTTGCATAATGTTGTGGAAGCAGAGAAAGAACTGACAGGAAGGGGATTGCAATGCATGACAGTTCTTTCTCTGCTTCCACAATGTACAAGAACTGTATTTTTTTTCTTGTTGTACTCTCCGTTTCTGATCTATACTGCTGTTTCCTCTGAATTCTTACTGAGTGTGAGTTAGGGGTTTTGTTTTGTTTTGGGATTTTTTTGTTTTTGTTCTTTAAAGACTATCATCTCCAGTTTCTCTTTAATGGCAGTGCTGATTACACTATAAGGACAATGAACCTATCGAAATCTCTGGTTGTACTTTCTCCTTCCCAGGCTAGTCCTGGGGTGATGTACTCTAGACAAGTTGTACAGTACTTTCAAGCAATGAAATTCTTTCCTCTTTTGTTCAGGTTTTTGACCTTTGGCTCCTCTGTAAAGGCACTTGTATATGCCTTGTTTCACGAATGTTTTGAGGAACTGAACATAAGAGCTCTGAGTTCAGGCAAGGAAGATTAATACAGTGACTATTCCTATTGAACTGAAAACTCACCCACTGAAGCTAGACACCATCCACAGGAACCCAGCAGGATGTTGTGCTCATTTATCTCACAGGTACCGATTTCTAACACTCTGTATAGAGCTGACTTTTTTTTTTTAGTCCAAAAAGTATTATATTAAATTTGACTTTGGGAGCTTCGGAGGCCTGCCTTCTCCTACCCCCAAGATATAAAGAAAATTAATAACTTCACTAGCACACTTACCTAGCGTCTAAATGCCCCTTTCTTCTGGTATTCCACAATTTCTCCATAGCATCCTATTTAAGTAAAGTTGGTTGAAGTTAAATGAAGTTCCAGTGGTTATCTGGAAGTCATCTCTCTACAAGAGAGCCAGTGACCATGCAAGATGCCACATTGCTAGACCCACATGGCCCTACAGGCCATTTAGTGGATGTTTAATATTTCTGATCTAATTCTGCCACAGTCAGAAGTGGCACCTCTGCTGTCTCAATACTTTTTCAAATATACAAGAGCTCATACTGATCTGTTATTTTTCTTTCATGCACTCGTCAATTTAATTTTCAAGGAAAGCTAGACAAATGTGCTATTTATAAAGTGAGGCAAAAAATCAGGCCATACCACGTCATTAACATGTTAAGGCTATCAGTATGTGGAAGGAGCAAAGCCTGCATCTGTAGCAGGGAAAGAGGTGTTTGTGGGCAGATGGAAGAAAATGTGTGTGTATATACAGAGAAAGATGACAAGCTATTGGCCTCTGACAGAACGTGGACAGGGAAACTCCACTAGATAATATTTTGGGGGGATTTGGATTAATGGAGTGGACCAGCAAGAGTAATTTTAATTGAATTCAATGAAACTGCGGCATGACAAATTGTACAAGCATTGCCAAAGTGTAAAACAGGGAGAGATCTTCTGGTATCTGTCAGGTAGGTAAGAGCCACTCTGGTTGAGGGCTACACGCTCTGTTCGGGGATTTGCTCTCCTGTATCCAGGATTTGTTGTTACTGTCCATTTTTGATTCAGTGGCAGGTTCATGCCAGTGCAATGCCAGCTCTCTCCTTTCTCCCACAGTCAGCCACAATTTTTCCTCATTGCTTTTTGATTAGATAATAGAATCACAGAATATTAGGGTTGGAAGAGAGCTCAGGAGGTTATCTAGTCCAACCCCCTGCTCAAAAGCAGGACCAACACCAACTAAATCATCCCAGCCAGGGCTTTGTCAAGCCGGGCTTTAAAAACCTCTAAGGCTGGAGGTTCCATTGCATCCTGAAGTAATGCATTCCAGTGCTTCACCACCCTCCTAGTGAAATAGTGTTTCCTAATATCCAACTAAGGTCTGGTCTATACTACCCGCCTGAATCGGCGGGTAGAAATCGACCTCTCGGGGATCGATTTATCGCGTCCCGTCGGGACGCGACAATCAATCCCCAAATCGGCGCTCTAACTCCACCAGTGGAGGTAGTAGTAAGCGCCGCCGACAAAAAGCGGCAGAAGTCGATTTTGCCGCCGTCCTCACAACAGGGTAAGTCGGCTGCAATACGTCGAATTCAGCTACGCTATTCACGTAGCTGAATTTGCGTATCTTAAATCGACTCCCCGCTGTAGTGTAGATGTACCCTTAGACCTCCCCCACTGCAACTTGAGGCTATGCTCCTTGTTTTGTCATCTGCCACCACTGAGAACAGCTGAGCTCCATCCTCTTTGGAACCCCCCTTCAGGTAGCTGAAGGTTGCTATCAAATCCCCCCTCACTCTTCTCTTCTGCAGACTAAACAAGCCCAGTTCCCTCAGCCTCTCTTCATAAGTCATGTGCCCCAGCCCCCAGATCATTTTTACTGCCCTCTGCTGGACTCTCTCCAATTTGTCCACATCCTTTCTATGGGGGGGGCAAAACTGGACACAATACTCCAGATGTGGCCTCACCAGTGCCAAATAGAGGGGAATAATCACTTCCCTCGATCTGTTGGCAATGCTCCTACTAATGCAGCCCAATATGCCATTAGCCTTCTTGGCAACAAGGACACACTGCTGACTCATATCCAGCTTCTCATCCACTGTAATCCCCAGGTCTTTTTCTGCAGAACTGCTGCTTAGCCAGTCGGTCCCCAGCCTGTAGCAGTGCATTGGAGTCTTCCGTCCTAAGTGCAGGACTCTGCACTTCTCCACATCAAATTTCATCAAATTTCTTTTGGCCCAATCCTCCAATTTGTCTAGGTCACTTTGGACCCTAGCCCTACCCTCCAGTGTATCTACCTCCCCCACAGCTTAGTGTCTGCAAACTTGCTGAGGGTGCAATCCATCCCATCATCCAGATCATTAATAAAGATGTTGAACAAAATTGGCCCCAGGATGGACCCCTGGGGCACTCCACTTGATACCAGCTGCCAACTAGACATTGAGCCATTGATCACTACCTGTTGAGCCCAACAATCTAGCCAGCTTTCTATCCACCTTATAGTCCATTCATCCAATCCATACTTTAACTAATTTGCTAAAGTCAAGATATATCATATCCACCGCTTTCCCCATATCCACAGAGCCAGTTATCTCATCATAGAAGGCAATCAGGTTGATCAGGCATGACTTGCCCTTACTGAATCCATGTTGACTGTTCCTGATCACCTTCCTCTCCTCAAAGTGCTTCAAAATGGTTTCCTTGAGGAACTGCTCCATGATTTTTCCAGGGACTGAGGTGAGGCTGACCGGTCTGTAGTTCCCCAGGTTCTCCTTCTTCCCTTTTTTAAAGATGGGCACTATATTTGCCTTTTCCCAATCGTCCCCCAATCTCTACACGTTTTCAAAGATAACAGCCAATGGCTCTGCAATCACATCAGCCAATTCCCTCAGCACCCTCGGATGCATTAGATCTGGACCCATAGACTTGTGCATGTTCAGCTTTTCTAAATAGTCCTTAACCTGTTCTTTCACCACTGAGGGCTGCTCACCTCCTCCCCATACTGTGTTGCCCAGGACAGCAGTGCGGGAGCTGACCTTGTCTGTGAAGACCGAGGCAAAAAAAGCATTGAATACTTCAGCTTTTTCCACATCATCTGTCACTAGATTGCCTCCCCCATTCATTAAGGGTCCCACACTTTCCCTGACTTTTTTCCTTGTTGCTAACATACCTGTAGAAACTCTTCTTGTTACCCTTCACATCCCTTGCTAGCTGCAACTCCAGTTGTGTTTTGGCCTTCCTAATTATACCCCTGCATGGTCAAGTTATATTTTTATACTCCTCCCTACTCTTCTGTCCAAGTTTCCACTTCTTGTAAGCTTCCTTTTTGTGTTTAAGCTCACCGACGATTTCACTGTTAAGCCAAGCTGATCACCTGCCATATTTGCTATTCTTTCTGCACATCGGGATGGTTTGTTCCTGCACCCTCAATAAGGCTTCTTTAAAATACAGCCAGCTCTCCTGGACTCCTTTCCCCCTCATATTAGCCTCCCAGGGGATCCTGATCATCAGTTCCCTAAGGGAGTCAAAGTCTGCTTTTCTGAAGTCCAGTGTCCGTATTTTGCTACTCTCCTTTCTTCCTTTTGTGAGGATCCTGAATTCAACCATCTCACAGTCACTTTTGCCCAGGTTGCCATCCACTTCTACTTCCCCTACCAATTCTTCCCTGTTTGTAAGCAGCAGGTCAAGAGTTATGGCTTATGGTACTTCTGAAAAGCATCGTTGCTATCCCAAGGACTCTAATCCAGCCTCCTCTGCACATATGGAGTGTCTGGGGATGGGCAGACACAAGCCCACGCACATCTAAAGGTCCCTCCCTACAACCTAAGGGGAGGAGCTACTGGACCCAGATCTCAACTAGATTTGGGGGGTAAATGATAAAACAGAGATAGGAGTGAGGTCATAAGGTTAAAATCAGGGATCCCGGGGGGGGGGGGAAGAGGAGCAGAGAACCACAGACAGTGCCCACTGTTCCTCAAAGGCATCCAGGGAGCCAGTGGACACAACCCCTCCACCTCTTCAGGCGTGGAGGCTCCTTGCGCAATAGAACCCAGAGGTGTTCCGCTGCACAAGCAGCCACTCTGGGGTACATTCCCCTGCGTAGGCCTCACCTTTTTTGCAGCCCTTTGTGCACCCATACATGAGCGGAAAGTAGGGAGCATGGATAAGTCACAGGAGGAGTTGCTGATGTCTGGAGCCTTCTATCTTCCACTTTGCAAAGAGACGGGGTTGCAGAAGTTATTTCATGGGGGGATAGCTCAGTGGTTTGAGCATTGGCCTGCTAAACCCAGGGTTGTGAGTTCAATCCTTGAGGGGGCCACTTGGGGATCTGGGGCAAAATCAGTACTTGGTCCTGCTAGTGAAGGCAGGGGGCTGAACTCAATGACCTTTCAAGATCCCATCTCCTAGAACTGGAAGGGACATCTCCATTAATTATTATTATTAATTCATTGATCTTTCCTCCTACCCCCATTTCTGCCCAAGTATTTGGCCTGGTTATTGAGGCCAGGCACTGAGTTCTAAGCTTGCCCCAAGTCCATAAAATGCATAGCTACATCCAGCAACACAGGATGTGTGGGTCACTACACTCAAACTGTAGATACCAGACTAGCAATCAGTGTCCAAGAAAAAGAGGCTAGTAGAATAACTTGCTACTCTCTGCATGTTTTCAGCTTGGGTCTCTAAAGCAGCTGCCCGGTACAGGTAATTTATTAGAGTATGGAGGGTTGTGACAGGTGAGGCAAAATGCCATCAAAGGTGTCAGGCTTAGTAGATGGATTCATAGCCAGACGTTATTAGGAAACTAAGGTTTGAGAAGCAAGAGAGAAACAAAGCGATGTGGACAGGATTTCTGTGAAAGGAGAGACAGGAGAAAAGTGAGGCGACAATCTGTATACTGCACATAGAAACTTGCTGTACTTTCCATAAAGGAGCCAAGCAAACCATAGTTAGTGCACCAACGGCACATTTTAAATCAATTTTTCACCTCTATTTCTGTGTAAATAGAAAGGTGGGGGTGGGTGGAATACAGCAGGTAGATCTGCTCACATACACTATACTGCACATTCTCTGCCCAAAGTAGCTGATAGAGAGATGCATTAGTGGGGAGAGGGGAAAGGAATTATGCTCAGGCTGCATGAGCTGTTGAGCACCCCCCGGGAAGTCGGCGCCTCTGTTATGTATTGGGCCTGTCAGCCTTGACAATCTCCACGCAAGGTGTCAGAGATTCAAGACTACTAAGACATGCGTTTTCAGAACAAACACACCCCGGATTTTGCACTACCAAGTTAGGGTCTAGACCCTGACAGACTCTTGAGGTTTTAAAAAAGATTTTATGTAATTGAGAATCAGTGATCATGTCCATTTTTTAATATTTATTGTTTCCAAATCTTTCTTTGATCCACATCTGTAGTGCCACAGTTGCACAGATATAGTATTCCAAATAAAAATCAAAGTTAAAATGTTTAAGATTTAGAGTGGCCCACTCTGATCAGATACATATCTGTTTTGCATATCCACATACATCCAGTCTGAGAAGGACGTGATGAGGCAATGTTACTGCATAGCTTTCCATCTGGCAATTACTGTAAGAGGCTTGTTTTCATGTAAATATAACATTAGGACAGCACTAAAGAGACAATAAAGTAAACTGACTTTACTGCAGTTGCTGTGTCTGCTTGGCTACACCTCCCCATCTGAGAGCTATGCTGTTTATTTCCTCACCTTGGGGGTAGAACTGTACATTTATTAGTTCCAAATCAGTTACTGCTATCTGCAGTCCCTGCTCCCTCCAGGTCACTTTGCTGCTCAATTCCATCCTTTTGGGTGTTGGTCACACCTCCAATTTTGATGTTATTTGTTCACAGCTGAATTCATACCAAAAAGAGAGCTGATAAAGAAAAACAAGAAAGCAGACATGCAGGGTGCAGAGAGAGCCTTACTTTTTTTTAGTTTAGCTCAAAAAAAATAAATCCTAAAAGACTACTGATTTGGCTACAATTAATAGACACCATCATGACCTGAAGATACTTCACTGTCTTGACAGCAACAGGTCCACAGAGCACAATTTTAGACTCACTGAATCATGAGAGATACCGAATGAATTATAGTTAGGAGTAGCCTGCACCTAAAAATTACGCCCACCTAGCAACATTGCTAAAGTATGTGAAAAATATCATGCCCTGTGCAACCTAATCCCCACTGTAGATGCAGCTAGGCCAACAGAAGACTTCTATCAATAACTACCACCTGTCGAGGGGGTGGATTTACTGCAGCAACAGAAAACCCCCTTTAGCTACAGTAGTGTCTATAATGCCACTGTAGCACTGTTGCTACACCACGGCAGCACTTTTAGTGTAGCCCTTCCCAAAGCTAGATGGTGGTAAGCACATCACTTTTTTTTTTTTTTAAATTCTATCAGCTTGCTGCTAGAACTAATTTGTGGCGCTGAGGAGTGAAAGAGGAGCAGTAGGGCTAGCTTTGACTAGACAAATACTTTTGGTGTTTACTTTCTTATTAAATTCACTCTTTGAACCTGAGGTCAAGAATTGTCAGTCCTAGATTGGGAAAGGATCACTCTCCATCCATGTAAGGAAGCATACAGGGTTGGAACAAGACTTGTGTTCATGTCTCAGTCTCACTGCAAGGTCTCTATTAGCAGAGCATCTGTCAGGATGATGGTTGCTGAGGGAACCCGTGAAATCAATGCACACACAGATGAACTGTCTTTCTTTCAGCAGTGATATGGATGACTGAAGCGTACCTCATAAAGTTAATTTGAATGAGGGAAACTAAGGGAGGCAAAAGCAACAACCGTATGAAAACGCCAGCATCCTAGCATGCATAAATAAGATAGTTACTAGTCTGCCTAGAACGAAAGGAAGTTTAAACTAAATCAAGAATCAAGGGCATGCAAAAGCCCCACCCCCAAAACTGGGTTCTTAGGTATCCAGCTGAGGTTGCAGGATCACATGTTGTAACTCAGTGGGTTAGATCCTCTGCTACAACTAGCTTTGCTTGGCTGGGGGCATGTGTGGAAAAAAATAGCACTAAATGTTTATCATGGTGGGGTCCCCAATACTGGCAGCCTCATATTACAACTAATTCTGCCGCTGGTGCAATTTGGTGCAGCCTCCCATTTCACCATTAGCTCATTCCAGCAGGCTTGGTGGACTGTTGTGCCTTACGGCTGTCCCCAGGGGGCATTCTGGAACTGGGGATTGACAGGTTACAGCAGTACTCCAGCCACACCCACTCTTAGCAATGGCACAGTCACGCTCATAGCTGGGGATTCCACCCTACACTGTGAATATCCCCAGGGGGTTTGATCTGCCAGGTTTCTCCAAGGATCTGCCCTGCTCGAGGGGGGGGGGGAAGGGGGAGGATTTTTCTTTTCTACTAGGCAATATCAAAGGTGAACCATACAGCACTAGTGTGAAAGAAGCTACCCAACTCTTTATGCCTGCTGATTGAGTGGGGAAAAGCAAATGCACAGCTGTTGTAGGGAGGGAATAAATGTTACCTTGTCTAATCCTCACAGCTGGGACAGAATCGTGCTGACTGAGGAAGGAAGAGGAGGAGGAACTGAAGGAGGAATAAAATTAGGTGATTGTTCAACATAATAGTAGGTGAATTTCAATGTAGATTCTTTCAGTGAGAATGGCTTTGAAATTAATAATTTAAAGTCCTCAGTTACTGATGGGATAAGAAAGCACTATTATATATTGTTTTATTATAAGTGCTCACATATTCCGGGTTGTTTGCTGGAGTGGGGGTTTAAGGTAAAACTGGTAAATTGGGGTACACTGCACCTTCGGAGGCAGAGGCTCTGGAAAATCTGTGATTAGCCAGTGTCAGGGGCTGGATATTACAGGGGAGCAATTCAAAGGGATTCAGGTGCATACATTGTTAACCTGTACAGCAAAGGAAGGGCTGGTGATGTCAGGGAGCTGCCACAAGAAAGATTCCTTCATGCTAGAGGCAGGGGGTAACAAGATGACTCTCACTCCTGGGTGCCCTAAGAACTGTCACGGTATTTAGTTTAGAGAGGAGACAAATAGGGGACAGGGTAGACATATCTAAAATAAAGAATGGCGTAGAGACTCTCCTGGGAGTGCTCCATTTACAAGGGAACTCCCCACTTAAATTAAAAGGCAATACATTTTAATACTGATAAAAGAAATACATGCATAACCTATGGAACTCACTACCAGAAGATATTATCAAAGCAAAGAGCCTAGTAGAATTGAAGAGGGGCTAGACTTTTGGGTCAACAGGAAGTGTAACTGCAGACAAAATTCTATCAAAGAACATTTACAAGGGACATAAACCCTCTTGCTGCAGTACATAAACTAATAGCTATTTGCTTGGGGCTGGAAATACACTTCTCCTTTGGGTATCTTATTGCAAAATTGTCTATTATAGGTTATGAGTATTGGCTATTGCTGAAGATGGAATGCTGGACTTCAGTTCTCATGAGTTATAGTAATCCCTTTGTTCCTTGTGGAACTGAGCAAAATTTAAGGCTAATGAAAATAAATAATTAAGTGCAAAATTAATAAGCCTGGGGATTTACTGACATAAAAATGCAGATTACCTGACCAGACAAAAAGGGTAGGACACATGAATAAAGAACTGAACTTTCAGAAGAGCTGAGCACCCACAACTTCCACTGACATGAGCAGGAGCAGATGCTCAGAACTTATGAAAAAAAAAAAAACAAGCAGGGCCTAGAATTCCATCTGCCTTTGTGATATTTAACCCAGCTCGTGTATCAGTCCTCATGCTTCAAGTATGAGCACATAGACAGCACGGCACCTTACCCAGGGAATTGCATTGTGGGGTAGTTATGTACACTATAGTGGTGTCTGCCTTCTTCTGAAGAAGACAATTCCAACTTTTTTGATATTGTTGTTCACTGTAACCATAGGTGCTGACTTCTGCTGGCACCGGTGTGTGCTCGACCCCCTTCTCCCCCCAGCCCCCCCCACCCCTGCCCTCATTCCAACCTCTTCCCCAAATCCCCGCCCCGGCCCTGCCTCCTCCCCTGAGTGCACTGTGTTCCCGCTCCTTGCCCCTCCCTCCCGGAGCTTCTCCCAGCAAGCGCCAGGAGATAGGCGGAGAAGCAGGGACACAGCGCGCTCAGGGATGGAGGTGGAGGCAAGGCGAGGCGAGGCGGGGTGGGGAGCTTGGCTGCAGAGCACCCACTAATTTTTCCCCATGGCTTCTCCAGCCCCAGAGCCAGTGTAATTTGTACCCAGTGTAATTTGAAACAGATAAGCGGTTATATACCTCCTGACTTTTAGGGTTTAACATCCAATCACAGTTCAATTCATCATCCTGCTGGGACATCATCTTTCAAGACCTGGTAGTAAGTCACTGGAATAGTGTTACATTACTAGCTCCACTCAGCTATGTCTGGTGTGATGATATAATGGACACTGTCAAATGAGTCTGGAAACCTCAAATCACTCTATTAGACTGAGGTACACAGATCAAACTCAAGCCAAGGTCCCAGAGATGATGCATACTCAGTTATCTACTAGAAGAAAAAAAAAAAAACAATCTCAAATGTACGGAGTTGTAAAACAAGTAAATGAGATTAAGCAATATAGGTTAGCTAACCAACAATTGAAACATAACTTTCTTCTGTAATTAAGTATTCCATATGTGGTAGTGCATTTGGCATGAGTAGCTTTCACAAAAGAACTGTAGTCCCATACTTCATTTTTTTAAAATTAACAGTAAGCTTGGCTTCCACTTCCAGAAAGGCAGGGGCAGAATCAGCTGCTCATGAGTGCCCAATGAAGTTTCTGTCCAGAGCTGGCAGCACAGATGAAGAGTGCTTTATAATTAATGTGCCTGTCCTTTCTCACTTCAGCCCTGCTAGAGCTATAAAACCAGTTACCTTAGCAAAGCTCTAATCATCACTTATCCTAGCCACGGGAATGGTGTGGATATGGAAGTCAAAATGAAAAATTGTAGCTCATATTCATAACTCAAGAAAATGCTTGTACCAAAAATGTTGCTCAGAAGAATACACAATTACTTTGCATTGCCCTGAAAACATTCATAGGGCAAGAGCATGCATAGCCCTGCATAGGTATGCAACGGGTGGGAATGCATAAAGCCTTCTCTCCTTGTCCCGATTTAGCAGCAGCCACAGCTGTTGCCTGATCTATTGATTAGGTGTTATTCAGAGTTTCCAGTTTAATATTCTGTGGTTTGGCAGGTTCCAACTGCCTCTAGATCAGACACAGAATAAAACTATGATGAGAGCTTCGGTGTACACCGTAAACACTCACTGCGGAAAGACCTTTGGAATCTGTAATATGTTTTAGTTTTGTTAGCACAATTAGCAAGATCACAAACACTACAAACCAGCATAGTAGACTGAGGTAATACAATGTGTCCAGCACTATAATTTGAACACTCAAATCATCCTTTGCAGGGAACTCTCCTAGTCAGTAAAATATCCCACAAGTGGTCCTTTGGGTTCCACAAAGTCTCCCTATGGGGAGAAGTACCAACTTTAGCATAAAGTTAGCTAACACCTACCATACCTGTTGCCTATTCAGTAGGATTTCATCCTTTTTCCCTGTTATTTGTATTTCCCAGCCCTACAAATGTTGGGTGCCCTTCTTCCATAGGTCCCTAAACCCATTACCTCAAACCTGTTAGCATATGTCAATTGGTTTCTATGACATTCTTATAGTTGAAGATCTGCTGATATTCTTAAAAATATCTGAAGCTGGTACAAACTGGCATCTTGTGGAAACCTGTCAGCAGTTTAGCAACATTAATAGCATCACTAGTACAAGTTCGTTTATGGTTAGTTACTTATGCTTTGGCCTTAGGCCTCAGTTAGTTTGGCTAAGCTATTGTCTTACAGGCTTAAGACCTGTAGGCTTTTGCATTACTTAACTTATACCTATTCCATATCTACATACTTATTCTGGCCACAAGATAACTGGCTGCACAGTGTGGCCCTTGCATGCCCCTAAGGGCAATGGAGACATAAGAAGAGGGCTTCTGCTGATTCTGCCTTTTCTGAGGAATGTCAAGGAGAATCAGAGAATGGGTGAGGTCATGGCCACAAGCCTGTTGCACCAGATATGGCCATGCATAGAAGGGAGTGGACACCACATCCTCTTCAAAAGGTCTGGAAGTAACTGCACTCCCTGCAGGGCATTGCATTGATTCAAATACAACAGGCCTGATTCTGCACAGACTTGTACAGTCATTTTTCTACCAGTGAGTGTCCGTTGTTAGCATTCTGATTTGTTAGCCCTTTCTATCTCCTTTGCACAGTCTAAATGACTGCACAAGGAGCAAGGTAGTGGAGAATCAAGCACCAGTGCTCCCCTTGGAGTGGTAGGTGCACCCAAAACAGAGTGTCAGTGTAGAAGGCTCAGATTGTTTTGCAGGTACTGAAAGTCTCCTTACAAAAATTGATTATGTGGCCTAAAATTCTAAGGCAAGTGTTAGTAGGAAAAGATTCACACTTCGTGTGCTACTCAACTCCTTCCCTTTTAGCTGATGAATTTTATGCTCTACCCAAAGACAATCAAAGTCAATATTTCTGATCAATACTCCTCTGCTAGTGTCCGATATAATCAAAGATTGTGAGCTTGTTGCATTACAGAAGTGTTGGGATTTAGGGACAGAGCAGATCAAATCAACCAGTCATTTGAAGTAAGACTGCCCAGTGCTCAACATTTATATTGCTAACGGCAATTTCACTCAGCACAAAAATGACTTTTAAATCAACCAGGGAAGAAAGCCACATTACTCTTCACATTTGGATGTTCACCTTGACCTTTCAAATGACATCAGATGAGGAAGGACAGATCTATAAGACAATAGCTTGTTGTTGGATAGTCCTTTAAACAGAAATTGTTGTGATTATTTCTTATTTAGCACAAAGAGTGAGAGGTGTTTTACTCACTCTGGGCCAGAATTTCTTTTACACCCAGGCTCTTTTACACCACTGGCAGTGTGAATTAAGTGGCATAAATTACATGTATAGCCACTTTACATTGCTAGAGTGGTATAAAGGGCTCTTGTTATAAAGAAGAATAAGGCCCCAGCCCTGCCCCAAAGAACTTACTTCCTACATTGAGAATATAACAGAGTTATACCTTGTTGTAGGTTGGGCATAGCCACAACTTTACATTCAGGATAAATGTGAAGAAGCCATTGTAATCAGATAGCTTAAAACAGTGGCACGCCTACCCCTTGGGGTACAGGCAGGTCTTCCAGGGGGTACATCAACTCATCTAGATATTTGTCTAGTTTTACAGAGTACCTAAAAGCACTAGCAAAGTCCATACAAACTAAAATTTCATACAGTGACTTGTTTATACTGCTCTATATATGATATACACTAAAATGTAAGTACAATATTTATATTCCAATTGATTTATTTTGTAATTATATGGTAAAAATCAAAGTAAGTAATTTTTCAGTAGTAGTGGCTGTGACACTTCTGTATTTTTAGATCTGATTTTGTAAGCACATGGTTTTTAAGTGAGGTGAAACTTGGGGGTTTGCAAGATAAATCAGACTCCTGAAAGGGGTACAGGAATCTGGAAAGGTTGAGAGAAATAAATAGCCTAGCACCCCAAACACAGGCATAGGGAAAGGTTGGTTCACATGGCCCAAGGGGTTTCAAATGCAGGGGCTAGGACTTTGATTGGTGGAATTGTTTTGGTCTGTGTGTGAGAGGCAGGCAGACACATTCACAGCACAAGCTGATGAAGCACCACAGGAGACAGAAAGCCAAGCAGGCTAATAATGCGGCACTGAGAGAAAGGTAAGTGAAAGTTTTTTGGGTACAGAGTGCTGGCTGGAAAGAGGCTTGGAACAGCTAAGAAAAGGAACTGTTGATGGACATTTATTTCCTGTATCAGAGGGGTAGCCGTGTTAGTCTGAATCTGTAAAAAGCAACAGAGGGTCCTGTGGCACCAGGACCCTCTGTTGCATTTATTTCCTGCTGCATCCAGGAAAATGGGACTATGCACGCTTTTGTAAAGGAACAAAACTGCATCACAGAAATACCAGACTATGACCAATTTCCTAGCTCTCTGGCCAGGTTACAGGGTCCCACCCCCTCCAGGGTAAGCCCTGACTCTTTCAACTTCACATTAGTCCTTACCCCTAGTATGGGGGGAAGGGAGGGGGGGTTCATAGTCCACCCCAACTCACCTCTGCTCTGTCTTCTCCCCGAGCAAGCCTGGGAGGCAGGAAAAGTGGAGCAGCGACCACACACTCAGGTAGGGGGCATAGGAACACTGTAAAAAATTGGGGGCACCGCTTTTTGGTGCCCCAGGCAACCACCGAGTTTGCCTAAATGGTACCACCGGCCCTGCTCTGCAGGCCCCTCTACTAGCACAGAGCTTCCTGGGCAGTCTCACTTCCTGGTGCTCCATCCCAGCTGCCTTGGGCTCACTGTTATAGAGATACCGTCCTTCAAGAAGGTACTATCTGCTACCTGAGTACCCTAACTCTAGCCAGGCTGTGCTCATTAAGTGAGAGCCAGAGCTCTTCTTTCCTTCCTGGTCAGGCCCTAACTGAGCTAGGTTCAACCCTTTTAACACCGGGCTTGACGACTACTGCAGGTGTAGCAAGGCAAGGCTCATTACACTCACAGCATCTCATTAACACTTTCAGGCCCAGAGGGGGTTGGCACACCCCATCACTTAGGCTAGGTCTATACTACCCACCTGAATCGGCGGGTAGAAATCGACCTCTCGGGGATCGATTTATCGCATCCCATCGGGACGCGACAATCGATCCCCGAATCGGCGCTCTTACTCCACCAGCGGAGGTGGTAGTAAACGCCGCCGACAGAAAGCCGCAGAAGTTGATTTTGCCGCTGTCCTCACAACGGGGTAAGTCGGCTGCAATACGTCGAATTCAGCTACGCTATTCACGTAGCTGAATTTGCATATCTTAAATCGACTCCCCCTGTAGTGTAGATGTACCCTTAGTCCCATGGTCACTTGGTATGATTTTTTTTAACTTGGAGCAAAGGTTTCCAGTCATCCAGTTAGAGAAACCTTAGCTAGCTAACCCACCTGCTTCTAAACTATGATTACTTTCTCCTCATAGCTGACTTTAGCAGGATCCACAAAATGGCTCTGTGGAGGAGGAGTGGCTCCCTTCCTCCCTCTGGCTGGTGCTGTGTTCTCATATTAGTCTACTACCTCATAAATTTCCCCAAGCACATAGAGGATAAGTCTATCAAACTGATTTGTATATGAACCTGACTCTGTCCAGCTGCAGATACAGGGTCTCAATGAGGCTCTGCAAAGTCTGCAGGCTCAGACCACCTCTGCTCCTCTAGACAGCTGTCCCGCAGATCTGATTCACCACTACTGCAGCAAAATAATCTCTCCCCTTTTAGGGGCAGCAGCCACATCACTACACTCAATTTTATGTTCCAGAGTCCAGGGCAGCAGGTTATTACCCTAATTTCAGTCAAAAAACAGTTAGGCCCAGATCCACAAAGAGACTTAGGCATTGCAACACTGAACATCATGGCACCTAACTTTTAGGTGTCTAGAAAAATCACAGGAATGATGCTGCGATCCATAAATTCTGAGTGAGGTACCCAGGCTTCTATACAATGTAGGGGGAAGATACGTGCCTTAGAATGTGATCCATAAAGCCAGTGGACAAGGCGGGGAGCCATCAAAGCTAGTCAATCAGAGATGCAGAGAGAGGGATGTGTTCAAAAGCCTGTACTTCTCACAGAGGTAGATGCCTAAGTCTGCTAGAGAGCCATCAACCTGGGGAAGATAGGTGCTCCTCTGCCTAAGTCAGGTGCGGGACCCAATCTGGTAGGTGTGCTCAGAGGCCACCTACTGGATCAGGCTTTGAGTGAATTCACACAAAATGGCTGGGGAGGAGGAAATCCTCCTTTATAACCTTTTGGGTAGGGTACTCACTCACAACATGGGAGATACCTGGTTCAAGTCCCCCCATTTCCCAAGGGGCAGAGGATTTGAACAAGAATCAGCTACCTCTCAGGTGAGTATTCTAACCACTAGGCCATAGAGTCATTCTAGCTTTCATTGGCCTAATTAATATTTAACTATCCAATGATTTAATTAAAATGGTACAACTTCAGTAGGAGAGATTCCATAGTCCTGTGGCTAGAGCACTCACCTGAGAGGTGGCTAATCCCTATTCAAATCACTTCTTCCCTGAGGATAGCAGACTTCATCCAGGGGTCTCCTACGGGCTCGGTGAGTGTCCTGTCCACTAGGTTAAAAGTTATAAGGGAAGTCCTCCCCACACCTGTTCTGTAGGCAGCCAACTGGATTGGGCCACCACCATGGAAGGTCTCTCTTTCCCAGGTTGTGAATGGCTCTGCAGCTTTGGTGGGAAATAGGCATCTGGACACCGATAATGAGATAGCAGTACACATGCTCAGGCAGGAGATAGGCACCCAGACTCTTAGAGTGAGGCTGCAATGCACATGCCCACAGGCAAAAACTTAGGCACCAAGTGAGTTTAGGCACCTACAGGGTTAGGCGGCTGCTGACTGGAGTTTTATGGATCACAGTGGTGCATAGAAACAGAACTTAAGTGCCTAAGTAACTTAATGGATCACATCTATTGTGATTAACCAAACAGTCCATATGAAGATTCTCAGAGACTTAATGTCACCATTTACAGAGAAGAGTCTAGCAAAAGCAGATCAGAACAAAGGCTCTCAGTATCCCCATGTATCCACGTTATAAGAAATGCCTCTTGTTCACCAGAAATGCAGATCTCTAACAATATAGGCCATTGGGGATTTGGCCTGTACATTTTCACAAGGGACTTTATCATGGTAGTGAGACCAGTAACCCATCTCATGATGTTTCTCTGAGTATAAATACATATCTTACTTAGACAATATCTTTATTTCAGCAGGTATAGAAGAGCTCCTGGGATTACCTAAAGACCTGGAGTTGGACTTTTACAGATGTATGTTCTTGGGAAAGTAAATGCATATGTGTATTTCTTCCCTATGTTGGATTAGCCACTCAAAAATAAAACCCTATCTTTTTGGGGAAAGCGCTTGTGAAATATTTCGACCAGCTCTACTTTGGGTAGATACAGAAGGATCTAGAATGATCTTGCTTGATATTTAACTATTCTTTGAAGACCTTGATTTTCAAACAGGCCCTCCATTTTCAAGCAATTTTGACCCTACAATGAATTGTACACACAATTCATCCATGTTTCTTCCTGGCAATTCATTGTAGTTACAAAATTATTCTTGAAAAAAGGAGGCCTCATTTGAGTCAGGTTCTATATGTGTAGAATGTTCTGATGTGCTTATACTATAACTTCATTTGTATGCAAAGTTAGTATTATTCTCATTGGGAATATTAAAGTTTCTTATGTTTCCAATTTCAGTAATTGGTTCAAAATCAGCTATCGGGGGGGAAAGCAATCTGTATTTATTGGCAAGTCCAACAACAAGCTTTGGGCAGTAAGAGGTGCTTCTTTTCATTTTAAAAAGGCAGGGTAAATACTCAAGAGTGAAAAATGCATCTCTCTTACCCTCTCTAATAAACAGAACTACCTTCTTCTGAAATCCAAAGGTACCCTGTTTTCAGTGCTGGGGATATCAATATAAAACTATAAAGGTAAGACAGTTTAAAGATGCCTTGTGAAATAGCTTGGTAGAGATCTAACAGATATTTAAATGTGCATCAAATCCAGCTAATGAGACTCAAACTTCTCTCAGGAGCTTTTCGCTTAGGGCCTGATCCACACCTTACTCACAGGACAAGTCCCACTGAAATCAATTAAAAGTCATATGGCTTTTAGACCCCAGTCTTGGAACTGGCACCACACAGAGGCAGCCCACACACAGCCCTACCAAAGTCAATAGGGGTCCACAGAGATACAACAGTCTGCCCACATGAAGGACTGGGGCCTTAATTTGCAGGCTCATATGCAGGAGACTGAAGTGGGGGCAAACACCTCTTAATTGAGAGAGAAAACCCTTTTCTCTCTATTACGGGATACTATTATGAGATTTTTTCAGTAACAAATTTTAGTTGGTAAACTTGCATCATACATAGACAGAAATGTTTTCCAAAAAGAGTACAATAAGCACGGCCACAAAACCATAAGGTCTCCAGTACTATGCACCCTATCAATTAGGGAAGACAGAGTTTCATGTCTTCACTGTCAAAGTTGGTGTGTGGCTTGTTTACAGAGAGATTAACTCACGATAGCTCTCTCACTGTAAAATTCTAGAGGAGACAAGGCATCTTGATAAAACTAGTTGAGATCAACTCAAGGTGTGGGATATAGTGTTGACAAACTAACTACATCAGGGGTGGGCAAACTGTTTGGCCTGAGGGCCACATCTGGGTATGGAAATTGTATGGTGGCCCATGAATGCTCACGAAATTGGGGGTTGGGGGGCAGGAGGGCTCCAGCTGTGCAGGCTCTGGGGTGGGGCTGAGGATGAGGGGTTGGGAGTTCAGGAAGGTGCTCCGGGCTGGGACTGAGGGGTTCTACAGGGGCAGCGCTTGGGGTCGGAGCAGCGTGCAGAGCCCCCTGACTGCCCCTACATGTAGGAGTTGGAGGCGGGACATGCCGCTGCTTCTGAGAGCTGTGCGGAGTGGGGCAAGACCCCAACCCCACTCCCCAGCAGGAGCGCTGGAGTGGGACAAGCCCCGGACCCTACTTCCTGGCAGGAGCTTGAGGGCCAGATTAAAACGGCTAGAGGACCAGATGTGGCCCCCAGGCCGTAATTTGCCCATCCCTGAGCTACATCAAAGTAAAAATCACCTGTGCCCTCTCTCCAGTATGATTTTACTTGGGTTAATTACTGTGTTATAAAAACAAACCTTTTCTACTGTGAAGACATAGCCATAGATAGGGCAAAACACTCCTTTAAGGTATAAAATAGAATAACTTTTATTCAGATTAGCAAAAAGAGAAAGAGACACATTCCATACAGTGATACTGTAGGAGATCTGTTCTGCCATCTTTACAAATAAATCCTTTCGCTGGGCACACACGATGATTTCGCCAGCCAGGTATATTCGCTGCACAGGCCACCACTACGCAGCAGAGTGAAGCTTCAAAACTTTCCCAGTCACTCAGCAGGGCTGAGGGTACAGCTCACCTGCTAACCTTACATAGTGGAGAATCAGATTACATGAAGATCATAACAGTTTTATAGAACTATTGATCCTAGAACAGTAAGAACTCTGCTGTTTCAACTTGCTTGCCCCTACACTAATGCTGTCTCTAGTTTTTTTGTCAAGATTAAATTCCTGTGTTCCCCAGCTCCTAGGCTCCCAAGGTATAAACATACAAACTATGGATTATAATCAAACCTGCACTGTTTTGATGTAGAATACATTGTGTTAGTGTCATGACCTGCCCCTTCATGGACATACACCTCATTCAACACCAGTGTCGCTGGGTCTTTATTATAGCCCTTTTACCCCTTTAAGCTTCCTTGCAGGACACTTGCCTGTGAATATCTGGTGATCTTGGTTGCTTTTCCTAACTTCATTTTGAGGGCCTTGCAGATCCCTTCAAAACCCACTTAGTGACTGTGCCTCTAACTTCTGGGTTTGAAACTTTTATTTCGCCAAAAAAAAATGGAACCAACCTAACAATAGCATTCAGTAACCCTTCTTCTTACTCCCAGAGGGGAAAGCTAATCTTATGAGAGTCTGGCTGAGCATCCTTTCCCAATTACAGTCTAGCTGCCTGACCCCTTCTGAGCCTGCTCCCTCACACCAAAGAAGCCAGCCCAATGCCCTTCCAATCCAAATCCCCCAAAGCTCCAAACAAGCAGTCTCGGTGGTGCTTCCATTCAGGATCCAAGGCCATGCATCTCTATGCCCACAGCAACATGTTCTTTTGGTCTTCATCCCACAACATCTCCCATCATACAATTTCACGTAATGCATATCCTATAACATCTCCCATCATACAATTTCAAGTTAATATAGTCCCTTTTCCACAATGCACAACATAAAACTGTATGAAACGCCACTGTTTCACTTTGCAGCAGCTCAGACAAACATTTTCCTTGGGCATTGCCCCACATGGGATCACAGCTTGTGAGTTTAACTGGTTCATGTGTACTCCAAACCACTGAGCAAAAACACTGTTGAAGCCACCCAGTGTCACCACTGATTTGTCCTGATTCTAAGTGCAGCAGCATCAACCAATCCAGGTTCACTAGAAAGGTATGTTTGCCTCAGCAAACCTGTAGATCAACATGGCACCGATGCTATGGGGCAGAGCATACTGCCTTTACTTAGGTTAGTAGTCTCTTTGACTTCAATGGGATTTCCAATAAGACTACTTGCAGCAAGCAGGGCCGGCTCCAGGCACCAGCCTAGCAAGCAAGTGCCTGGGGCGGCCAACGAAGATGGGGGCGGTGCGTCCGGCCGTTCGGCGGCGGGGCCGTCACTCCCTCTGGGAACAAAGGACCTGCCGCCAAATTGCCACTGTAGACTTTCTGCTTGGGGCAGCAAAAACGCTAGAGCCGGCCCTGGCAGCAAGGTCAGTCCCCTAGTTTGTAACACAACCAAAAACCACAAGCGTTCTGTTTGGCTTTGGCTCTTTTTTGTGTGAACTTTTCTCATAACTTTATCCAAGATAGCCAAGCCTATAGAACAGCCACAACAGATTGAAACACCTACTTAGTCTTGGAAGTATTCTCTTTTTTATTTTTAAGGAATTTTGACGGTCAACATTGATGTCTCCCCCACCCACAAGTTTTCCTTGTTTAATTTTTATTGTTTTTAAAACAGATTCAAATTTTTTCACTAGCCAGACATAAAGACAACAAAAGAAAAATCTCACACACAGCGTGTACAGAATTTTACTGTCAAAGTCAAACTCCATGATCGATTTAGAAATAAAATCTTTTATTAATCATAATATTATCTGAATGTCAGATAAAACTGTCAGCAAAAATAGTACCAGAAGTCTAGAAGTGCAACATAGAGTAGCGCATATTTTTCTTGTAAGTGTTGATTATATCAACACTGGAATTTCCCCCCCACACACACACCCCAGTCTGTTTTTGGGTGGAGGGAAAAATCAATGATTAATGACATTTGCTGAATAAAATCTTACCTACTCGGGCTTTCATATATTTAACTTCTCCAGGAGAGTGAGAGAAGGGAAAAAAACATCTTTTGAAGCTGTCATTATAGTTGATAGACAATTCACCATTCACTTCTCCTCAGTGATAGCCATTTGTGCGTGCTTTCAAATGATTTATACATGAGATACTTCCAGACAATTCAGCACAGTGTGGGAATTCATACAAAGTTTTATGAAACTGGCTTTGGAAAAGAGAGAAAGAGAGAGGAGAGAGAGAGAAAGCGAGAGGAAATGGTTGTGTTAGGCAACTTAGAAGCTTCAGCTTTTCACAGACTTTAATAGACTACGCATTTAAAATGCAGAGAAAAGACTATTAACTTGTTCTTTTTCTGCTCACCTCTGTGCTGGTTCTGACAGACTGCAGAGCCTGTGATTGCAGGGAGCTCCAAACTGTGAGGGGCCCCAAGGAAGGCAAAGAAAGAGATTCTGCTCAAGTTCCTCACTTCTTCATATAAAGCAACAGAGGGTCCCGTGGCACCTTTAAGACTAACAGAAGTATTGGAGCTAAGCTTTCGTGGGTGAATGCCCACTTCATCAGGCACAAGTAATGGAAATTTCCAGAGGCAGGTATAAATCAGTATGGAGATAATGAGGTTAGTCCAATCAGGGAGGGTGAAGTGCTCTGCTAGCAGTTGAGGTGTGAACATCAAGGGAGGAGAAATTGCTTCTGTATTGGATAGCCATTCACAGTCTTTGTTTAATCCTGATCTGATGGTGTCAAATTTGTAAATGAACTGGAACTCAGCAGTTTCTCTTTGGAGTCTGGTCCTGAAGTTTTTTTTGCTGTAAGATGGCTACCTTTACATCTGCTATTGTGTGACCAGGGATGTTGAAGTGTTCTCCTACAGGTTTTTGTATATTGTCATTCCTGATATCTGACTGACCGCTACGCCTACCTTCATGCCTCCAGCTTCCACCCCGGACATACCACATGATCCATCGTCTACAGCCAAGCGCTGAGGTACAACCGCATCTGCTCCAACCCCTCAGACAGAGACCAACACCTACAAGATCTTCACCAAGCATTCTCAAAACTACGATACCCACACAAGGAAATAAAGAAACAAATCAACAGAACCAGACGTGTATCCAGAAGCCTCATGCTACAAGACAGGCCCAAAAAAGAAACCAACAGAACTCCACTGGCCATCACCTACAGTCCTCAGCTTAAACCTCTCCAATGCATCATCAGTGATCTACAACCCATCCTGGACAATGATCCCTCACTTTCACAGACCTTGGGAGGCAGGCCAGTCCTCACCCACAGACAACCCACCAACCTTAAGCATATTCTCACCAGCAACCACGCACTGCACCATAGCAACTCTAACTCAGGAACCAACCCATGCAACAAACCTCGATGCCAACTCTGCCCACATATCTACACCAGCAACACCATCACAGGACCTAACCAGATCAGCTACAACATCACCGACTCATTCACCTGCACGTCCAACAATGTTATATATGCCATCATGTGCCAGCAATGCCCCTCTGCTATGTACATTGGCCAAGCTGGACAGTCACTACGCAAGAGGATAAATGGACAGAAGTCAGATATCAGGAATGGCAATATACAAAAGCCTGTAGGAGAACACTTCAAGCTCCCTGGCCACACAATAGCAGATGTTAAGGTCGCCATCTTACAGCAAAAAAACTTCAGGACCAGACTCCAAAGAGAAACTGCTGAGCTCCAGTTCATTTGCAAATTTGACACCATCAGATCAGGATTAAACAAAGACTGGGAATGGCTATCCAACTACAGAAGCAGTTTCTCCTCCCTTGGTGTTCACACCTCAACTGCTAGCAGAGCACCTCACCCTCCCTGATTGAACTAACCTTGTTATCTCCATACTGATTTATACCTGCCTCTGGAAATTTCCATTACTTGCGTCTGATGAAGTGGGCATTCACCCACGAAAGCTTATGCTCCAATACTTCTGTTAGTCTTAAAGGTGCCACAGGACCCTCTGTTGCTTTTTACAGATTCAGACTAACACGGCTACCCCTCTGATACTTCTTCATATACTATATAAGGAGAGAATGGGAGAGCAAGCTACCCAGAGCCTGTCTCCTTATTTCATGAACCAAAGCCTCCTAGGCCAGCCAAGAATTTGCAACCTCCAATGCTGTGAACCTATAAACACAACTGATGGGAAATAAGTGCAAGAGGATATCTAAGAGGGATCAAAATACTTTCCTACTACTACTTACCTGATGTTCCTGGGGCTACATGGAGTGGGTCTTTATTAATTTCCTACCTCTCTTCTAGCAGTGTTCCTACTCTAACAAGACCTTTTAGTAAGCCTACCTCGCTACACAGTTGCTGAGTGAAGCATTTGAAAGACCCTTTCCCCAATCTCCCACAAAGTTGCAACCCTGCACTCCCAACTAGGACATCCTCCGGGCTTGACTCCACCAGGCTGCTTCCTGCCCTGACTAGGGTTTCCTCTGAGCCTGGCAGAGGACTGCAACTCCACTAATCATTTGGTTGGGACTTCCTTCATTTTCTGTCCTCATTGCTACTCCTGACTAGGGCTTCCCCGACCCTCTCCTTTCCCAGCCCTCTTGATACTTGCTGCCCTCAGGACTTCCTGTGGCCCCCTTTTCATGGTGGTGGCTCCTGGTGTTCTCAGTCCCCTATCCCTCTGGCCTCCTGCATCCTGGCAGCACTGTTACCTTCCTACCAAGGCACCCTTCTTCATTCCCTGGCACTGCCCTGCCACTTAATGCTACCAGCTACTTCCTGTCCCTTAACCCTCTCCCTCTGGTCTTTCCTGTCCCCAGTCCTTTCCATTCCTTCTCATAGTCTGTTCAAGAGAGGCCTTTCCCATCTCTCCCCACAGCCTGATTCTGCTGCCATTCTCCATTCAGCCTGATTCCAAACCAATCATTTTGGTCTCTGTTTTAAGAGGATAGAGTCAAACTACCATTCAGATTTAATTATAATCATGGGCATAGGGCAGGAAGAGACAATGAGATCCTGATCACTGCTGTACAGGTTTCCTGAGTGAGTCAACAAAGATAAGTGCTGTGGGCCCTGCCAGCAGTTTAAGCATGGCTAGTATATCTCAGTCAGTCAACCCCCGCTGCACACACACACTCCTAGTGTAGAGCCAGAAGTGACTGACTGCTCTCAGCTCTTTCAGTGTTGCCCAATTGAAGTGTTAGCAAGGGGATATTTATGTGTCGTCTGAACTCAGCCCTTATTACTCTCCACAACAGCCAACAGGTGGTCTATACAAGCAGACAGTATGTAATTTAAGAAAGGGAGAAAATATTTACTTCATATTAGGAAAACATTCCAGGCAATGCATTTCTGGAGGATTACTGCTCTTCCCGCTGCTTGGCCTGCAGCCTTGTGCCTTTCAATAATACCACCGAGGAGGGCAATAATCCCTCAGAAAGGCACTGCTGCCTGTGATGACTTATTGCTTAATTAGATGGAGCCAGGATATTCTACCCCACAGGCTCAAATGGCTGTATAGAATCAGCACAGCTTTCTTTCTGAGTGTTCAGCCCATGACAGCAGAAAACCTGGGATGCCCTGCCGTGCTATCCAAGGTACTCTATCCCAATGAAATTACTGTTACATTTGAAAAATAAAATTAAAATGGCAATGAATAGCCTAAGCAACCTGATCTTATGCAATGTTATTATTTAATAAACATTTTTAGTCATGTGCAAAGGCCCCGGGCAGGAATAGGATCACATTGTGCTAGGCAACGTACAGACTGTGACCCTAAGAGTACCCAGTGCCAGATGGCAAGAGGCTTCCTAGTATGGAACAGTAAAACTCAGTTGGTCTGACCAGCTCAATAGACCTCACACACTGTCATCATGGTATTCATTGAAAAGGTGTCTTCTAATATAGCATCTGAAAACTAATAATACACAGTCACTCATATCACCCTGAAATGTACATAACGCTTTATGTGAAATTATGGATACTCTCTGATGTTATGTTTTGGAATCTGTAAACAGACCCAGGCTGCAGAATGGCCAAGATCTCTTGGGCTCAATTGCAAATCAAGCCAGGTGTGACTATTCATTTGCACCCGGAATTGCAGGAAGATCATTTGCATTGTAAAATCACAGGAGACTGCGAAAATTAGCATGGTGTCAGCTGAGCCCCCAGGAGGTCGTCCTGACTTTGAAAACAAAGATAAACTTTGAGGGTATAAGGAACTGTTAAAAGTCTTTGAGGCATCCATCACTTAGGCTTTGTCTACACTGGCACTTTTGTTGTTAAAACTGGTCGCTCAAGGGTGTGAAAAAAGTTTTAACTCCGAAAAGCACCTATGTGGACAGCACTTTGTTGACGAGAGCCATGCTCCCAGTAACGAAGCTACCGCCCCTCGTTGGAGGTGATTTTATTTTGTCGCCAGGATAGCTGCGCCATTGTACGGTGTGCAATGTAGACACAGCCTACAGGGACAAAGGGAAGGAGGACCCTTTGAGTTCATGAAAAGTGGATCTGCCTAACCGGAAAGCCAAGAATATCTGGCGAGAAACCTGCTTAGACAAAGCTTGTAACCTGCTGAAATTAAATTGTTGTCACTAGAAAACAGGTTGGGTTTTGTTTGACTTATCACCAAGCCTGTCTCTGCTATTCTTACATATTATCACTTAAATCTTTGTTCCTTGTTAATAAACTTATTCTTGTTTTATTACAAAATCATCAGTGCAGTGCATTAAACTGAAGGGTAAACTCCTCAGGCACACTACTAGGCTGGTATTTGTTCTGTCTCTTTGGAGGCTGCAAACTTAACTTCTGTGAGGCTCTGGGCACTGCAGGGGAGATGGTTTTGTGGAGACTCAGGACTGGAGTGGCTGTTGGTGTCACCCTGAAAAGAGTAACCAGGCTGGTGGAAGCCAGGGTGAAGCCACTGGGCTGTGAGCAGGCTGCTGGTGCCAGGGATCTAAGGTAAAGCTGCACAGCATAGAAGCACCAGAGTCACAGGGCAGATAATGACACAACCCATTACTGGTCTAGGTGAAACCCCAAAGCATCACACGGACAAAAAGAAAATAACCCTTCCACAGAGGTCTTACAAGATAAGAACCTAATATTGCAAATATCTGTACACACGCTTAGCTTCAAGGAGGTCAGTGACACCTGTTTAATTCAAGTTAAGCAGGATGAGGGTCCAAACTATCAGTCTAAAATGGCTCCAGAACTCATGGTATATTGAAAACTGAAAGCCACCACTTTAATTGCTCATGGAGGTTTCTTGTCCTGCTTGTAGACTACAGGGATCTGTAGGTAAGCGTGCAATCCCGGTCTAGCAATAGCCAGTCTGTAGACAACCAGTAAGGTTGAGTGAGTTGTGCCTCTCTTTAATTTCAAGGTGTTTTACTCCAAAAACAAATTGATCTCTGAGATCCTCTTTCAGAAAATGATCAACACAACAAGTAGCAGTTTTTTTAAAGACTTGCCAAAGATTCAGAGATACATTCCCTTTCTGTTTGATTTCTTAGATTTAATTTATATCCTTCTGTTTAAAAAATTTGTGATAGATACATAATATTCTTTAGAATCTCTATTGTGTGCTTACACTCCTGCTCACAAGGTTTTTGTGAAAAACCCAAATCTTTAAGCACTGTAAATGTGTTTTTTCTCACCAACATTAGAAAAACAGCCCTTTGTTCATCAGTATCTTCTATAGCATTTGCATACAAATACTGCTCAAGTCTGAGTATATGTTGCAAAATCTTCCTCTTTTTCATTAAATTAGAAAAACTGTCCATATTGCCATAGGTAGCCACTTTATCTTTACGCTCTCTAATACCATCCTCATTGCCAGTTTTCTGTCATGTTCACAACATACACACAGAGAAGTTAGCTTAAAAACATACAGTACTCTTGCTGAAAGGTTACAACATAAGAGTACTTTATTTCTTAGCATTCGGAATGATAACACACAAGAAGCCCCCAAAAAAGAGAGAGACAAAGCAGACTGCTCTCTAAAGCCCAGCTCTCCCCCACCTTACTCTAGGCTGACTTCCTGCAGACTGATGGCTGCTAGACCCAGATCACAAGCAGGCCCCAGAAAACCTCTTGAGCATGAAAGTGATAGCTTACAATTTTTAATACAGTTTTCAATATGCAACTGAACTTAGTGCTAATCAGAGGGCGATTTGTTTCCATCAATGTCAAACCCTTTTCAACAGATCACTAAATTCACTGGAAGGCTTTTTTAAAAAAATTGTATGTAAATTTCCAGTTCATAATAGCAATAAGACACTGAAAGCAGCACATTCCTGAATGATTATTGCACATTTCAAGTGGCTAAAACAATTTATAAATCACACGTTTTAAATGTTTTGTGAACTTTTGTCTGTATAACATTAGTTATGCTTTCTTTAGATAACCCCATAACCGTACAGACCACTTCATATGTGAAATGAACATAATAAAATACATGCTCTCATGAACTTAGACCCCAACGAGTACAATGAGCAAGTGGCACTTATGATCGGTATTGCTGACTGTATTCTGTTGTTCATTTGTATTCTTTCAGTGGCAAAGAGAAAGAGGCCCGAAGGAGTTAGAAGGCCAAATTTATCCAGGATCTACAGCAGCTTCTGCTGACATACATGCTAGAGGAAGAAGTGGTTCCAATACTGGCGACCAATAATCAGATAGTGCAACCCAAGCATTGGGTGGTGCTGGCTTAGGAGGGTGTTAGGAGTAAATCAGCAGCAAGATGATATAGTAATTCCATGGATCTCTTCAGTAGTGCCAGTCAACAGGCCTCTCCTGGCCCCTGAGCTAGAATAAAGCTGCTGTTTCATGACGGAAACCCTGGAGAAGGCAAGCAGCAATATCTCCCTGAAGCAGCATAGTAACCCTCACTAGCACAAGGAGATGCAAGCTGCCCTACTCTGCACCAGTGGCAGGGGTGAATCTAACCCAATGGCTTTTCATACTCACTGCCTGTCTTTTTCTCACATCCTTGGTTTTAGAAGAGGAAATAAGAGAACCCTAACAGATGTTGCAGTCTCCTTTTGCATTTCTTACACAATGTACCCTTCTATTTCTTCTTTAATCAGGATGAATGCTGAAACCTTTTGCTTCATTTCAACAGTGAGAAATGCCCTTTGCTCTCAGCATCCCAATTAGTGATGAATACTTCAGCGTACTGTATTGTCTACTGTAAATAAACTGGAGTGGGGCAGAGGCTGGGGAGCACATTATTGTAGAGCTGGTGGGTCTAATTTGCAACACACTTTCCTGATTTACATTGCGTAATGCTGAAACACCCACACAGTACGTGTAGTGTGATTCCCTTTGGAACTAGCCAATTACTGCTGTAATTTGGGTGTATCTCATAGACTGCAGCTGTTGTGCAAGGATCGAGTCTAAACGCTCAGAATGCTTGGATTGAAGCCTCCCTTAAACAACGTATTGTTATTCATTCTGTAGCATTCATTGTCAGCCACGATCATGGATTCCTTGGATCATGGCAATTTTGCCAGGCATATGCTTTTCAGGTGAATTTAGCACCCGCATTCCCACAGAAACAGCCTGCATGAAAAATTCATTTACGTCAAATCACTGCAACATCTATTTTATCAAAGAAGTGAGTGCTTCTGCGCTCATCTAGTAGAAGCCACAGATGGGATGTTTAAGGCAGTCAGCTGCAAGAACAGGAAGAAATCTGAATACATGATCTGTTCAGATTTCTCAAGTAAAAAAAGAAGAATATCTATCTGCATCAGAACTGTGGGCAGCGGGTCACCGTTGTCTACCAAATATGTTAGCAACTTCACTAATGGCATACGGATATTTTCCAGAATGGAAATACACACTGGAAAAGAAGAGGTTAAAGAGTTGCTCTGCAGCCAGACAGCTCTACCCTGCCAAGCTTGCACAGGCTGGAGGAGGAGCTTAAAAGTGGAGCAGAGTCAGTAGCTGGCAGATAGTGCCAGTGAACTGACCTATATTCTCAACTCCTAGGAAGCAGCACTGCAGGAGATCTTGCTGCCTGAAGCCCAGCTGTGGTGACCTTACCAAGCCAACAAAGAAGGGACCTTTGATTCTCTGAAGACTTTAGAGACTTTACCTTTGTGTTCAATTATTTGTGAGCTTTACCTGTTGTGAAGAGATCAGACTGGTAGGAACTGATCCATGGTACCACCTGCATAGCACTCTAGGGTGCAGGATTTAGCTGCTTACAACTGAGCCCTGGATTGGAACCTGGTGGAGAGGGTGGCCCTGGGTTCCCCGACCAACCCCTAAGGAGGGGCCAACTACAAAAGCCTATTCCTGGTGCAGGGAATCTAGTTGAAGGAAGGCCCTAAAGTCAGAAGAGTCCAGACACTGAGACCCCGACCCAAGAGGAAGCCTGGGGATCCCTTATCTAACCCAGAAGGCTACCCTGTTGTTGGACTCTTTATATATACCCCAAAAGGGGTGGCCTCAAACACGTGACCTGGCCAGAGAGCTGAATGATTGAATACACAGATCTTTGCAAGTCAGGAATGGCTGTAAAAAGCGGAGTGCCCAGAAAGAAAGAAAAAACTTGCCATGCCCCCACCTGACCACTAGGCAGCATTGGCAATGAGGTTTTCCCTTCACAAGTCCCCTTTGAATCATCACATAAATGTATGCTTACAATTTTAGGAGTTATTGAAAGTGTTGTTAGAAATGCCAGAGTCTGAGAGATGGGGTGGGTAGAAGGAAAGATTGAAGTAGCCATTGCAAAGAAAAAATATCTGAATTTAAAATTGTGTTTGAGTCATTTAACTTTATTGTATGAACAAAGGAACTTAATGGGAAAGATTAGAGAGTAAATTATTTTCATTTAAGTTTATATTCTGATTCCCTCAAGTATCTTTATTAATTGGGTGCCTTTGGTCAGGTGAGTTTCTACAAATGGCTGGATTGCAGATAAATTGTAATCTTCATATAGTTTTAATGATTTTATACTGTCTTGATAGCTATAGATAACAAGTCCAGAAATAAACAATTTCTCAATGTCCACAGAGACGCTGTCACACAAAGTTTTTGAAATCCTGACTGAGTGCCAGTCTGAAGAGAAGATGCTATGTTCTTTAGGGGGACAATAGTGAAGACTAGAGATCTTGCTGTATGCTATTCTGGAAGTTTGTCAGAAAGTTTGCAAGCTGGTAGAAATTCTCAGCAAAGTTAAGCAGACCCTTTCAAGGAGAAGGATGTTTGTATTACCAAAAAGCTCAAAACTAAAACAAATTAGAAAAAAAATTGGGGGGAAAAAAGAAAATTCCAGTCTCTCTCAATTGGTATTGTCACATTACTTTTTCCTCAGACTTCTGGATCAGTGTTCTTGCTGTTAACTCCTTCTTTTCCTCTCCTCAGCTACCATACACGTTTATTTCATAAACCTTCCTGAATGGAGAGCAGCCCCCTTCTAGCTCATTCCTCAGTGCAAGCTGGGTCCTTCTTTCACCTAATTCAGGAATGCTCACTTGTTCTCCAGTCATGCTCACCTGCTTAAAAGTGGAAAAGAAAAGAAAAAAATGAGTAGGTACAGATAATAATTCCCGTTTAGTTGATTTGTAATCCTGAAGATTACAGGATTTGTAATAGCAACAAGGAGTCTGGTGGCACCTTAAAGACTAACAGATTTATTTGGGCATATGCTTTCATGGGTAAAAACTTCACTTCTTCGGATGCATAGAGTGAAAATTACAGATGCAGGCATTATGTACTGACACATGGAGAGCAGAGAGTTACTTTGCAAGTGGAGAACCAGTGTTGACAGGGCCAATTCAATCAGGGTGGATGTAGTCCACTCCCAATAATAGATGTGGAGGTGTCAATTCCAGGACAGGAAAAGCTGCTTCTGTAATGAGCCAGCCACTCCCAGACCATTGCTGGCACATGATGGCATATATAATATTAGTGGATGTGCAGGTGAATGAGTCCTTGATGGTGTGGCTGATGTAGTTGGGTCCTCTGATGGTGTCGCCAGAGTAGATATGGGGACAGAGTAGGCAACAAGGTTTGCTACAGGGATTGGTTCCTGGGTTGGTGTTTCTGTGGTGTGGTGTGTAGTTGCTGGTGAGTATTTGCTTCAGGTTGGGGGGTTGCCTGTAAGCGAGGACTGGCCTGCCTCCCAAGATCTGTGAGAGTGAAGGATCATTTTCCAGGATAGGTTGTAGATCGTGGATAATGCGCTGGAGAGGTCTTAGCTGGGGGCTGTATGTGATGGTCAGTGGTGTTCTGTTATTGTCCTTGTTGGGCCTGTCCTGTAGTAGGTGATTTCTGGGTACCCGTCTTGCTCTGTCAATCTGTTTCCTCACTTCCCCAGGTGGGTATTGTAGTTTTACGAATGCTTAATAAAGATCTTGTAGGTGTTTGTCTCTGTCTGAAGGGTTGGAGCAAATTCGGTTGTATCTTAGGGCTTGGCTGTAGACAATGGATCGTGTGATGTGTCTTGGATGGAAGCCGGAGGCATGTAGGTATGTATAGCGGTCAGTAGGTTTCCGGTATAGAGTGGTGTTATGTGACCATCACTTATTTGCACTGTAGTGTTCAGGAAGTGGATCTCTTGTGTGGACTGGTCCAGGCTGAGGTTGATGGTGGGGTGGAAATTGTTGAAGTCCAGGTGGAATTCTTCAAGGGCCTCCTTTCCGTGGGTCCATATGATGAAGATGTCATCAATGTAGTGCAAGTAGAGGAGGGGCACTAGGGGACAAGAGCTGAGGAAGCGTTGTTCTAAGTCAGCCATAAAAATGTTGGCATACTCTGGGGCCATGCGGGTACCCATAGCAGTGCCACTGACTTGAAGGTATAAGTTGTCCCCAAATCTGAAGTGGTTGTGGGTGAGGACAAAGTCACAAAGCTCATCCACCAGGCATGCTGTGGCCTCATCAGGGATACTGTTCCTGACAGCTTGTAGTCCATCCTCATGTGGCATATTGGTATAAAGTGCTTCTACATCCATGGTGGCCAGGATGGTGATTTCAGGAAGAACACCAATGCATTGTAGTTTCCTCAGGAAGTCGGTGGTGTCTCGAAGATAGCTGGGAGTGCTGGTAGCGTAGGGTCTGAGGAGAGAGTCCAAATAGCCAGATAATCCTGCTGTAAGAGTGCCAATACCTGAGATGATGGGGCGTCCAGGGTTTCCAGGTTTATGGATCTTGTTTATGGGCTCATTCACCTGCACATCCACTAATGTTATATATGCCATCATGTGCCAGCAATGCCCCTCTGTCATGTACATTGGCCAAACCGGACAGTCCCTCCGCAAAAGAATAAATGGACACAAATCGGACATCAGGCATGGTAACATACATAAGCCAGTAAGTGAACACTTCAATCTCCCTGGTCATTCTATTACAGATTTAAAAGTTACTATCATTGAACAAAAAAACTTCAGAAACAGACTTCAAAGAGAAACAGCAGAACTAAAATTCATTTGCAAATTTAACACCATTAATCTGGGCTTGAATAGGGACTGGGAGTGGCTGGCTCATTACAGAAGCAGTTTTTCCTGTCCTGGAATTGACATCTCCTCATCTATTATTGGGAGTGGACTACATCCACCCTGATTGAATTGGCCCTGTCAACACTGGTTCTCCACTTGCAAAGTAACTCCCTGCTCTCCATGTGTCAGTATATAATGCCTGCATCTGTAGCTTTCACTCTATGCATCCAAAGAAGTGAGGTTTTCACCCATGAAAGCTTATGCCCAAATAAATCTGTTAGTCTTTAAGGTGCCACCAGACTCCTTGTTGTTTTTGTAGATACAGACTAACACAGCTACCCCCGATACTTGACACCATGCGAGGATTTGTAATGTTCAGGATTACAAATCAACTAGACCAAATGTATAACAAAGTGAATAATCAAGTGGTCAACAACAGACAGTACAGTCGATTCACCGTTAGTGGAGGTAAGTAAACAATCAACATAGCCATCACAACATTTGTATCATGAAGATGATGACCATGCCCCAAAATGTCATATGCTCACCCTGAAATCATTATCAATGCCCAGCTATAGCAATCAACCACTTGAAAAACTAAAACGTTGTCAGTTTTTGGCTGAAAATCAAAATATTTCAACATGGATATGCTACTACAGTGCCGTGGGAGTTGTAGTTCTGTTGCCTTTTGTCACTATCCTCCTCTATTGGTGTATCTACACTGCAGCTGGGAGTGTGCTCCCTGGTTTGGGTAGACAGACACATCCTAGCTCTGCTCGAGCTAGTGCACTAAAAATAGCAGTGTAGCCAGGGGTAGCAGGCACAGCAGCTTGGGCTAACCACCTGTGCACAACCCACCCAAACCCCAGGGTACATACTAGGGCAGCTGGCCCGAGCTGCCACCAGGCTACCCCTCGCTACACTGCTAATTTTATTGTGCTAGCTCAAGCAGAGCTAGTGTGTGTCTATTTACCTGAGCTTGGAAGCACAGTCCCTACTGCAGTGTAGACATACCCTTAGTGGTGCTCCTCTCCAAGATGGGAGAGTGGTGTATCACAGGAGATCTAGTCCAACCAGGGAGCCCAGCCTACAGAGAAGAATGAGGTACCTGAATTACAATTTCTATGAGGCAATCACAGTGGCATTTCCAAATGAAAATATTTCTCTTTTTGGCTGAAATGTTTCCACTTTTTATCTTTCACACAAATTTGACCACTTCTGGAAAAGAAATTAAATATAAATATTCAACCAGCTCTATTCTGAAGTCTTGGCTATCCTATGAAATCTATTAGTTGTTGGCAATGGATGTCAGTAATAGGTATTACTATTACTACAGTAATAGGGGTGTATGCGGTGGCCAGGGAGGGGTAGTACCTCTGATGGGGGGACTTGTCGTACCCTTTGGGGGTAGTCCATCCACTTTGGTCCCCACCTGTCCCTCAGCTCTCACCTGTGGCTCCAAGTAGCTGCAGCATGCGCAGCGGCTACACCCCGGGCAACGGCTTTGACAGGCCGGCCAAACCAGGTGAGTGTAACTGATGGGACTCAAACCCTCAGTGAATTTGGGATATGCCTACCCCGCATGCGACGTCAGCTCCGGCGGATTGGGCGAAAGAGATCACTAAGATCCAACGGCCAAGAAGGCAGTTCTGCAAAGCTTTGTGGAAAGCGAAGGACTTGACGAGGCACGAAAGACGTCAAGGCCATCCACTGCAACCAAAGAAGTTACCAGTCGTGACGATTTTTCGTACCATTGGTGTCTTGCTTCTAAGGTCGAGAGAGTGGGATTGCTCCCGTGCAACGGCTCTACCACTCAAAAGCTTTCACGCACAGGTCCTGTGCAAATGATCAAACATCATCATCATGATGCTACCCAAGTCCTGCGGTGATGGGGGAGGGGCAAAGCGACAGGTGGAGATTACCACTGGGAGTCGTAGTCCTAATCCTGCACGCAGGCGGCCTGTGGATAGGTGGTCGTCCAGCTCTGTATTTCGGGCAGCAGAGTTGCCTGGCAGCATCCCAGGCTTCTGAGTAGCCCTCTTCAGGACAGCACTGCTCACCCTAGTAAGGGACGGGCCTAGAAAAGGTGGCCTAAAAATTGCCTGCCCTACAACAACTGGCCAGCAAGCCACGGCTGGCAGTTCAACCCAATCTGCGGCCGAAACCAAAAGAAAAATTTGAGAAAACTTACCATTGGTGTATGGAATGTTCGTACCCTCATGGATCGAGAAGCTGTTGCAAGACCTGAGAGAAGGACAGCCCTCATTGCTCAAGAACTAGTCCATTATAACATTGATATAGCGGCATTAAGTGAAACAAGATTGCCTGGGGAAGGTTTCTTGAGTGAACCAGGAGGTGGTTACACCTTCTTTTGGAAGGGTAAGACTGAGACAGAGGATAGAATACATGGAGTTGGTCTGGCAGTAAAAACCTTATTGATGCATCAACTTCCAGACGTTCCAGTGGGTATCAATGAAAGATTGCTGAAGCTGCACTTCCCACTAAATGCCAAACGTCATGTCACCATCATCAGTGCATATGCACCCACTTTAACATGCTCTGACAACTCAAAGGAACAATTCTATGAAGATCTCGACAGACTGATCAAGGCCACACTTGTAACAGATAAACTACTCCTACTTGGAGATTTCAATGCCCGAGTCGGGGCTGACAGCAAGAACTGGAAAGGAGTAATCAGGCCACATGGTGTAGGCAAAAAGAACAGTAACGGACTACTTCTTTTGAGTCTTTGTTCTGAAAATGACCTGACCATTACCAACACTCTGTTCCAACAAGCGGACAAATACAAAACAACATGGATGCACCCTAGGTCCAAACAGTGGCATCTGATAGATTATGCCATTGTTAGAAGGCGAGACATCCGATACATACTGATTACCAGAGTAATGCGAGGCGCAGAGTGCTGGACAGATCACAGATTAGTCAGGACGTCTCTTCAACTCTACATCATTCCTTCTCGGCCCTGTCTTCTAGTCACTATAACTAATACAATAAAAGAGTGAACCAGTATTTAGAATCTTAAATACAATAAAGAATAATTCCAAGACAAATTGGAAGATGCCATTTCAACAGTCTCATCTTATAGATTGATACAAAGATGAAATGCATTTCCTGTAGAGCAGATTTTCAGTCCACAAGTTTCATAAACTAAAGTCTGAATTCTGTGCATTTTTGAATGCCCTTTTGCACGCACTAGTGTCAAAACTGCCCAGACAAACTGGACCTCTGCGCACACAAGTGAGTAAATAACTTTCATGTGTAAAGGCACAACTAGTGCAAGCAATTGCAGTAACTATAAACACAAAAGAAGTGCTGATTATGAAAACCACTCTCAAATTAAGGTCAATTCTATATTTTAACCTTCCTATAGTATTAAGCTAACCAAATTATTTTTAACAAGTATTTTCAGAAATTGTCAACGATATGATTAATTGTGTTCCATGTGTGACACTAGAAGAGGGACAGTAGCTGTATTACAAATAAAAGACACAGAATTATGAGGAATAACAAAGATTGTTTAGATACATCACACAAAGACTGACAGACAATGAAATATTTTATACTGGTCAGGTTTGACATGAAGGTTTTGATAGGTGAGCTAGAGATGTGAGCAAGCTCTTTTTTAAAGGAATAAAACATACCTTACAGTGACTTTGATGGTCTGTTTCTCATATCATCCCACGATGAGCTGCATTTCCTTATTCTCAATTTACTTCTCAGCAGGAGGTCCCATCTGCACCATCTGCAAAATGGCAGCCCCTGCAGAGAGAGAGCACCACAGCTCCAGTCCCTGAGTACAGATACTTAAACAATGGCAGGTATTTCTAATAACTGGCATAAATTCATGTTTATGATCCATATTACGTAGTCTTATTTAGCAAAGATTGATCTAGCTATGTAAGGGATTATACCTAATTTTTGCAGTTTTCTGTTAAATAAAGAGACTTTTCATGGAGAGTTAAATAAAGGTTATGAAAACATTGCCATTAATATTAATATTTTGTGGCTTTTGAGCCACAAGGAAGCGAGGTGATACTTGGCACTCATGGCAGCTCCCCAGAGCATTTTGCCTCAGGCAGGCATAATGCCTCCCGGAGTACTGGAGGAGGGTTGCACACAGCTGTGGCAACTGCTACAGCACACATTTTAAACAGGTTGCAGCTCACAGCTCAGCTCACAGACTGGTGCTTCCTTCTGTACTTCGGGGTTACTAGTGCTGACTCCAGAATTAGACTTTCCCAGACTTTGCTTAAGGACTGGGACTGTGGCTTTAAGGGAGAGGGAAGGGAAATCCTCCTTTGCCCCACTGCCCACCCTAGTGCAGCCACACAGGGCTAGATACATCCTAGACCCTTATGTTTTGCAATAACACAGCTGTTCCCCAAACGTGTTCAACAACTGTTCTTAAATGCAGTCAATTTCATAGTGTAAATGGTTTCTAAAATAGCTGGAACATTACCCTCTTGACTTCTATTTCTTCCCGCCTGGCTGCCAGACTCTTCTCTCTTCCCTTTTTGATGGATTAAGTAGAACCACTGCAATTTGTTGACTTGAAAACTAAGGATTCTCTCTAAAATTGCGGTGCGCTCATTCATTCCTGACACTGACACTAGCTGAATTTATTGTGGAAGCAATGAGACAAATGCTTAACTAATAATGCACTTGAATGTGTAAATAGTATTGAGCCCAGTAGACTGAATCCATTTTACTTCTAAGAGTGTTTCCAGGGTTTATAGACTTACCGTTTCTGCTCAGTATCTGCAGCTGGCTTTCTTCCCTTCTCCCCTTTGGGTGTGGTAAGCCAGTTCCAGACTGCAAACATTTTCCTTATTCTGGGGTGTCCCTCCAGACATGCCATTTTGCTGTATTATGCAGAAAAGTTGGCAGTTGTAACCCTTCTGCCAGGTGTTGTCAGGAGCAAAAAGGGATGGGTTCAAATATCAAGGGATTCCTCTTAAAATTAACAAACACCACTGGCTTGAGTCCCAACCCAGAAACTTGAAAAAAATGAAATACCTTCCCTGGGGCAATACTTACCCTCTACACAGACTCAGCACTTGTGAGAAAACAAAGAAAACTTTATTAAGGGGGAAAGAACCACAGCATTAATCTGGGAAAACACAACACCAATACATCAACTGTATGTTGATTTACATACAGAGAGTATGTAAAACACTCACCCGCACAATATCTTGGGCAGTAGTCCCTTGCCTCAGTTTCCCCTGCTAATGGGAACATCCAGTGGACAATTGTTCCTGCTATACCTCACTCCCCTCTCTTCCCCTTTGGTGCACCCCACTTAGTTTGTCAGTGGTTAGTGAAGTTTCAGAGCCCAGTAGTGCACTTGGGCAGCTCCAGTCCCAGTCCTTAGGGATAAGTGCTGAGTGGCTTCTGTGAAGAGATACCTTGCCACTGCCTCTGAATCATCTCTTGCTGTGCCGCTGTCGATAGCCACAATGCCCTCTCTGCATTGTCTCATGCCACTGCCCCCATGCCATCTTTCATCTCTAGCCATGATGTCTATTTCAGGTCTTCAGGCGCCTAACACATCTATAGCATGCACAGCTTTAGTAGGACCAGGGCAACAAATTGTACAAGTGGTTTAAGGTCACTTCTGTGCATCTCTCCCCACTTTTCCCTTCTGAGATATGCTGAGTTCTTCTTAGGCTAATAATTAGTACATCTTCCTATTTTAAGAGAGCTTGCTTTGATGTTCTTCCTAATGCTTTCTTGCATGAAATTAAACTGAAACACTATTGTGACCTTTAAAAAAGAAACAAATACATTCATATTTTAAGATAAAAAGTTAATTAACTAGCAATAACTGTAAAAATATTTTCAGGTATGTTGTGATAACAATTGATTGACATGTATTAGCAGGAGTGTTGTCAGCAAGCCAAGAGAAGTAATTCTTCTACTCCACTCTGCGCTGATTAAGCCTCAACTGGAATATTGTGTCCAGTTCTGGGTGCCACATTTCAGAAAACATGTGGATAAATTGGAGAAAGTCTAGAGAAGAAAACAAAAAATGATTAAAGGTCTAGAAAACATGACCTATGAGGGAAGATTGACAAAATTGGGTTTGTTTAGTCTGGAGAAGAGAAGACTGAGAGGGTACCTGATAACAGTTTTCAAGTATATAAAAGGTTGATATAAGGAGGAAGGAGAAAAATTGTTCTCCTTAACTTCTCAGGATAGGACAAGAAGCAATGGGCTTAAATTACAGCAAGGGAGGTTTAGGTTGAATATTAGGAAAAACTTCCTAACTGTCAGGGTAGTCAAACACTAAAATAAATTGCTTAAAGAAGTTGTGCAATCTCCATCATTGGAGATTTTTAAGAGCAGGTTAGAGAAATACCTGTCAGGGATGGTCTAGAAATACTTAGTCCTGCCATGAGTGCAGGGGATTGGACTAGATGACCTCTCAAGGTCCCCTCCAGTCCTATGATTCTATGATTCTAAGACCAAAACTATGCTCCAACTTGCTTAGTGAAAATAAATAAATAAATAAATAAATTAATGGAGATATCCCATCTCCTAGAACTGGAAGGGACCTTGAAAGGTCATCGAGTCCAGCCCCCTGCCTTCACTAGCAGGACCAAGTACTGATTTTGCCCCAGATCCCTAAGTGGCCCCCTCAAGGATTGAACTCACAACCCTGGGTTTAGCAGGCCAATGCTCAAACCACTGAGCTATCCCTCCCCCCCAAATAGAAATTAGAAATTAATGGAGATATCCTATCTCCTAGAACTGGAAGGGACCTTGAAAGGTCATCGAGTCCAGCCCCCTGCCTTCACTAGCAGGACCAAGTACTAATTTTTGCCCCAGATCCCCAAGTGGCCCCCTCAAGGATTGAACTCACAACCCTGGGTTTAGCAGGCTAATGCTCAAACCACTGAGCTATCCCTCCCCAAAATAACTAGAAAGTGGTAAGTGCAATAATACTAGAGCTTGCATTAACACAGTACAGGTTATACTGGGTTTCTTTCACCCTCAGCAGGGTTAGTATAAAACAGGGGTTCTCAAACTGGGGGTCGGAACCCCTCAGGGGGTCGCGAGGTTATTACATGGGGGTTCGTGAGCTGTCAGCCTCAACCCCAAGCCCCACTTTGCATTCAGCATTTATAATGGTGTTAAATATATAAAAACGTGTTTTTAATTTATAAGGGGGGGGTCGCATTCAGAGGCTTGCTATGTGAAAGGGGTCATCGGTACAAAGGTTTGAGAACCACTGGTATAAAAGTTAAATATTAGCAAATGTAGTTTACCTGATCTCTGGGCCCAGTGGCCTTGGGACAGTGGTTAAAAATCTAGTTTGCAGGAGCCAGGAGAGTTCATAGGGCATCAGCAACATTCAGTTGGTGGTGGAAAAAGAGTGCAACCTTTACTCTTGGTCTCTCCAGCCTAGGGTCTCTCAAGCCATCAGTGATAGCTGTTTCCTAGCCCTCCACTTTGTTCTAAGGACTATTCCCTCCAGTGCCTTAAAGATAAGGGGGAAAAAACCCTTCTGTTAAGTCATTGCACATAATGGAGGTAGCAATTATCATTCTGGATAGAAGTACCAGGAACTTTAACATATTGGATATGATTATTCCTGAAAGCTCAGTGCTTGATCAACTCCTGTTTAAGTCAATGAGACTGTTTCCATTGACTACAATGTTAAATGGACTGGGCCATAAGTGCACCATTAAAAAGCTCCACTGAATATATGTGTCACTGGATGCTTTTTGTTTTTTCTTTGAATGCCTTTCTTTTCTATCTCAAGTGCTGCATTCTTCTCTACTACTGTCCCTGTTAGCAGCAATTATTGCAACTTTTTGCCTTCAGCTGGTAAGGCAGAACACTCCCAGCCATCCCTTCTAAGGCCACATCACTCTAGTTGCCATAAAAGTTTTGTAGACAATGGCTGGTTAAAATCAGGTACACAATAAGGCCTAACTCTTCAAACTTGGGTGCCTAAAGCTATGCATTCCAGCTGAAAGGGATCTGATTTTCAGAAGTTCCGAGCATCTGCAACTCCCACTAAAAACAATGGAGTCGGATCTTCAACTGGTGTAAGCAGATGAAGCTCCATTGATTTTTGCCGAGTTACAGCAGTTGAGGATCTGGCCCACTATGAATGATGGGTGCTTAGTATCTCTGAAGATCAAGCCATTTTTAGTTAGGGACCTAAATATGGATTTGGGTGCCTAATGTTAGATACTCATTGTGGGTACGGTAGTATCTTTTATTGGCCCAACATCTATTGGTGAGAGAGACAAACTTTTGAGCCAACAGAGCTCTTCTTCGGGTCTGGGAAAGGTACTCCCAGCATCACAACTAAATCCAAGGTAGAACAGATTGTTGACAAACAGGAAAATACTTGAATTATTTTTTACAAATATTATGCGTAGCTCTGTGTTTGTGTGTGATGGATTATTTGCAATGGGTTTAGCTCAAAAGGGGGTTGTTAGAGCTTGAGGAAACAATGGGGCAGCTGTAAGTTGGGGAATATCCCCGCTCCCTGCCTTCCTCAAGGCTAAAATGGTTTGCTCTTCCCAAGGCTAAGTCTCAGATCAAAGGAAAATACTAAACCATTACATGATTCTGGGCCTAGAAAAGGCATAATGTTTGAGTGCATTGAGAGGCTGCCTAGGGAGTGTCAGTGAGTGCTGACAGGTACGCAAGAAGACACCAAGTCTGACAGAGAATCAGGGTCTGCAGCAAGCAGCCTATAATTTAGTCCACAACAGAATGGGGGCACGAAGGGTAAGTTGTCTTCCTCAGGTCTGAAGGGAGTGCCAAGTGTAGGTAAGACAGTATGAATATAGGTCTCTTTGTTTTAAATCCACTTTGCTAAGTGCTGTGAACCTTTCGGCAAATAAATCATACTTCGTTTTGAAGATGCTGCTTCTGTGTCACTGCATGTTATTACTGTCCACAAACTACCACAGGGAAACTATTCCAGGTGCAACGTTCATTGGGCTCGTTAGATATCACAGTTGGTAACCAGAGGGGTATATTCTGGAGATTTAGGGAGTGGCTGCTTCATGGGGATTCCCCTCTCAAAGAGAAATGGAGGCACAGGCCTGTCACTTGAAAGGAGTGCCCTTGTGGGACTGGAAAAAGGTCTCAGAAATGGCAACTTATCCAAGGATCATGGCACTCAGGTTTGAAATTTTTGACTTAAATTTATTTCGTTATGTAGCAGGGTAGACACCTGCTCCTGCCTGGAAGGGCCTGAGATAGCCCAGGGAGAAGGCAGCTTGAAGGCTGAGCTGATCGGGGGAAGTGGCTGCAGCTGGGGCCATACCCCAACAGACTCAGCTGGCCCTATAAAGGCAGGGAGCCAGGAGCTCAGACATAGTCTCTCTCTGCACTCAGAGAGAGAAGGGCCTGGCTGCAGGGAGCTGAGACAAGGTACCTGGGTGGAGCAGGGCTGGGGAGCTCCAGCCTGGAAAGCCCTAGGCTGCGGCCTAGTAGAAGGCCAAGGGGTACTGGGGGTTGCAGAGGGCAACCCAGAGGTAGACCAAGGCAGCAGGTCCAAACCCAACCTTGCCAGTGATGAGTAGGCTGCAGTCTGCCCCTGGGTGTGAGGCTAGATGAAGACTGGCAGTAGCCTGATACTGAGGCAAGGTGGGGATAGAGGGTGGGGGTTCCCCTGGGAGGGGGAGACCCAGTTAAAGGGGTACCAGGGTCCTGGGAGGGACACAGGGGCCAGTAGCAGTAAGGTGGATCACCGGCCTACAGGTGGCACTCTGGGCTGGATTGACCCAATTCCCAGGATAACCAGCAGGAGGCACCTCAGGTGTGAGTCTGCACTGTTACACTTTACAATTCTAATTAAGCTGTTCAATAATTGTAAAGGTTTAAAGAATAGCAGAGTACAACAAGATAGGGTAAAAACCATGGTTACAGGAAAAGAAAAGTCTATTAAGAGATAAAAATTAAAGTACATTTACCAAGGAGGCAAGAGAGAGTGAAAACAATGTAGAAGATCTATAAGCATTGTACCAACTGCTATTCCATTCAGCCGTCTAAAAAAAGTCCTGATAACTGATGCCTAGTGTCATTAATAGCTAAGATTAGGTAAAAGTAAATACCATGGACAGGACCCATTGTGCACAGCAGTAATAAAGTACAGCAGCAGGTTTTCAGTTGCAGCCCAGACACTGTCAACTTATGGGCGACTTTACACTTGTTAGGCACCTCATATGCAACTCTCAGAAATATAGCCAGTAAAAGCCGCCGTATCCAGTAGTCTGGACAAAGAACTCCCTACATTTGGAAAGAGTTGGTTGGTTTGTTAACTTTCTGCCTCCCTGACCCAATGGACCCAATTCTGAGAGGGACTGAATGTCTCTTACTATGGACTGAAGGGTGCTTGGCACCTAGCAGGGCACCAAGCTCCTCAAAGGGCGAGGCCACTAGATGGCTGGAGTTTGTACAGGGACAAACTTTTGGTACACGTTAAGAGCCAAAAGACTTAGGGTAACATTTTCAAGTGTGCTTAAGTGCCATTGAAAGTCAATTTTACTTTAAGGGTATGTCTACACTGCCGCCAGGAGGTGGGATTGCACCGTGTGTAGCTATACCCAAGCAAGCTTTGATCTAGCTAGACCTGAAGTCCTGAGCGGGGCTGTACTCAGGAGCCTAGCCCATGCCGTGGTCCACGCTACTATGGCTATACTGCTCTTGTTACTTGAGCTACCTTTGGTCTAGCTAGATCAAAGTTGGGTCGGGGATGTGAACATTAGCACCTCCTTATTGCAATGTTAGCATACCCTGAGCGTAAGGAGCAGTGTTCAAAAGGAAAGGCAAGGTTAGAATTACAACATACCACCACTTCACCCCTTCCGCACTCACACTCTTTTCAAGAGGCGGCAGGGAGCAGCAAGGTTATGGCATACGATACACTTCCAGTGCAAGCAATAAGAAAAAAATATTGAGAGCATAGAAGCACATTTCAAAAATAGGAGAAAAAACAAGACGCTCCTGCAGTATTCATAAAGGTAAATATTTCATCTTAAATTAACATAAGACATTTTATTTGTCTGAGTTGTAGCTCCTTGGCTAATATCCTAACAAGTCGGTGTGTGCAGAATTTCCTATTTTCCTTTTTAACAAACAAAATAATTTGCCTCATAAATCTTCATTAGAATTGTTTTTAAGTTGTTGTTTTTCCCTGTTTCCAAGGCATGGCATTGAGTTTTTCACAGCAAGAGACCAGCAAAAGCAGCTGCCGTGTTATCTGCAGAAATGGGCCTAGGTTGCAAAGGCTGGTATGGATCCAATCCCCCTGGAATGTTGGAAACCAAGGATTCTGGGTTTGGACCCAATTTTAGCTCCTGAACTCTAGGTTAGGGAACAAAGACCATGGCCCTTAAGGAAAGGCCTCCCCTTTCTAGAATTCTTTGTTTATTGTGAGGGGAGGCTGGGGTTAAAACAATGAGTTGAAAAGAAATTGAGAGCAGTTGTCAATCCTACTTCCAAGCTGCTGCAAACAAATGTTCCTGTAAAAAGATACACATTTTCCTTCCTCCACCAAGCCCAAGCATTTCATTCTCCCTCTTTTGAGACTGTGACAAGCATTGAAATAGTGTCCTTCATGTCCCCCCCCACCAAGGACAAGCAGCAGTACTCCCTGATGCAGAACTGTCAAAGGAAGTCTTTTAGCTGTAAATAAACAAAGGTTTGTAATGAGGTCTTTGAGGCTTCAGATCAAGCTTCCAAAGTGCTGTTCTTGGGACAAAGGACTTTTGTTAATCATTGGATTTGTGCTTTACAATTTTGGTAAGTTTGCAGGGTGCTGTTCAGGTGTTGCTGAAGGTGTTCCTATGCTTAACAAAAATCTTTGTATTCCTCTAGCCCCTATTTCAGGAAAGTACATAAGTACATGCCAGTTCTATTCAGGAAATCACTTAAGCATGTGCTTAAGTTTCATTGATTCCAGTGGGATTTAAGAATTTGCTTATGTACCCTTCTTTAATAGGGATGCTTTCCTGAATTAGAGCCTTAGAATGCATGTAATGACCGTGGAACTGTTTCCAGAATATGGAGAACTATGCCTGACAAAGGAGTATCCTAGCTGGTGCTCTTTCAAGGTTTTGTCCTTTCTTAAGGCATTTTCCTACCCTGAGCTCACACACGCTGTGATATTGACTTCATACATGCTGACTGGGAGTTGTACTATCACGGACATTCTTCACATTCCCCAGCTACACACTTTCTTACCTTTGTTTGCATACTCAGCAATTATTCCTCTATTCAATCAAAGTACGGTATGTTTGCATTTGCTTAGCACTCTCCAACACACTCTCACTGCATTTTATTTAATTGCATCTACCTCTCAAAGGGACAATGATAGTTTTGTAATTATTTTCCTTAAGTAGATAAAGTCAATTCTTCTCATTCTTTCATTTCCTCCAATCCACCACATGCAGCCTCCCATACCGGCGTGTGAAGTCCCAGCTCCAGTCTGGTCCCCTGGCTAAGCGAGGCTCAGTTTACACCTACAAGTGGAATGAATGTATCTCCAAGTGTGTTTGTCTGAGAATTTATAAAGTTAAACTGCTGAAATAAGTATAAGCTTTATAATTAAAGCTCTGAGGAAAACTTAACCACAGAATCACTAGAGCAGCACGATGATTATGCTGTCCTTCATGGTTTTTCCATTAGCATTTCTATTAAAGTGAGACAATAATAGAGAAAAGAAGAAAAAACCTCATACCTACAAACCGTCAGCTCTCCTTATAGAATTCAGAAATGTTCATAAAGAATATCAAGTTCTTAAATGGGAAATGTGATGATCATTTTCATACAAAAACATGACAGTCACATTAGTAAGCTCATGAAATTCATGGTAATTTACATTCACTAACTTTAAACATATAATAGCAATGTGCTTGAGTCTATGCAGGGCTCAAATTGAAGGATGCACATAGTCTCCCTTGTTAACTCACTACCATTCACGTCCGGTAGTTTCACAGGAACAGACATTGCTATACATATATAGGAACACACCAATAGCTGATCTAAATTGGCAAGACAAAGATTGGGGCTAAATCCTGTATTATGTTATACATTAATAATATATATACACTTGTTCTGAGGTACAGAAGGAGGTGGGTGGCAGACTAGTTGAAAGTCTCTGGGTGAAGATAAATGGGGGGGGGACAACAGGAAATGCCATGGTAGGGGTCTAATAGAGAGCACCAGTTCAGGAGGAGGAGGTGCACTAGGCATTTCTACAACAAATAACAGAAATATCTAAAATACAAGACCTGGTAGTAATGGGAGACTTTTACTACTCAGCAATTTTTCAGTAACAGTGTGCTATGATACTTTTGTATTTTTATGTCTGCTTTTGTAAGCAATTAGTTTAAGTGAAGTGAAATGGGGAGTACACAAGACAAATCAGACTCCTGAAAGGGGTACAGTAGTCTGGAAAGTTCGAGAGCCACTGTTGTAGACGTATCCTCCACAAAGGCCCAAATTCTTCTCTTGGGTGTCCACACATCCCGGTGGAGTCAATGCTCTCAAGAATTTGACCTTTACAGACTCTTGTCTTCAATAATTTATGTAATTCAATTAAAATTAAGGTGGGAGAAACACTTCAGTGGTTTTGAAAAACAAAAAAAATCACACACTAAATCAGACTCTCAACCTTTTTTAAATCATTCCTGACCTTAGCTTTTTTTTTTCCCTTGGAGTCCATTCACCTCTTACAATGGCGAGAATGCAGTAGTGCAAAATTCACCTGGGAATCGTGTAAGATAGTTTCTTACAGCACTTATACTTCTGGTTTGTCCAGGTATCCTGTGAGACAGCTTTTCTCACAGTAGTTTGGATCTTCTGGTTCAGATCCTGGCCACAATATGGAGTGTGTGTGTGAGGGGGGCCGGCGAACACCCCAACTCATACACACAGACTTATATGAACATTTTATAGCCACAAAGAGTTTTGATTCAAGTTTACTTCACAAAATGGACTAATTTGAGCGGTGTTGTGACCCCGTGGACTGGGTCACAACACCACTCACTCAGATTTGGCCCAGCCAAATTACTGAATTATTGGAAGGCTCACTGCATCCCCCTAGAAAGTTTGACATGGTCCCCATCCAGTCCTCACCTCTCCCCGGGTTGAGAACCTCTGCCCTAGATGACTAACTGAGAAGAGATGAGGGGTTATTTAGGTGGATCTAAAGATAGTGTAAAAGAGTCCCCTTAGGTTTTCTTGCAGGTGGTGGAGGACCCTGGCCATGCCCAGTTATTTACACTGGGTGGTTCATCCACAGGCCCCAGTTTCTTACTTCTTGCAAAGGGGCCCTGCCTTCTGCAGGCCTTTTTAAGTCCCTTCTGATGGGGGATCAAAAGGAAAGTTAAATGACCCACCACACTTGAGCATAACTTCCTCCCAGGGCCCCTGTAGGCGGATAAGGCAACAGTACCTCTAGTTGTACAGCATCTGTGGAGTGGTTTTCAAGGAGTCTCTCTGGCTGGGCTGCTGAATTGGGCTCACTCTGTCAGGCTTCCCCTGGTAGTAGGGTCAGGGTGGAGATCTAGATGGTTGTTCTCCAAAGGTATATCTACACAGCAAAGAAAAACCCGGGGATGGCCTGTGTCAGTCAACTTGAGCTGTAGGGCTGTTTCATTGCTGGGTAGACTTCCGGCCTCAGGGTGAAGCCTGGGCTCTAGGACCCTGTAAGGTGGGAGGATCCCAGAGCTCAAGCTCTGGCCTGAGCCTGGCAGTCTACACAGCAATGACACAGTCCCGCAGCCTGAGCTCCACAAGCCCGAGTCAGCCATGCAGTTTTCTTTGCTGTGTAGACATACCCCATGTGGCTTCAGAAGTCACTCCAGCAGTTTCCTGCTCCAGATAAGCTCTCCCCGATGACTGAGGGGGAAACTACTGTTTCCTCCTTTTTAAAGGCCTCCTCCCTACCATATGTGATTGACAGGGCTGGAGGGGCCGGGCTAGCCCCGCACATGGGGCCTCTCTAGTGCCTTTCTCATCTGTGTGGGGTCTGTACAGCCCATCAAACACAGCATATAGTTACACTATCAAGAATAACAAATGTTCTCAATCCACCTATGTCACTGTATAAAACTAACACGGGGTATAAAACTGGTATCAGGAAGAAATTTCTATCTGCAGTTTAGTAATCTTCTGCAGCATCTGATAACAGCAACTGTGGAGACAGGATACTTAACTAAGTACCAAATCCAGCTCTTTCATTAGTAGAGAAGTTCCACTGAATTTGTCTTAAATTAATCATTAATACCCCCCCTCAACCTCCAATATGTCAGTTCCTATATTGTATAACAGCTGTCAATACAAACACTGAATAAAAGGGGAGCCATTTAATTCAATGTCTTCAACAACAGACATTTACCAAGACTACAGCTTTTACTGGGACAAACACCAATTAATTGAAACCCTCTCAAGATTCCATTACAAACCTCCCACCCCACCACAGACCTCAAATCCAAACAGTAAAAAATATATAAGTATTTGCAGGAAATATTGTATTTTTGGGGAAATGAGCACTACATTTCTATATATCCCTATTGACATAATTGACGCTATGACTCCAATCTGCTAATGGTGCTGGTGCACCTAATTCAGCAATAAATTTCCTCTCTCATTTCTGCATACTGGTGAAACTTTTTTTTTATTTGGTTAGTTGTCTCTTAATGCTTCACCCTATGGTGCTGAAATGTCAGATGAGATATCAAGTCAGCTCCCACCTGACCATCTGCTTCCTGGCTGCTTTCCAGCAGTAGGCTCATTTCTGTGACCAACTTCAATTTGGCACAGCTCATCTTAGCTGGAGATAGGGCTCCCAGCCAGCTAGTCCGTGGATAAAGTTCAATACTATTTTTCATTATTTGTGAGTTATCATGTGGTTTCTTCCTTCAAAGACTTTGGTTACTCAGGTCTCAGATTTCTTGTGCTGCTAGGCTTACTCCTGGGGGAATTCTGTGTCACTGCACATGCACAGAATTCATGTCCCCCACAGATTTCTTTGCTTCCCTGCAGAAAAATGACTTCTGACAGGGAAGCAAAGGGAAGCTGCAAGAGCAGTCACATGCTCCTCCCTGGCAGCACAGACAGGTCGGTAGAAATGTAAATCACTTCGGAGTGGGGGATGGGCAGTCATGTGTGTGAGAGAGAATGACACTCGGCCCCTCTTGCTCGCTATTGCAGCACGCTCAGGGAGGAGGGGCAGGGCTTCTGGGTGTGCCTAAGGAGGTAGGAGTGGGACAGGCTCTGTCCCCTCAGGCAAAACAGAATGTATACTTCTGGGCAGAATTCTGCACCACTGTGCAATGGAGAATTTTGCAGAAATTAACATGCATGCAGAATTCCCTTTCCCCCCAGAGAAATGGGCTGCAGTGCTGCTAGCTGCTACTAGTGGCCACTGGACCCAGCAGAGCCCAGATCTCATATAGAAGACACTCCTGGGGGGAGGGAGAGGCAGCTAGAGGGTTCCTGGCAGCTGTAGTTCTGAGCATGCCCTGAGGGAAGGAGAGGGCAGCATGCAGTGCAAGCCTGGGACTCAGCATCAGGCTGTTTCTCCCTCTGGATCTCTGGGGTGGGGGGAAGGGAGCAGGTGTCTGGGCTGGCAGGGCCACTGCTAGGCTCTGGGGTGGGGAAGGGGTGTGGGTATCTGGGCCAGGGTGGCCCCCCAGCTGGGCTCAGGGTGAGAGGGGCAGAGAAACAGGAACTGGGTTGTTATAGGGGTTTCTTTAACTCTCTACTCCTGGGGGAATTTGTGTGTGTGTATATCGTTACAGACATACTTGCTAACAGGTATTTTGAAATAAATTACCAAAATAATCGAAACTGGCATGATTATGTAGTGTTATTTTGACAAATAAAATTTGCAGAATTTTAAAATATTGTGTGCAGAATTTTTATTTTTTTGGCACAGAATGCCCCAAGGAGTATAGGCCTTTTCCAGACTGTGATTTCACATGATGGGTCATTCATCTATGTATCAACTGACTAAACTTGATTCTCTTATGCCAACCCCAGCATGGGCTTTTATTTTTTAAACTGCTGATTTTCATCAGCATGTAGTAGGCCTGTCTTCCCCTACCAGCAGGGGAACTCTGTACTAAAGAAGAGACTTAAAAGAACCAAATGCACTAACCACTCATAGGTGGTGGTATTCCCCTATCCCCACCCTTCTTTGACACATGCACCCTAAATCGAAAAGTTTCCTTTTTAAGTGCCACTTTAAAATCTTTTACTTTTGGGCAGGCCTCCTGCGTTTTAAAGCCAGTGCTCAATGGCTACAAAAGCAAGCCTTACACCCACTGGATATATTATTCTTTGCTTTATGATGTGGAATGGCTCACTTTTCCTTTTCTTGGATTGCATACCTTGGATGGCAGCCTGACACTGCCAATGTAACACTTGAAGTCTGGAAGTTAGTGACCCAGCTCCCATGGCTGAATGGTTATCCATTATACATATACTCAGGCCAGGAGCCTCTAAAACTTGCACTTCCCAGAATCCGTTTGTGATTTTTTCCAATCCTTTGCATTGTCAACGAATATGATGAGATTAGACAATCTAGCCCAAGTTGTCCCAGGGCACAAGCTTGTAGGAGTTTTCTGCCACTTTTTGTTAACTGCTTTTTCTTTTAATGGAAATTTGTGGGGGGGGGAGGAGTTAATGGTCTTATAAAAAATTAACATACAGCAGCCTTGGGCCAAATTCTATACTCAGTTTCACCCATACAATCCCATTGGGTTGGTAGGGAATGTAAGGGTATAACTGTACGGAAAAACTGCCCCTAGCTGCCAAATTCAGCAGTGATGTACGTTGTGTCTGGTGTAAGAAAACAAGTGTAAATGTTAAAGTAGTATAACTAGCACCTTTTGGGCTTTCTATAGGTATACAAAATGAGTCAATTATATGCCAGTGGGACAAGAAGTTGGGGGAAAAGAAAGGAAAGAGTAGAAGGAAAAGCAACTAACTTTATTTTATATCTCCATAGACTCCAACTGGAATAGGTTATATTTTACTCCTGGTTAATTTTGGCCCATTGAGATAAAATTTAGCCTTAGAATAAGCAAGCGCAACTCTGACTGTAATGGAAACTGCATCCACTTACAGAGTTTGAACTTGGGTAACTGAAAGTAGATGAGACTATTAAGCAGGTTATTTAAAACTTTGTTTTTGTTTACATCTCTTCAACTTCAGTCTAATTAATATTTTGATTCATTGGAGAAATTATGTCTTTGTGAAAACACCCTTCTTTCCTCAAGTAAGGTACAAGAGCTAACCAATTCAGCTGAACTGGAACAAAGCCTCTTTCGACACTTATTTTTGTTTGAGAACAGCTTATATTGGCTTAGTTCAAACCTGTTCCTAATCATTTTAAGTCACAGCAATATGAGCTAGGTTTATCTCCATTTAAGTTTCCATACAGCCTTCTGCACTGGTTTAACTAAATCAATTTTAAAATCAGATCTCTGGAAACATCTATGTAACTGTGTGTTTAGTCCTAACAATATACAGCTTCTGAGATCCTGTCAGACTGATTGGCCCCCACTAAGAGGAAGCAGGGTTCCGTGCACCTGAACTGATTACATCCTGCCCAATAGGGCTTAAGGGAAGGTACCTGGGTCTTATAAGGGGGGGTGACAGAGTGAGGGTATTGTCAGATATCTGCAGACATTGCAGGGAGCACGAAAGCTTCTGCAGGGCCCTGAGTTGGCAGAGAGGAGACATCAGCAGGGAAGGCCTGTGGAGAAGGTCACATTCCAGGCAACAGGTGCTGGGAGAGCTGTAAGACAGACCCTCAGGGAGGAAAGCCTAGGCCCAGCTTGGAACTGGAACAGAAGCGTGTTTGAACTCTGAGGGGAAGACAGACCCTCAGGAAGGAGGGGCAGCTTGAGGTTTCTTTTGAAATAGTTTGTGTAGAACAGAAATTGGCCCCCAGAAGGGGCTATGCTTTTAATATCTGGACAGTGAGGACTTTTTAAGGGGACCTAAGTGAAGGGTAAACTGAGGCAGGCCTCAGCAGAGCCATGCTGGTAAGCAGGGATGGCTACAGGCCCCAACCAGTCCTCCAGCAAAGCAGTGAACATCAGGCTTGGCTTTCCTGTTATTGCTACTGTTAAAAAAATTTCTAATAAAAGGCAACCAGGACATTAATAACTAAAACTGTAACTAGCTGCCCCAGTGATAAGCATTATAGGAATCCGTAAATAACCTCTCATCCCAGTAGAGCCCTGACCCAAAGCCAGTGAAGTCAATGTGAGTCTTTCCATTAACTTCCATGGATCTTAGATCAGGTTCTATGTTCTGTGACATCAAATCCTGCAGTGAAGGCCTGGGTTTGCTCTGAATGATGCCTCAGCACTTGGAGCACAGTATTACTAGTGATGTCACATCAACCACAAGACCCAGCTGGTGCTAGAAGCCAGCCTACAGTCCTCACAAGAGCAATTTAAACTTCGTCAAAACACACAGCTTGTTAATTCTTGACATGCCAATTTAAGAGAAGAAAAAAATCAGTTTTGCTGCTCTAGTGGATCATCTCTGAAAACTTAAAAAAAGAGAGAGAGAGAGAGCACAGTGGGTTCTCAACCTTTCCAGACCACTATGCCCCTGTCAGGAATCTGATTTGTCTTGCATACCCCCAAGTTTCACCTCACTTAAAAACTACTTGCTTACAAAATCAGATATAAAAATACAAGTGTCACAGCACACTAGTACTGAACAATTGCTTACTTTCTCATTTTTACCCTATAATTATAAAATAAATCATGACCCCCAGGTTGAGAAACACTGATATAGCATATAGAGCAGTATAAACAAGTCATTGTCTGTATGAAATTTTAGTGTGTACTGACTTCATTAGTGCTTTTCATGTAATCTGTTGTAAAACTAGGCAAATATCTAGACTAGTTGATGTACCCCTTGGAAGACCTCTGCATACCCCCAGGGGTACACATACCACTGGTTGAGAACTGCATTTTGTACATTTTGTACATGTTGGTAATTTTTCAATCATTCTATTTTTCCTGTTTTGGAAATGCGAGAGAGAAAAGGAAATGCATTTTGAAACTTAATATTCTAGGTGAATTCTTATGAATGCAGATAAACATGAAAATAAGCTTGACAACTGATTAAAGTTTCATAAATGCTAGAAGTGGATTTTTAACCATCCTATTATAAAACATTAAATAAATAAATGCAAACTCTACCCCCCCACATACCAGATGCTGGATTATAACAGCTCCAAGAGTCACCCACATTCTCTCCTAATTTCATCACAGGGTTGGTGTTAGAAGTCTGGCTTGTTTAGATATAGAGTCTTATTTCCTTGCCAGAGATGAAAGGAGTTTGGAAACAGTAAGAGACCTACTGATATCAAAGCTGATGATAATGGGCTTCCCAAAAGGCTTACAAGTCAATCTTGTGCAAGGATATACACAAAATATATATTCAAAAAGGACACTTCTACAGATGATAAGAATATCCAGAGTTGTTATAATCAGTATAACAACAACATTTTGGAAGTGCTATTAAACCACATGCTTCAGGGTTTAAGCCAATCCCTGTTAGGATATGTCTACACAGCAATTTGGAGCAAGCTCCCAATCCACATCAACAGACCTGGGCTCATGCTAGTGCTCTAAAAATACCTGTACTGACAGCACTTTGAAGTTGTGCCTCAGGCTATAGCTCGGGCTCTGAAGCCCACCCCACTCCCTAGCCTTCAGAGCCTGAACAACAACTTCCAAGTGCTGTCTATACAACTATTTTTAGAGCACTAGCGTGAGCTCTGCTAGCCAAAGTCCGTCAACCCAGGCTGGGAGGAGGCTCACTCCAAAATTCTGTGTAGACATACTTAAAAATCAGGAGGGGATTTAATATGGGGCATAGATTATCCCATCTCCATCTATGGTAGGATTCTTGTACCTTCCTCTAAAACAACCAGTGCTGGCCACTATCAAGAAACAAGATACTGGACTAGATAGACCACAGTCTGATGTGGTATAGCAGTTCCTACCTCCCAAGGGGACAAATTCAGCCCTTGGTTAAATGTGTGCTTCTCGTCTGAAATCAGCGGTGTTGCACTGGCTTACCATGGGGCAAATCTGTCCCAGTCTGTAGGTAGATTTTCTTTTCAAGTCATGTACATTACATTGAACTTTCACACATAACATACATGTTCTTTATCAAACTAACACACAGCGATGATGATTGGATCCCTATTAAGTTTAATAAACTAACTCAGGGGAAAGGGCATAGCCTCTGTTTCACTAGGTGGCATTAGACCGCATTTCAGTGGGTCTGGAACCTTCAGTAGGAGTGGCATTAACCTTATTCATGGTGCCGGCTGTTCTCTGTATCCAAGGTCATTGACCAGCAGTGTTTCTCCACAGAGTGCCTCTAGCTCCCATGAAATATATATAACAGATGTCAAGCTGTCTCCGAAAACAATTTAAGTATACAGTTATAACGTATTCTTACCTCCCCATCAAGAAGCATGCCACTTCCTACATACAGCCTGTCCTTGCATTCAGAGTCATTTTATTTATTTTATAAATACATACACAGTCTAGTTTTAATTAAAGCAGTAAAGAAGCAGTAAACAAAGGGTTAGGGGGAGAGAGAAAAATTATGATATGGGAGTGGATGCCCTTTGAGTGTGTGTATAGGGAATCCACAGGTGTTCAAATTGCACCTGGAAACTAAGGAAGGAGGTAGGGGAATTAATAGTCTTTGTCCTTGTTCTCCTGCTCTGTATCTTTCGGGTCAGTGCTGATGAATTTTTATTTTCTTCCTTGAGTTTATTTTTACCTATCTCCTGCTGAGAAAGTTGCATTTGTGTAAGAGCCAACAAATACCTCTCCCCTCTATAGGACTATTTTTCAGCCTTAATCTTTCCCCAATCTATAACAAGACATTACAATCCTTCAGTAGGGCTACCAGGGCATATACATCTGCAGGTGATCATACTCTAATAAAAGAATTTTTATTCAAATGAGGACTTAGAAAATAACAAGGAAAATCTTTGAGTTTGCATGTTCTAAGTACTAGGAGACCTCTTATGCCTGATGGGAAGATTTCCATAAATACATTTTCAAGTTGCTATCCAGTTCTCGCCTTTTTTTTTTCTATCCAAAATGGATTCCTTAGCACATCCTGGATATAGCAGATATGTGGTGTTCATTAGAACCACTAGAGTAAGTTACATTTTGGCCTCTCGGCTGTAGCAAGATCTTTCATCCAGTAGAAATCACTTTATTTGAAGGGCCCTTGAGCACAAATTAAATGAACCTAGACTGCAATCAAGGGAAATTATAGTCATAACTTTACTGTAGAAATGAAGTCAACTCTCTCTCTCTGCACGATCACAGCAAATGGTACAGATGCTCTCTGCTATCAACATTGAAGCAGGTGCCAAAATTCCTTGCTGCTAGAAGAGGTTTATTAAAATGCCTTTATCCTTAAGGGATGTGTCATCAGTATTAAACAAAAGCAAAGAAAGAAACAAGCCTTGAAAATACTATAGGAGCTCAGGGACCAACTTTTACCAGCAGCACTGTTACAACATATAAATTAGCTTCTAAAGATAGACGTTACACTGCAGATGTGAATTAGAATCCAAAAATATTACACACGAGTGATGTGTATGGTGCCGTACAGAACACACTGAAAGATGCTCTGCCCCAGGAAAGCTACAATCAAAAAGACTGGCACACATAAGACATGCAGAGAAACTCAAAGGTGTGTTGGGTTAAAAATATTAAATATATTTTCTTTTTCCTCCCTATTGCTTGTTCAGTATGTATTTTACAACTAATTCTTTTTGCTGTATATCAGACAGTACGAAGAGGCTGATGTCTAGGGTCAGAGCCCTAAAGAGAAAAAATCTTTAGGAATCAGGTTTTCTTGACAATAGCCAAATAGTTAACAACATATAACAGAACCCTGATCCCAATAGTTACTTATCACTAGTACAAGATATTACTACTTTGGTCATATTCATTATAGAAGACTCTGAATGTAGTAGAATGCATCATATTCAATAAAGGGTCATATTTTAATGCCTCCCTCACAGGAACTCCACTCACTGGCACTGGGCAAGGGCACCATCTTATAGGCAGCAGTCCACAGGCTTTAAGCAGGAGACCTGGGTTTACTGGAGCTTTCACAGATTATAAGGCTAGGGGGGATCACTTTCATCACATAGACTGACCTGCATAACACAGGCCAGAGAACCTTACTGAATGAATTCCTGTTTGAATTAGAGCATCTTTAAACAAACAAACAAAAAATCCCAGCTTGATTTAAAAATTGCCAGTGATGGCATGACCCTTGGTAAATTATTCCAATGCTTAATTGCCCTGAGAGTTACAAATGTATGCCCTATTTCCAGTCTGAATTTGGCTAGCTTCAATTTACAGCCATTGGCTCACGTTATACCTTTGTCCGATAGATTGAAGAGTCCATCATCAAATATTTGTTCCCGAGGCAGGTACTTATAGACTGTGATCAAGTCACCCCTTAACCTTCTCTTTGTTAAGCTGAATAGACTGAGCTCCTTGAGTCTATCACTAGGAGGCAGGTTTTCTAATTCTCTGATCATGTTCATGCCTCTTCTCTGAACCCTCTCCAATTTAGCAACATCCTTCTTGAACTGTGGGCACCAGAACTAGACACAGTATTCCAGCAGCAGTTGCACCACTGTCAAATACAGAGGCCCCAACTCCTACTCGAATTCCCTTGTCTATATATCCAAGGCTCACATTAGCCCTTTTGGCCGCAGCATCACATTGGGAACTCGTGTTCAGCTGATTATCCACCAAGACCCCCACGTTTTTTCGAAGTTACTGCTTCCCCAGATAGAGTACCCTATCCTGTAAGTAGGGCCTACATTCTTTGTGCCTAGGTATATACCTTTACATTTGGTGGTATTAAAAACATATATGATTTGTTTGCACCCAGCTTATCAAGCAATCCAGATCGCTCTGTATCAGTGATCTGTACTCTTCATTATTTTCCATTCCCACATCTGCAAACTTTTCTCAGTGATGATTTTATGTTTTCTTCCAGGTCACTGATAAAAATGTTAAGTTGTGTAAGGCCAAGAACCGATCCCTTCAGGGTCCCATTAGAAACATACCCACTCGAGAATGATGATCCCCATTTTCAATTACATTTTGAGACCTGTCAGTTAGCCAGTTTTTAATCTATTTAATGTGTGCCATGCTAATTTTGTATTCTAGTTTTTAATCAAAATGTTGTGCAGTACCATATTAAATGCCTTACAGAAGTCTAGGTGGTTGTAAGGTCATCTAGTCAAATGTTCTTAAATAATTCCCAATTGGCATTCACATTTTTCTGTTTAAATTCTTTCTCCCAACTGATTTGCCTTATAATTGTTTTGTGAAACTGGACTTTTCAAGCGTGTGTGTGTGTGTATATCTTGCTGGTTTGGACTTTATTCTGTTTGCACATAACAAATGTGACCAACTCATGACCACTTATACCAAAGGTACCACTAATTTTTAGTTCTGTGATCAATTCCTTTTTATCTGTCAATACAAAGTCTAATATAGAATTCTCCAGTGTTGGATGCAATACTGTTTGAGTTAGGAAACTGTCGTCTACAGTATTTAGTAATTCCAATGATGTTTTCTCTAGGAAGAGAAGTCCACTACCAGATTTTAGATGAAACAGTGCTTCCATCTGGGTACTCACACCAGGAAATTTGTATAGGGAAAACGAGTAACCCACTGAAACTAATATGAGCAAGGAGTCAAAAACACAAACTAATCACAGAAGGTGGGCAAGCCACTCAGAGTGGCTTTATTTAAACTAATAAGGTGATAAGGAAAACTTAAAATAGAAAGGGTGGGGAAATGCAGAATAAGCACATATAAAGAGCCTAGTCTTTAAAAACCCACAGTACAATCTTCCTTTACCAGCCTTACCAGCATCTCCATTGAATAGATCTCCCTTACACAAATACTAGCTCCTAGCACACATTAAGGGCTAACTTACAATGCTATGTGCTCAGTGAAAAAAACCTGTAGTTGGGAATGAACTGACTTATAAACAGTGAAGCTTATTTTCATGGGTAAGGTAAACTAAATTTGTTTTGTTTTTATGAAACCTGAAATGTTTTAATTTTTGGCTTCAGTTTTTCATTGAAAAATGAAACATTTTCACTGAAGATGTTTTTCAATTAAAGTTTCTGGAACTTTTTCATGAAAAACAATAATTAGTCACAGTCCTGGCTAAGCCCCCTAGTGAGCGGTCTTCAGTGTACTGTAGTTAGAGCCACCCTTTGGATCCCATGTGCTTCCCAGCCAGCTGGGCAGAGTCCAGACACTGTTTCTTGCTCTGAGCCTCTAGCGGGCACTCCCACATGACAACTTCCTGTCTAAAACCCTTCCTTGAGATATGGGATCCCACAGTCCAATTGCCCTAGGCCCCAAGATGAGTGTTAAGATCTCCGAAGCCGCTTCAATTGCTTTGCATATTCTCCCAGAGTCCCACCTACCTGTGGTTTGCAGTTTAACCCCTCGGCAACCACAGAGCAGTTACAATAAGGAACACAGGCTTTGCAAAGGAATTTCTTAAACACACACATTTTATTCTTAGACAGGAAAGTTGCAGATCTATCCAAAACAACAAATGCCTAAACGCAAGCACCCTCACAGCCCTCATCACGCTTGGGACAAATTAGTCACCACAGGCAATACACAGAGATTTAGGACTTGTCTACAAAGTGCTTTAGTTCACACTAGTGTGTCACGCACTAACTGGCCCATGTGGATCCTGCTGGCATGCACTAAAATTGGTCAGCTGTCATTGCTAAAATTACCAAAGCCAAACCCCAGAGTTGTATTAGCAGCTTTGGCCTTGTCTGTAATAGGGAAATATTTGAAAAATTTCTCAGCATTCTTAGGAGCTGTCGTGTAGACAACCTGCCAGCTGCAGATGTAGTTTTCGGCAGTCATCTAACCTCTGTTGGCAGAAAGTCTAATTAACACAGTGCTGAAATAGCATCCGTAGCCAAAGCCCTGAATACACCAGGGCTCTGGCATTGCTAAGAAAACTTCCGGGGACCCAATATTAGCAACAAAGGGAAATTTAAAATTTCCTTGTGTAGACAAGGTTTCTCGGTAACAGTCTCTGTCCTAGAATCACTGCTCCAAGAGGAACTTGCCTCTATGTGAACTTTCCCTCTTGCTCAGAGTCATCACAAGCAAAAACTGACAGGGCTCACAAATCAAACTAAGGTTAAACCTGTGTATAACCAAAGGAGGATGGGATACATCCTCTAAAGCAGTGCCTCCACACGCCAACTCCAGACAATATAATATCACGGTTCCTCTTTGCTTTAACGATCTGAGCTATGGGGTGAGGTTATTTAAAATAATTTCCAAGACATTATCAGGAATTATCACTCTTGGGAATAATTTATAGTAGGTGTATACATACGTAATGTAGTGATTTCTGTCCAATGAACTAGCAGTTTGATTTTAAGTTCTCAGTAATCAAATTTAAGGGAGCAGAACATACGTTGTATGCAACGGAGTACACATCTCCTGCTACGGGCACCTAATTAAAAGTTGAGTTGTTTCAAGCTACTACTTTATGTTGTTTGTTTCCAAACATACATTGCTGTATACATTTTTTTGTATTGTACGATTTGTTGTAAACATGAAATCAGGATATAGGAGTCAAGAGTCATCATCTCCAGGGCCACTACCATGTCATTAACGCATTTCAGATTGCTCAGTGTTTGCTCTGATTGCCAAGAAGGGTTGAGGGTGAGAGGAGAGGGGCAGTTTGCTTCAGGCCCCCCCCCATTTGAGTGGATCCCCAAACCAATGGAATTGAACTGAGTGGTGCCGTGACCTGGCACACAGAGTCACAATGCCACTTTCTCAAATTTGATTGGGCCGTGCTCCCCACTCTGTCATAACAGAGGGGTGGCCGGGCCAAACTTGACTGGTGCTGCAACCCCCTGCGCCAGGCCACAACAACTGGAGTGGAGAGCTAAGCCCAGACCGGTGGGACAGGAGCTGCCTCCGCAGGGTGAGTGAGGGGCAGGCTTGCTCTCCGACTCCCCCTCCCCCTGTTTCCAGGGCCTCTTTTGTCTCTATGGTAGGTTTTTTTGGGAAGGGGGTTTGGATGGGCCTCGGTTTCAGATTTTGCCCTGGGGCCCCACAAACCTTTGTGCAGCCCTGCTGATTGCCTCTATTGCTTGCTGCAGACTCCCATGACATTTGGCCCTTAATTTGTTGCCTAGAAAAATCATTCTGGAAACCTTCTGAAATAACTCTCTTGCTTCATGTATAAAATTAGAACCCCCTAAAACTGAGGATGCAGCTTCATCAGGCAGCAATGATACCTGAATTGATGGCTTTAGGCATTTGGACTGTCAAATATAATTGGCACACCTAGAACAACTCACTCTCCCCCTTGAAGAAACCATACAAAATAATCATTACGTTAAATTTCCCAAAATCCTTGGAAGAAGGGCCGAGTGACTAATGAAATCTGTTGCAGCAGAAGACAAAAGAAAGCAAAAGGGAGCAGGCGTTTGTGATTCTCTCCACAACTGCTGACCTATATCAATACAGATTATAACATTGCTAACTAATCAGATTGCTGCCTTTCTCAATCAGCTGTCCCTTCCCCAACTATACAAGGTGTGTTTAGGGAGGAGTACTCTGGATTTCTTACATTTTGTCAGTTTGCCTCACTTTAAAAAAAGCAAGCTAACAATTTTTGTATGTAACTAATAAAACAATTCTGTGCATGAACTGTGTTCTGTACCTTAGGATACAAGGGAATGAAACAACCTTCTATATACTATAATTAGCAAATTACCTTAGTTACCTGAGAAACTCTGTTGGCTGAGTACCTGAGTTGTCACTGAGTAATTAGTTGCGTTGCTCATTAAAGTATTTCTTGTGGTGAAAGAGTCTATGTGATTTGCGTAAGTGGAATGCAAGGTTATTGTAGCAGTAGCCTTATATTACGGGTAATGTTAATAACATAGCAAGTCTTAAAATAACAGTGCTATACTGTACATGTATACTCAGATTTCTGTGTGTTTGTGAGAGAGTGTTAGAGACAGTAAAATGTTAATATCTGTCCTCTCGGCAAACTGATGAGTCGCTTTGCTTGGCTCTTGAACACCTGCCGATGGGTCAGCACTTTGACTCAGAGTTAGTTTAGCTATGTTGGATTGTTTCTGCAAGTGAAGGGAAAACTGGCCTATAAAATTCCCCATGGCCCGAGCAGCAGAAACAGCAGCTGCTGAAACTATGAGCACTTGTTGGCAGAGTGCAGCTGAAAGGAATCCTGCTGTGCATCAGCTCCACACCCATTAATGAGGGCTGCTGCAGTCAGAATTAACTATTATGCTTGGGACTCAGGATAATTTAGCCCCAAAACAATGAGAAGGCATACACAACTTAACATTAGTAACTGGCTCAGCTGCACTCTAATTCTTTAGAGCTCAGTGCAGAGCTAATCCAAAATGCCCTATTGCTATTCTCTCTGCAGACTCCCAAAATACAATCCCCAAGTAATAGGGAAATAGAAAATGTAATACACTTGCATAATGGGGGGGAAAACGCCCTGTTCTGGAGAATACTGCGTTTGGACCTAATCCTACCAGTGGGTGAGCACACAGTGAAATCCAGTTGAAGCCATTGAGAGTCAAGGAGGCTCACTGCCTTTCATGAAATACTCATTACCTGACAGAATCAGACCTTTTGTGAGGAAAGAATTCCCCATAGGTCTTATATAGTGGTTTTTGTCAGTAGCTCTCAAAGCAGAGAACAGAGGTAAGTATCATTATCCCCATTTCACAGGTGGGGAAACAGCCACAGAGCGTTGATGTGACTTGCCCAACATCACCCAGCAGGCCAGTGGTGGAGCTGGGAATAGATTCTAGCACTCTTGAACCCCAATCCTGGGCACTGTACATAAATCTACACTAACTCCCAAGCAAGGGGTGAAACTTTTGTATGATTCAACAATTCAAGGCCTGATTTTCAGAGGTGCTGAGCACCTGCCATTCCCACTGCAGATGGTCAACACCTCTGAAAAAATCAAGCCATTAATGTCTTGGTTTTTCTTTTTTATAATGAACAGTGAATCACCAGCAGGGCAAACAGCTTCAAGTGCTAGGATCACTTAAAAAGCTCTGAATTGCAGCTTATTCCACATAGGAAAACCCCTGTGCCAGGACAGGGCTGTGCTGAAGTCAGCAGATCTCCATCCACACACAGGACAAGTTGCAGGATCAGTCTAACAAGGTTATCTTTTGCTATGGAATCGTTATTATTAAAAAACAGGTAAAATTGCAGCATTCCCTTGGGCATAAAGTATTTTCTACACCTGCCTGAACAATAATCCTCATCACATGCTAAAAGGTGCTTTTGGAATAAATGGAACTTTATTTATAAATCTCAGGATATCAAATTAACTAATGGTCTTTTGCAATTTCAGAGAAAAAAAATGTTTTACAATAAATTGCCATCTCCCCCTCCCTCTGCCAAACAAGAACTGCTATCACTCACTTTGACCTGTAACTGTTTAACCCTCTGTATATAGGGTAGCAGGGCCTGGAGGGGGATAAGTGAGTAGCTGGAGGAGGCAGCAGAGGCGATGGGTGAGGGACCGGGGAGGCAGCGGGGGCCAGCAGCACCAAAATACAACCATACATTATTTTTATTATTGAGTCTGCAACAAAAAAAGAAACCCTACATGAATAAATTACAATGATCTGGACATGTATATGTGCATATTTATTTGTTTTTCCTAAAGTTAATTACGTATTTTAGGACAATTTGACAGAGTGGCCACCAGCAAGAGTTGGTGGCCGCACTCTGAGGCCACCAAACAATTTGTTGTGAGAACCCCTGGTTTAGGGTATATCTCAGTTCTGATCAAACAAACAGCTGCTCGTCACTGCTATTTGTCCAACTCTAGCCTTGGTATGGCTGCCTGCTAGAGAAACCAACATCATGTCTGCATATCTGTAGCATTCAGGACTGGAAATAATACAAGAAAATTAAAACGTTGACTGAGTTTTATATTTGGAAGTGCTGAAGGAAAGAAAACAACATGAGAACCATGCTATTTACTTAAATACTCAGAGATGTGTCTCAGGATCCACTTTAATAATGGCAGTGAGTTGTTAACCTCAATTGTGGCAGAATAGCACAAGAGCATATCAGTCAAGCGTTGAAGTATGATGGCAGAGTTGGCTTTAATCTAACAACTATTCATTATGATTTAATTATTACCAGCAGCCTTGCAGGCAGAGCTAGAGCATAAATAAGGATCAGAAGGAACAATTCTAAGCTCTCACTAGACTAGGTAGATTGGGCCGGATCCACAAAGGGACTTAGGCATTCCAATACTTGGCATTGTGGTGACTAATTTTTAGACACTTAGAAAATCCCAGGAACAACACTGTGATCCACAAAGCCTGCGTTAGATGCTTAGGCTCCCTATACAATGCATGGTGAGTGAGGGGTGCCTTAGAATGCAATCCACAAAAGCCAGCGGAGAGCTGCCTACGCTAGTCAATGGAAGGTACCAGTAAGGGTGGTGTGTGTTAAGCCCCTCTTTTCTTTTGGAATAGGCACCTAAATCCATGCTGCAAGGATGTGACTATCTCTACTAGCAACCACAAATGGGAACTGTCTTCTAGAGTCAGGTGGCTTAGGAACCTCTGTAGTTTCTTGTGGGAATGAGTTAGGTGTCAGCCTTGCTCCACAAACAGCAGGTGATGGCAGAGCTCGGTGGTTGGAGTACTCACCTGGGATGTGGGAGACCCAGCTTCAGAGGTCTCCCACCCCTTAGGAGCACACTCAAACCACTGGGATAGCCTGATATGGGGCTCCCCCAATCCTTGCTGTTGAAGCTGTTCCACTGTGGATAAAAAATGAAAGTGGTTGGAGAAGGAGAACTACCACTTCCCAGGTGAGTGCTCTAACCACTGGACTACAGTCATTCTCTTGCCCTCTGACCACTGACTATTGAAGTATTTGTCTATAGTGCAACAGTAACAAAATCCATTTAGTTACACTGGTGAAGCCCCAATACAGTAACTCCTCACTTAATGTCGTCCTGGTTAACGTGGTTTCATTGTTACATCACTGATCTATTAGAGAACATACTTATTTAAAGTTGCGCAATGTTTGCTTATAACGTTGTTTGGCCGTGGGGACTTGGAACAAAGTGGGCCAGCAGCACCCCTATCAGCTTCCCTCCACCACCCCCACAGTGCCTCCCACCTGCCAGTGGCCCCACAGATCAGCAATTCCCCCCTCCCTCCCCGTGCCTCCCACTCACAGCAATCAGCTGTTTTGCGGCATCCAGGAGGCTGAGGGGGTGGGGGAAGGAGCGAGGATGCAGCATGCTTGGGGGGAGGGGGGAGCAGGGGTGGGAAGAGGCGGGGCAGGGGCGGGACCTTGGGGGAAGGGATGGAGTGGTGGTGGGCCTGAGGCAGAGCTGGGGTTTGAGCACCCCCTGGCACTTTGGGAAGAACAGCAAGAGGAACAGCTGGACGATCCACCCTCTTTCACCCTCGGACTCCACTACCTCACCAAACTTCACAATCATCATTGCTGAGAACAGTATTAAATTGTTTGTTTAAAATTGTTTAAAATGTATACTGTATATGTATATAATGTCTTTTGTCTGGCAAAAAAAATTCCCTTGAACCTAACGCCCATTTACATTAATTCTTATGGGGAAATTGGATTCGCTTAACATCGTTTTGCTTAAAGTCGCATTTTTCAAGAACATAACTACAATGTTAAACGAGGAGTTACTGTATAGACATGCTGCACCAGCATGAAGTAGGGTTAAATTAGTTTAGTTTGACTCAGAACAATAAAGCAGAACAAACAGAAAGGAAAAGTGACTCAAGACAGCAGGGCTAGCTCCAGCTTTTTTGCCTCCCCAAGCGGTGAACCGAGAGAGAGGAAAAAAAAAAGATAAAGCCAAACGGCGGCACTTCGGCGGCAGCTCAATCGTGCCACTCCATTCTTCGGCGGCAATTTGGCGGCGGGTCCATCGCTCCCTCTCTTCCTCTTTGGCGGCAGCTCAAAGAAGAAGAGAGGGACTGAGGGACCTGCCACCAAACTGCCGCAGAAGACCCGGATGTGCCGCCCCTTTCCATTGGCCGCCCCAAGCACCTGTTTTCTTCGTTGGTGCCTGGAGCCAGCCCTGCAAGTCAGTCAGTTCTCTATGAATCTGCAAACTAATGGAATAACAAAAACCTGTATGAGGGTTTACATGTCTTTATAGTTACACCTTAACCCCCAACTACATTTGAGGTACTGGTTGGAGATGTTGTAGAGGCACCGATAGCTGAAAAAGGGGTTTCCTCCTTTTGGTGTGGAAGTGCCAAAACACTCAGTCTGACAGGCTGTTACTGACTGGGAAGTACTGTAAATCTTTCAAGAAGCCCATGTTCTCACAAGATGTCCCACCTGATTTCTACACCAAAGAAGTTTAGATAAGAATCCAAATATTTTGAGATTCATCCCTTACTAGAAAGCTTGATTCACTGGTTCCAAAGTGACAGTGTAGCAGCTGATTGAGTGGACAGGGCAAAGGCCAGAGACAAAGGCTCTGCCCCTTAAAGCTTCTCTCTATGGAGCCCAGATGAGGTCAATGGGCCTCCATGTGGACACATGTTCACATGGAGTCATTTGCAAAGTCAGGGCCAAAATATGAAGGGAGTTTTAACAGAACAAGATCAACTGTGATTCTTCCTGCTGCACCAAAAAAACCTGCATGTCCTTTTTATTTTCTATTCTACCTGTTCCTGCTATTAAATTTTAATACCATATATCCTTGTAAAATACAAGGAAGGTCATTCAAAAATAACTATTTTATTAAAAAGGGACACTGGCAGATTAAAAATCATGTTTAAAAAAAAGCCCAAACCTGTGTTACTAATAAATAGAGACTGCTTAATATATGACCTAAATGTTTTTAAATTGCTGGCAGCTTCTTAGGAGGGGCCGAGAGGCTTTTCTTTGTCTCCTCACTCTGCAGCGGGCTGGCTTGCCCACTGCTCTTTTCCTCCATAGCCAGCTCCCTACAAATCTCAATTTTTTGTTAAGGTCTTACCAACCCACCTTCATGGCCCCTTCTCCACCTTGATGGGGTTGTAGATGGTGTAATGGTTTCATTTAGTGGCACTGGTTGGTGGTGCTGAGAGAGGCTCTTCTTGGCTGTTGTGGAGGATAATTGATGTTAAATGCTGGCACAGGTTCTAACGCATAATGACACTAGCAGTGCTATCAGTGATTGATGTCAAATGTTGATACCCTCCAGCTCCGTGTCCCCCTCCCTCCCTGTCTCTTCACCACAGCCTCAGTCCACACCAGCCCAACTTGCCCTCATTTTCCCTGCCCTATTCCCCTCCCCTTCAGTTTTTTTTCCATTTAGCTGATTCCCTCCTAACTAAACCCACCCATCTTCCCCCAGAAATGTAATGGAATGAAGTGTCTCGCTATCCCAATGTCAAGTATCAGAGGGGTAGCCGTGTTAGTCTGGATCTGTAAAAAGCAACAGAGAGTCCTGTGGCACCTATAAGACTAACAAATGTATTGGAGCATAAGCTTTTGTGAGTGAATACCCACTTCGTCAGACGCATGTCACAATGTTCACTCTGCTATCACAATGTTCGCTCTGCTTTTGCGTTCAACCACCTTCCCCCAGCCTTTGTCTTTTTGCTCTATTTAGACTGTATGCTCTTGAGGTGGGGACCATCTACTATCTGTCTCTACTGTGTCTACTGCAATCGGGCCTTGCTCTTGGCTGGTTCTGAGGCACTACCATAATAAATGGATTAAATAATACTAATTTTTAGTGTTGCTGAATCATTGTGTTACTAACCTCAGACACTGAAACTGTTGCTAGGCTGTTTGTCTGCCTTTGGCATTTCACTTCAGTGGCACCGTGAAACTAGAATGGTTTGTCTCTGTGTAGTTTCACGTTCTGGTTCTCTGGTGTGGCTGTTGACAAACACTTTTTTTCCTGCTGTCAGTCATTTCTGCCTTCATCCCCCCATTTCACTGAATTCTAAAAATCAAGAAATAATTCAGTCAGTGAGTGGGAAGGAAAATAAAGGGGAGGGAGAGGACGAAAGGAGAAAGAAGCAGGTGAATGTCAAACCAAAAACAAACAAAAGAACGTACAGTACAATGCCTACCAAAATCAAAGCAGCAAAAGTTGCAGTGAATGCGAACCCTAGGCTTACTTGATTTACTTTTATGTCTTAGGACATTTAGTTCCATACAGTACACTGTCCAAGGCAATTATAAATATTACAATTTCTGTCACTGAAACTGATCCAAATCCATTCATAAGAAAACATCAAACATTGCCTGTCAGCTACACAAACACTTTATGACAGGAATTTATACCAAGATAAAACTCACATCTTTAATCACTCTGAACAAGCTGAACAGAAGAGCAAACCAAGCCTATGGTGATTGTCTAAAACCTTTTAAAAAGTAAAAAAATAAGAGAGAATATGAACCTGGGCTCTCAGGGAGCTGTTTTACTCTAATTTTCTTAAATGTGCTGATCTTAGAAAAAATTGGCCAGGATTTAAAAAAAATTGATGTCTAGAGTTAGCCTCCTAAATCCATATTTAGACACTGAAACAAATGGCCTGATTTTCAAAAGTGCTGAGTACTGAACAGCTTCCACTGAAGTCGATGAGCGCTGCTGGGAGCTCACCACATTAGAACGTTAGAATAAATCCCAGGGGAGATGGATTAGTGAATAGAGGGCTGGTGAGTCAGTTAAAGGTATGTGGAAAATAGAATGTATCCCATGAATTTCCAATGTGTTACATAGCTATCACCTCCACATATTAGTCATGATAGATACACATTCAGCAGCACAAGAGATTCACTGCATGTTACTTACATTAAAAATCAGAAAAAGCTCCTAAGAGAAGTGACTGATAAGCTGTTCATCTCTAGGTCACTGCTTCTAATCAAGCCAGGGTTGGAAAGCTGGTACAAACCGATACCTGTGGGAAGTGAGTCAGTTCCCTTGGTGACAGGTTTCAGAGTGGTAGCTGTGTTAGTCTGTATCAGCAAAAAGAATGAGGAGTACTTGTGGCACCTTAGAGACTAACAAATTTATTTGAGCATAAGCTTTCATGGGCTAAAACCCACTTCATCAGATGCATGCAGTGGAAAATACAGTAGGAAGATATATATATACACAGAGAACATGAAAAAATGGGTGTTGCCATACCAACCATAACGAGAATAATCAATTAAGGTGGGCTATTATCAGCAGGAGAATAATTTTTTCTAGCGATAATCAGGATGGCCTATTTCCAACAGTTGACAAGAAGGGGTGAGTAACAGTAAGGGAAAAAAATTAGCATGGGGAAATAGTTTTTACTTTGTGTAATGACCCATCCACTCCCAGTCTTTATTCAAGCCTGATTTAATGGTGTCCAGTTTGCAAATTAATTCCTATTCTGCAGTTTCTCGTTTGAGTCTATTTTTGAAGTTTTTTTGTTGGAGTATTGCGACTTTGAGGTCTGTAATCGAATGACCAGGGAGGCTGAAGTGTTCTCCAACTGGTTTCTGAATGTTATAATTCTTGATGTCTGATTTGTGTCCATTTATTCTTTTGCATAGAGACTGTCCAGTTTGGCCAATGTACATGGGAGAGGGGCATTGCTGGCACATGATGGCATATCACATTGGTAGGTGTGCAGGTGAACGAGCCTCTGATAGCGTGGCTGATGTGATTAGGTCCTATGATGGTGTCCCCTGAATAGATATGTGGACAGAGTTGGCAACAGGCTTTGTTGCAAGGATAGGTTCCTGGGTCAGTGTTTTTGTTGTGTGGTGTGTGGTTGCTGGTGAGTATTTGCTTCAGGTTGGGGGGCTTGTCTGTAAGTAAGGACTGGCCTGTCTCCCAAGATCTGTGAGAGTGAGGGATTGTCCTTCAGGATAGGTTGTAGATCCTTGACGATGTGCTGGAGAGGTTTTAGCTGGGGGCTGAAGGTGACAGCTAGTGGCATTCTGTTACTTTCTTTGCTGGGCCTGTCCTGTAGTAGATGCGTCTTCCTAGTGACCAGACCCCATGCCACAGTCAGCACCAGAGACAAAGGGCACAAACACTCATTTATTCTCTTAACCCTAGCAATGCTCCTGCCAGGTAATAGCTGATGCCCATTTCAGGGGAAGATTGTGCTCTAACTTCTCCTTCTGAGAGACTAAATAGAGGATTTCAGTTTTTTAATTTGGCATCTTTCATGAACATTAACTTATTTTTCTTACATTTCTCTCACTTATATTGTATGAATTGGTCAGTTTAAAATTGTGAATGGTATGGAGCTTAGTTTAGAACACAGTTTTAGCACAGTAAAAACCTTTCTGTGCTACATAATTCCATTAAGTATAATAATCATTATGAAGTCAGTTGGAGTGCAAGATAACATATCTTAAGAAACTTCAAAGGCAAAAATATAACTGTATCTACCTAATTATACATCAAAGAGTACTTAGGAATAAATTCTGTTATCAGCAATGTTAGATTTTTTTTTTTGTGCTCTACTTTTGTAATAATTTGAGAATACTTCTACTAGTATTAACCACAGATTTATGCTTAACTGTGCTCAGATATTAGAAGTGTCCAAATGTTCTTTTACAAATTCATTCTACTCCCATCATTAGAGATTCTCATTTCATATTTCTTGTAAGTCTAGTCCATTCTTCTTAAAGAAGTATTTCCACTGTGGTCCATTTCTTAATAACTGCAGTCTTGTCACAGTTCAGCATAATATTTTAAAAGGGCATAAAGGTCCAATTATACCAGCTTTGTATTTGCCATTTGTATTTCAGTTTTCAATTATTTTCACATTTGTGTTATCTTCTCTACAAAAATGTTTATATAGTGGAATTCTCATAGTATATGCAAGAATGCATCAAACTCTGATATTTACCTCATACACTGTCGGGAAACATTTTTATTATACTTGCTATATCATATATAGAACTAAATTTACGCTGTGACATTTGAGATTTGGCAGCATTACTTCCATGTATATTAATGGAAACCTTTGCTGCTGAAACCTCCGATACAATGCTGAAAATGTACCCCTGAGTAGTACAGTAAAACAAAGTAAAATAAAATACTGTCTCAAGACATTTTGAGCCTAAATGCATATTTTAAACCTCATTTGTTTAGGTTTGTCAGAAACCACACTTTTCCCAGTTTTGTTTTAATTTATCATTATTATTTGCTAACTCGCCAACATGCTTGATGCCTCAAAGGCATGCAATCTAAACAAGACTTGGGAGTCAGATCTTCCACTGTGTAAAATGATATAACTCCATTGATTTACACCAGCTTGGGATCTGCCCATAATATAGACAGCATGTACTGGGAAGCCCAGAAGAATGAATTACTAAAATTCTTTTATTTTAATTCCATATTAATATTGTTGCTGATTCACGTCTTGTGGGCATTCTGAAAGAAGGAAATCTCTGGGAGGGACCTGAATGAATAGAGAGTAGTAGGTTGGTGATCGGAATAGCCAGGGTGTCCCACACAAAGAAGAAGTGTTGACAAAAACCAGTGGAGGTAGAAAAAAACAAATGAAGACTGGGATCATTAGCAGAATGAGAAAGGAGGATAGTGACATAATAAGAGACTAAAATAGAGTATAGGCCTGGTGGCGCAAGCGGTGGATGGAGCTAACCACACCAAGTATGTACCTAGCGACTTGGAGGGTACTTATTATGACTATTGTCAGGGGAGTGGCCCCTCTGCTGCTTGCCCCACCACAGCTATGTTCTATTTTTAGCACACTAGTGCAGGTATATCTCCTTAAGCTGAAATTTACACCTCCAGCATGAAGGCAGAGATGTAGGCCAGAGCAGAGTTATGTAGGGCTTTAAAGACAAGGAGTTTAAATTGATGCAGTGGAAAATGAGCTGGTGGAAAACTTAAAGGGGAGAGGTGATGTGATCAGATCAGTAGGTGAAGATGATGAATTTTAGTGGCCATGTTTAGGATGGACTGAAGGGAAACAATATAGACGTCAAAGAGGACACAGAGGAAGGAGGCTGCAGTAATCAAACCAGGAGATGGAGTGTGGAAAAGAGTGTCATCTGCCTGATTGGGGAGGGAGAGTCAGGTGCTCACAACACAGATATGTCTCCTATATCTTTGCACTACCATCAAGTTAAAGGCACATCCCTGACAATTTTCAAATCCTTGCTCCAAGGCTAGAGCATTTCAAAGAAGTCTCAAGAATTTGAGCAAACCAATGTATTGTTCTTTAGATTTGTTCTCAGAAATAGCTGGACTGTTTGGGCTGAAATTCTCAAAAAAAAAAAATCAGCTGGAGGCAAACAACTGGTATGGAAAAGTTTTAAAAACTGGCAAAATTATAGGCAATGGAAAACAAGGTTTTATGATAGGAATTATTGAGCAATTTAAGTAATGGGTGGGGCTGGTAGCCCCACCTATAATATGCACTGATTAAATAAAATTGTTTGACAAGCAGTCTGAATATTTTTCCATTTTCTGATACTGTAATACTGGAACTACAAAATAACCCCTCTGTTTCCAGAGCAGCTTGCAAGACTTAGAAAAATGGCTAAAATTAGAGCCAATGGGAACCATACAGATAAATAGGAGTCCTACTGCTAAAACACCACAAAATATTTAGCCATTTTCCCTAGGTACAATTTTTCTGAATCAAATATTGAAATGTTGTTGCTAATTCATGCATTTAATAGTTCTTCTAAAAGCACTTTAAAATTCCTTCTTAGAAAAAAATACCTTAAACATTCTAATTCCCAGACCAGCAGTGTTACAGGAGACCATTATGAAATCTTCTTCAAGTAAAATCTACTTTACAAAGGGTAAATATTAATATTGTTATACAGTTAAGAGGTGGAATATTAAAATAAACTAGTAATAATACTTTGAAGTTTTCTGTGAACTTCTATCCACAGAGTGTGGAGAGATGTACCTATATTACTGAGTTAAGATTCACATTTTCTCTGGAAAGTAGATGTGACAGGTTTGGTCACAGAGACCCCCTTGGGATTGTCACCTGATGTGCTGAAACTACCTCTGAGCCCATTTTCCCTGTCAGCTTGGGACTCCAAAACCCTGTCTTGTTGAGCCAGACATGCAAGCCTACTACAACACAGACCCAGGGTCTGACCCCCATCCCCAAAGCTTTTACTGAAAACCACTCAGCAGGCTCTCCTGTCTCCAGCACCCAGACACCCAGCTCCCAGTGGGATCCAAACTCCAAATAAATCCATTTTACTCTGTATAAAACTTATACAGGGTAAAGTCATACATTTTCCATCCTCTATAACACTGATAGAGAGATATGCACAGCTGTTTGCTCCCTCAGGTATTAATCACTTATTCTGGGTTCAATAATAAACAAAAGTGATTTTATTAAGAATAAAAAGTAGGAAATAACAGACAGAACAAGGTAAGTTACCAAGCAAAATAAAACAAAACATGCAAGTCTAAGCCTAATACATTTAAGAAACTGAATACAAGTAAATCTCACCCTCAGAGATGTTCCAATAAGCTTCTTTAACACACTAGACTCCTTCTTAGTCTGGGCCCATCCTTTCCCCGGTACAGTTCTTGTTAGTTCCAGCTCAGGTGGTAAGTAGGGGATTTCTCATAACTGCCCCCCTTTGTTCAGTTCCACCCCCTTTTATAGCTTTGGCCCAAGGCGGGACTCCTTTGTCTCTCTGGGTTCCCACCCCTCCTTCTAAATGGAAAAGCACCAGATTTAAGATGGATTCCAATATCAGGTGACATGGTCACATGTCACTGTAAGACCTCATTCTTCATTACCCACAGGCTGGCCCCCACATCCACAAGAAGGCTTGTAGGTAGGTAAACCATCTACTGCCAATTGTCCTAGTCAATGGGTGCCATCAAGATTCTAAACCACCATTAATGGCCCACACTTTGCATAATTACAATAGGACCTCAGAGTTAACTTCATATTTCTAGTTTTAGATACAAGAATGATACATACATACAAATAGGATGAACACACTCAGTAGATTATAAGCTTTGTAATGATACAAGAGACCTTTTGCATAAAGCATATTCCAGTTACACTATATTCACATTCCAAACATATTTTCATAAAGCATATTGGGTGCAACGTCATAGTAGAAAACAGGATCATCCTCATTTTAGAGATGGGGAAACTGAGGCCTAGAGAAAAATAACTAATTTCTCCAAGGTCACCCAGGTGATCACAGGAGAGCCAAGAAGAGAATGCAGAACTCCTATGCTTAGCCACAGGTCCATCCTTTCCCTCTGTCATAAAAATGAAATAGGGAATTTTTTTAAAGACATGTTCATACTTCATAGATCTTATTTTGAACAGAAGCATAATAAAAGAACACACTGTATGCCTTAATCTGGCAGACAAAAAGAAATTACAAATCTGGCAGAGCCAATATGCTAGTTAAATATCAGGATCAAATGTACAACACGGTGAAAATGAAAAGCAAAGGTCCAGCAGTGTTTGGTCACTTTTCTGCAAGCTATTATTACAGACAAATGGGAATAAGGCTGTGTGGAAAGATTAAATTATTAGACGAAGCATAAAATAGAATTACCTGAATTGTAAAGAAATTAAAGTGATGGAAAACGTGACTAATAATGAAGTGGGGGAAAGAAAACACACTGTTACATGCACCCATTTGTGCAGTGTGGGAGAGAATACACACTATTCCTCACTTGATATGTAATACTCATCAAATTCTATCCCCCATCCACATCCCACACAAAAACTGTGGCTACATACACTGCAGGAAAATATTACCACATGCTCATCAATATTGGAGTCTTACAGGGGACTGACCCCTCTAGACAGCAGCGGGCGGAGGTGGAGGGGGGGCAGAAAAGGGGAGAATAACAAATGCAGTACTCTAGCATTATCCTGAGATGATGCAAAAAGGACACAAGGGAATCTCTAGCTCTAAAACAGGTGATATGGGGAGATGCATGCCTAATGTTGACTAAAATCCAGTTTGTGCCCACAGAATTTAACAGTTGGAGAATTCTTAGCTCATTCAACTATGACCTCTAAGCCTATCATGGTGCCTGAGTTGGAGTGATCTATTGCTGAAGAAGTGCTATTCAGGTTAAAGTTGCATGTAAGTATCATTAATTTACAATCCCAATATTTCCAAGATTTTTAAAAGTAATTTTTAAGTAACTAAGAGGAGGAATACTAATTTCATGTAATGGAGAAGTGGTGTAAATCACATTACACGATAATGAGAAAAGATATGAGAAGCATGGGAGAAACTAGAGATTGAACAGTCCCAGAACAGTCCACATTCAGTGATGAGAAGGCATTATGCCCCGTCACTCACAATCGACACATAGTTCTTTCTACCTCTATTTATCTGGCACTGCAAATATAGCCAAATAAATAACATCCGAATGACTCCACTGAGAATGCTTCAAGTTATATTTGTTTTGATTTTGTAATTAAAATTTTTGTAAAAATGACAATCCAAAACTGAGGGGTCCATGCCTCTGAAACTTACATCCCACTTTGATTTGCCAGAGTTCAGATTTGATGACCTTCAGAATGGTTTTCCCCTGAGCAGGGCAGGCTCCAGGCACCAGCCCACCAAGCTTGTGCTTGAGGCGGCACCTGGAGGGGGGCGGTGCGGTGCTCCGGCTCCGGCTGCCGGGGAGAGCGGAGCCCCGGCTGGGCTCTCCGGCCTCCCCCCGGCACTCTGGCCGCCGGGGAGAGCGGAGTCCCGGCCGGCACGCCGCCCTCCCCCCGGCGCTCTGGCCGCCACTCCGCCCTCCCCCCCAGCGCTCTGGCCATGGGGGGAGAGTGGAGCCGCGGTGGGCTCTCCGCCCTCCTCCCGGCGCTCTGGCCGCCGGGGAGAGCGGAGCCGCGGTGGGCTCTCCGCCCTCCTCCCGGTGCTCTGGCCGCCGGGGAGAGCGGAGCCACGGTGGGCTCTCTGCCCTCCTCCCGGCGCTCTGGCCGCCGGGGAGAGCGGAGCCGCGGTGGGCTCTCTGCCCTCCTCCTGGCGCTCTGGCTGCCGGGGAGAGCGGAGCCGCGGCGGGCTCTCTGCCCTCCCTCCGGCACTCTGGCCGCCGGGTAGAGCAGAGCCCCGTCTGGGCTCTCTGCCCTCCTCCCAGGTCTCTGGCCACCGGGGAGAGTGGACCCCTGGCCGGGCTCTCCGCACTCCTCCTGGGGCTCCGGCCACCAGCGGAGCCGCGGCAGGCTCGCTGCCCTCCCCCCGGCACTCTGGCCAGTCGGGGAGAGTGGCCTGCGGCTGGGCTCGGTGCCCTACCCTGCCGCGCTGGGGGGGGGGAGGCGGGAGGCTTTTTTGCCTGGGGCGGCAAAAAAGCCAGAGCCGGCCCTGCCCCTGAATAGTGTTCCTCAGAGGAACACTACTCAGTTCCTTACTTGTAGTCAGGGAGGGTTTTCTAGGTCTGTATTAATATGTAAATTCTACTGGATTCAGATCCAGTGCCCAGCTTTGGCCTGAGTAGCTGGACCAAAAAGAGAAATGGCCAGAGGACTTCAGTGGGACTTATAAGGACTTCCAACACTCTCCCCCCCACACACACACACCCTGCACCCAATTTATTCAGAAAATGGAGTACAAAAAGATCCATGTATTATTTCATTATGTATTTATCATCTTGTGCCTACAGCACCCACTGAGTCACGGCTCCACACTGTACTTGAACTTGTATGGATTGCACCAAATCCAGAGGCAACATTTTTTGTACCACCTGACAATTTCATTATGAAATGGATGAAATAATTTTAATACATAATTCCTAAAGTTGCAAAAACAAAATAAACTTTAGTAGCATACCCAAAGTTTTCAAATGGAAAAGCTTCCTTAAGATCTTCCGATAAGGCTATAGGTAGTACTGCTTACATTTCTCTCTCAAAAAATATGCCTGTATAAAAGGAGGAAATTTCCATCTGAGAAACTCAATATCAAAGGTCCTTTCATGGGTTGAGAACTGGTTAAAAGACAGGGAATAAAGGGTAGGAATTAATGGTAAATTCTCAGACTGGAGAGGGGTAACTAGTGGTGTTCCCCAAGGTCAGTCCTCAGACCAATCCTATTCAACTTATTCATAAATGATCTGAAGAAAGGGGTAAACAGTGAGGTGGCAAAGTTTGCAGATGATACTAAACTGCTCAAGATAGTTAAGACCAAAGCAGACTGTAAAGAACTTCAAAAAGATCTTACAAAACTAAGTGATTGGGCAACAAAATGGCAAATGAAATTTAATGTGGATAAATGTAAAGTAATGCACATTGGAAAAAAATAACCCTAACTGTACATACAATATGATGGGGGCTAATTTAGCTACAGCGAGTCAGGAAAAAGATCTTGGAGTCATCATGGCTAGTTCTCTGAAGATGTCCACGCAGTGTGCAGAGGCGGTCAAAAAAGCAAACAGGATGTTAGGGACCATTAAAAAGGGGATAGAGAATAAGACTGAGAATATATTATTGCCCTTGTATAAATCGATGGTACGTCCACATCTCGAATACTGCATACAGATGTGGTCTCCTCATCTCAAAAAAGATATACTGGCACTAGAAAAGGTTCAGAAAAGGGCAACTAAAATGATTCGGGGTTTGGAACAGGTCCCATATGAGGAGAGATTAAAGAGGCTAGGACTCTTCCGCTTGGAAAAGAGGAGACTAAGGGGGGATATGATAGAGCTATATAAAATCATGAGTGATGTGGAGAAAGTGGATAAGGAAAAGTTATTTACTTATTCCCATAATACAAGAACTAGGGGCCACCAAATGAAATTAATAGGCAGCAGGTTTAAAACAAATACAAGGAAGTTCTTCTACATGCAGCGCACAGTCAACTTGTGGAACTCCTTACCTGAGGAGGTTGTGAAGGATAGGACTATAACAGCATTTAAAAGAGAACTGGATAAATTCATGGTGGTTAAGTCCATTAATGGCTATTAGCCAGAATGGGTAAGGAATGGTGTCCCTAGCCTCTGTTTGTCAGAGGATGGAGATGGATGGCAGGAGAGAGATCACTTGATCATTGCCTGTTAGGTTCACTCCCTCTGGGGCACCTGGCATTGGCCACTGTTGGTAGACATGATACTGGGCTAGATGGAGCTTTGGTCTGACCCGGTACGGCCGTTCTTATGATTAGACTTTTTTTAGAGTATAGTAAATTGAAGCTGTTCCCTAATGTATTTATTGAAACTAAGGATTCTCAGAATATGATATTTTTAACAGAGTTCTGAATTCTAATTTTTCCTTCTCAGTTGAATATTATCAAGGACAACCATATCAAACCTCTGTTCGTAACAACAAAATTTTTTTCTCATGTACCTCAACAAGACATCTGTAATTTCAGTAATCTGAATTTGCACAAGGAAGCAGTAATTTTCTGCATTGTTTGCACACATAATTCCAATTTATTAAGAGTCCAAAAGGTTGTTCATCATTTTTGACAAAATCTCTTCCATCTTCTGAGTTGATTTAAAAATAAGATGCAACATGATTTCGCAGTCTTCCTTTTTATCAGCCTACAATGTTCAAGTGGAGATACTATATTCCATAAAGTTGTCAGTCACTGCAAATGGAAAATAATTTACATTTTCTGGGGCTTGAAAAACACAACGAATTTACTAAAATAATGTCAAATGAGCAAAAGGGAAATAGGAAACAGCTCTTGTATCAGAGAGGGAACTAAAATAGGAGATCTCTAATACAAGAACTAACCACGTGTTTTACTTCCTAAAATCTCACAGAAATCAATGCATTTTCAGTTACCTTAGGGAAGGTTTGATCTTGAGCAAGTTACAAAAGGAATCCAAGGTCACTAATTTAATGTCACAGTTTTGGAATGTTAGAATACTCGCTAATAAAAATATTGAGTTTCAGGAATCCTTATTATAATGTAAAGAATAAGCTTTTCAAAAGCTCTCAGCATTGGTCTAGCCAATAATAAAATTCCCATCCACTTCAATGGGAGTAGTTGAATACTATCAAAAATCTGACTCTGCATGGAACAGCAGCTTCTGAGACTCCCAATGCATTCTTATGTTGTCTCTCAGTAGGATACTAATAAATGTATAAGTAAACTAGATTAAAAATATATATTCAGTGTCCAAAAAGTTATGCTACTAATTTGTCACTGAAAGTCATGGTTCTCAATTCCTGCACAATGTACTCTTACTCTGGAGTGTGTGTTTTCATTAGGAGTATATCTTACAAAGATCTGTCACATTGAATAAATTTTTTAGAAAATTATAGAGTTTATCCTGTCTTGGCTGATCTCTTGATGCAATCCTAGGTCAAAATTTTAAACTTGAAAATTGGACTCAAACACCTCTTCCATAATATATTATATTAAGTCATCATACATAAATACATGTTGATATTAACATCTACTTCTGTGGTAGCTATGTGCTAGCTGGTAGCAGTGTTGTAGTTAAAAATCTGTCATCGTTACTATTAGAAATTCCCAATTTCCAGGGTTTATCATTCAGCTTTACAATGTAATGCCTTAATCTTGCACCACTTACTTGTGTGTGGAATCCTTATTCACACAAGTACCCCCATTAATTTATCACTTCAGTTAAGGATCCAGGACTGCACCCTAGTTTGAGAATAAAATTTACAAACTAAGATTTAGCTTGAAGGCAAATTTCTTTCTTTTTCCCCCCTCCACATATAAAACAAAGTATAAGGTCTTCTGAAATGAAACGTAAACACCAAATTGTTTTCAGTGGAAAAAACAGGAAATGTATCAAGTGATTAGTCATTACTGTGGTGTGAGGGTATTGGCTATTTTAAAAGAAATCTCTGAAATATGGCACAGATTTTTATCTTTGCTTGTGTACTGCAGCCTCTACTTTTTGGAAAATATTCTGAAGGATTTTACTATGAATTTTACTTGAGATGCTGAGTTAAACATACTTTTCAAGGTACATATTTACTGCAAACACAAAGCCAACTCCAAAATGGAGATGCTGGTTGCATTGAAGAGCTGAGACAGCAGAGCTCCTGGGTCACTGGGGGTCCAAGCACGAGATCGGGGCATGACCAAGGCAAAAGTCCATCCAGATAAGTCCATCAGTCAGTTCCACATTAAATTTTTGTTTTTAAAAAGTGTCTTAATATTGACTTTAGTTGGCAAATAATGAGTTTTTAAAAAATGTTATAAATGTATGTAGACATTTCAGGTCTGATCTTTTCTATGAAGGCAACAGTGCATCATAAAACAGCAGGAATTAATTATCGATTCAGGGAAACATGATTCTCCAATTATCATTATTATTTAATATTTGTATGTAGGTAGCACTTAGATGCCCTAGTCAGGGAATGGATCCCCAATACACTGGGCACTGTATGCACATATAATAAAGACCAAACAGTTTACAGTCTACGTACTACATCCTTGTCCTTACAGAAGCAGGAATTGGCAGCTGAGGACCCTGACATCCCCTGGTGTTGCCAGTGCATTGATAGACCTGTAGTATCATGTGAGATACCTATATGCCAGAAGACGTGCTGAAGCACTGTGAGGGTTGACGTGCCATAACTCTTGAGGCACTGGCGATTCCAGAGGAGTAAAGCAGGGTGAACAGTTTGGGAGAAAGCTTCTTTTTGATGAAAAATGCAGATTCAGATCAACGGAAACATTTAGTGAACTCACACTGAATTCAACAAATTGTTTCAGTTGGAACCCTGCCACTCCACCCCACCCCTCTCCAAAAAAAAGTTGAAATGTTTTCTTTTGACATTTTCAAAACTAAAGGTTTGACTTCTAGATTCAAAATGACTTTTCTTTTTGAATTTTCCTTCAATTTTATTTAAAAAGAAAGAAAAACTCCAAAGTGAAGCTAAACATTTTGTTTCAGGTCAAACAAAATGTTTCATTTGACCAGAAACAAAAATATTTGACATATTCAATTCACCAGGACAAAAAATAAAATTCATTTTGGGTGTCCCAAAACAATTTTTTCTAAAATTTTACAGTTCCAAAAAAAATCAGTTATTCTCACAGTTCTACAGAGGAGAGTGAGAGACCCAAGGCAGTGGAGGCTGATGAAACAGTCGAGCTGCCTATGCAGCAGTGTATTAGCCAGTGGTGTTGCCTATGCATCACTGGGGTCAGCAAGGAGCCTGCACTCTGAGGCAGTAAAGATGCAAGTATGTGGGGACTGGTGAGGTGCTCGTGCACCCAAGTTACTCAAGGTACCGTTGAGCTAAGGCACCTGGATGCTGAGGTAGAGGTGGCATTGGTGTCCCAGGGCAATGAAGATGCTGGTGCATGAAGTACTTAAGGTGCTTGTTAGCTGAGTTGTCTGTCCACTAGAGCTGGGGCGTTTGTGTGTGGAGGTGGAGGCGGCACCGGCGTGTCAAGAAAATGGAGGTGTGGGTACATCACATCTCACAAGGTGCCAGTGAGCCAAGGCATTTGTGCACAGAGTTATTCAAGGCACCAAGGGGGGAGACGCATGGTTGCATTGAAGGGCTGAAGCAATGGAGTGCCAGTATTCCAACAGGGACATTGGTGCTCCAAGCACTAGATCCAGTTCATCAAGGCAAAAGTCCACCCTGATAAGCCAGTCTTGGTCCAGCAGAGCCTCACAGCTAAGTTGTTGTCACAGTGCAAGAAGCAGCTGTTATCAACACATCAAGTTCAGCCATCAGAGAACCAATAGAAGAGAAATAAAACAGAAAAACACAACACAAATTATCAGCAGCCACTGAAAGCTTATGCTGAATAACTGAAAATAGCATGGGGAAACTTTGATTCAGAGACAGGAGCTGGTAGCAAGACAAGCTCCCAGGAGTGCTAGCTATGGGAATAGCTAACATCCAAGCCTTAGGATGTTAGCCGCAAAGAAGAAAGCCCACTTGCTAAACAGCTGGTACCTTGGGCAAGCCTTAGAAAGACTAAATTAATATTTCAATGCAAGTGATACCGAGAGCTGAAGGAAAGAGGAAGCCTCAGATTAATGAGGCTGACTGGGAATCAAGGAAATAATGACAAAAAGCAGGACAGCAGCAACAAGAGCTAGAGCTGTGTGAAAACCATTGGCAGCAGCTCCTGGGGTAAGCTTCCTCACTGATCACAGCTGAAAAGTTGCTGTCTGAAGTGTTCTTGGGCCTGCGATACCTGAGGTTAGAGCCTGCTTAGTAGGACAAAGCCCTCAAGCCAGCCTGCAGATCCTCAGAGGGTCACAAATCTCAAGAACCAGGGAGTTTCACGAGCTGATTTGCACTGGAGGATGAAACACAAGAGTGAGAGTCCTGCACTGATCAAATCATTAGAGAAATTAAATTGACGCCCAAAAAGTAAATGTATGAACCCAGAATAAACTGAAAAAAATCCAGGAAATAAAGTTCTCATTTTATGTAATTTTTTTTTTTATAGTTCTTTTGCCATGAACTAGGTGCCCAGATTTTAACCAGCTGAGAGCTACATTAGCAACTTGCCCAGATCCCCAGGGCCAAGCTAATCTACTTAAAAGGAGCAGACTGCAGCCATCTTTAATATAGATGTGTGCTCTTAGGCAACTAAAGCTCCTGACATGCAATGTTATATCTTGATCCAAACAGCCTTCTGTTCAAATTGGTATGGAACACTTCCTTCTGGGATCTCCATATGGCTATCCTCCACAAACTATGGGCCACATTTGGCCACCTCTGAAATAGAAGAAAGAAAAAAAGAGAGTCCAAATAGCTCTGAAATTTTAACAGGTTCCTCAGCAAAGTATTAGAATCATATTTACAACTTTATGCAGATCCAAGATTATGGAGAGATACTCAGAAGAAAATTTAAATGAGGAAACAAGAACAAATGTTCATGCATAGTATCATTCATGCCAGTCTAGAAAAGTGTATTATACCCTAAAGAAAGAGACAGTAACTCAAGCACATAGCAGTATATTTATTGTTTTCCTGCAAGGTAATTATCCATCACCACATCATAATATAACTCCATAAAGTAAGATTCTTTTACACTGAAGTATTACAGAAATGTAATACCTTCCAAGATGTTTTACAGCCCCACATTCTACAATTTCCAGCTTTAAGCAAAAAGAAAAATGCAAGATAAATAAGAAATTCACATTTCTGACCATTAAGGCAAGCCATGTACATTCAATAAAACATTCTTTTAAAACCAATATCATCAAAAATAGTCTGAATACAAGGATCAAAGTTTAAAACCTAAGTTCATTGACTCCTCCAACTCCTCATTGATAAATTCTTTACGGCCTTATTTCTCACCTAAGAATTGTCATACCATATCAAACCAATAGTCCATCCAATCTAGTATCCTGTCTCCTACAGTAGCCACAACCTTATCCTATAGGGAAAGATGTAAACTCACCTCCTAATAGACAATTGTGCAACAATGTGCTTATGTGCAGAGCTTCTTCTTAACTTCAGGAAGTTAGAGGTTGGCTTATGTCCAGAAGCATGAGCATAGATATCTGTTAAACATTTTTATCTTAGCTAGTGTAACTGGGGACTGCATCTTGACATGGTGGGAAGGCTTGTGTGTTCAAATGACCCTAAGAGCTGTGCTGGTAGGAGCTTTAACTCCTGGTAGGGCCACTCAAGCCAGACAGGCCAAAGGGGAGGGACCAGACGAAAAGCAGTCTACATGGCAATTGGCCGAAACCAAGTGCTGAGCAGCATTCAAGTAACTTAGCAAACCTCAGGAAAATGCCAACAGATTCAGTGGGATGAGTGTCTGGGAAGGTTAGTGGGAACCTCAATGGAAGAGGTACCATCAAAAAATGGAAGAGTTAAATCAATTAAGTAAGTAATGGCAGCCACAAACTAGAGGAACGACAATGGGAAACAACTCTCTGTAATTTCTCCCATGAGATTTTACATGGCAGAACAAAGGCAAACCTTTCATCCACATGCAGTGGTGGACAGAGACCCTCCCAGATTAGAAGGTGCAACAAACTATACTTGGGAGGAGGTTCTGGTGAGTAAGAGTACTGGTTGTGGTTATGATAGTGCTGTATGAAATCTGTCAAAGTACAGTGCCTGATGTTTGCATCAAAGAAAAGTGTGATCTGAACTTCTTAACTTCTTAACTGAATTATCAGAGTAGGAACATGGAGCGTGAGGAGTAGGTAGGAAGGGAAGCCCACCATTGCGACCAAAGAATTGGAAAGATAAAAGATAGACAGCTATGGAATCTCTGAGCTATGATGAAATGCCAGGGGCCATTTCATGACAATGGATGGATATGGATGGAGTGCTACTAAGGATCTGAGAAAATGAGTGAAAATGGGGTCACATTTGTCTTATCCAAGGAGACCTCAAAATGTGGGTGTGGATATAACCCAAATCAGTGATAGAATCATTACAATTCATCTTCAAGTCAAGCCAGTCAACATGTCAATCATACAGGTTTACAGTCCTACAACTGCAGCTGACAATTATGGGACTGATGAGTTCTTTGAACAGCTTGAGGAGACACTCATTAAAACATCAAACAAAGATATCTCCCTTGTAACTGAGGAATTGAATGGGAAAGTTGGAAGTGTACGCTCTCATAAAGAAGTAATGGGAAACAATGGTCTGGATTTATACAATGAGAGAGGAAGACATTTAGTTGAATCTGGGCCCAGCAGGCCCATATAAAAAGAGCTGCAGTGCAGAGCAGAGAACAGTTGTTGCCTGCTGCTGGAGGAGTGTGGATGGTGTTCCTGGCTGGCTGAGGAAGCTACATGGCTGTGAACAAAGCAGTTGCCAGCAGGGACCAAAGGAGCAAAGAAGGTCAAAGACTTCAGCCCTACGGTGAAGGTGAAGTGTTCATAAAGGTGCCGGGGCCAAGGGAAAGTGGCCTAGGGAATTGTAGCAGCAACGCAGATTAGTTAAAGGGATGCTGCTATTCGTAAGGTCCCTGGACTGGGACCCAGAAAAGTGGGTGGGCCCAGGTCCCCCCCATTAGCCAATGGGGAAGTGGCTTGAATATTGAACTGTAATACTCTCCCAAAAGGGGACCTGAACTGTTTAGTGTCCCAGCTGGAGGGCTGTACCAGAAAAGTCCAGAGGGGCAAAGACACTGCCTCTAGGGAGGAATATCTCAATACCAGGGCTGGGACTGCTTAAAGACAGAGCCCACAGAAGGCTACAGGAAGGGGCCAACTGAGTACTGGAATAGGCCCCTATTGGACTATATACCCTGGAAGAGGGTTGTATTTCACGTTCAGATTATGTGAGACTCAGCTGGAGGGCTGAGTCACGGAAGACCTACTGCAATTAGAGTGATAATGTAGGCAAACACATTCGGCCAAAGGGGTGCTCGCGAGAGGTGGGTGCTACCCCCATTAGAGGGTCAGACCATCAACTGATAGCCTCAAACATAAAATTTAAAAAAATAAGACATTTGGCAGGTCCACTGCATTTGGATCTGTCCAGAATCAACAAAAGCTATGTGACTTCTGTACAGAATGGGCTTCAGTAGATATTTTGAAATGTATACTTTGGCAGCTTTGAGCATGGAAGTTTTAATTTTATTATAAAGAGTGAAAAAGAATGGGTTGAAGACTCAGGAATGTAGGAGAGAGTACAAGGAACTTAGAAGACAGATCCAAAGGCAAATTAGACAAGATAAGAGTAAATACATCAGAGCAAAATGTGAGAACTTGAAAGCCAGAAAGAGCAATAATACAAAATGTATATTCACAGTGGTTAGACTTGTTACCAGAAAATTTTCCCTGCAATTGAACATAATAAAAGATCATGATGGCAAAATCCTTATTGAAGATGATGATAGCAGACACCAGTGGAGAGATTACTGTGTCAATCTATATGCCTCATTAGAGCCACTCACAATACAGGATGACAGAAAGGACAATATGGAGTCAGAGCCATCAGCCCTGGGAGAGAAGTGGTGTGTATTATTATGAAAATGAAGCTGGGGAAAACACCAGCACAACTGTTACGGAGGTCTGGTTCCACCTCTAAGAAACTACCAGTTGAGACACTCAGAGCCTAGAAAAAACAAAGTTATTTAGCTCATTGAAGAAAATTAAACATTAAGACTAGGGTGACCAGACAGCAAATGTGAAAAATTGGGACAGGGGGTGAGGGATAATAGGAGCCTATATAAGAAAAAGACCCCAAAATCAGGAGTGTCCCTATAAAATCGGGACATCTGGTCACGCTTAAGACTATATAAAAAATCTTTCTGAAGAGCATGGAATTCAATGAACAACAAGCTTTGAGTGCCAATTAATCATTCAATATCCTGTCCACCCATGTTGGCATTGCTTGTGAATGTATGCAGGGGCACTTACTTGCCAGATGACAATTTTCTGTTGTTTATTTATGCATGTTGGCCTTATGAACTTGCTTGTTTTCATGCCTGAAGGAGTAGACTGAGATCATTGCTGCCTAGACTTGGCTGCCTGTGAAGGGTCTGTATAGTGAGGAGGCCACTCTTTGAAGTAAGAAATTTCCCCAATTAGAAAGGTCGAGTCCTTGACCACCATGGTAGAAGGCACATTTATCTTCAGTAGTAACACCAGGATAAACTTGGACTGGTACTCACTGAGGAAACTTCTGGCTTTATAAAATTGAGGCCAGGAGAATAAAGAAGAAAGAAAGGGTGGGCCAAGAAGCCCCTTACTGCCTGACGGATCTTCCACATCTGGTCTACTGTCCCTCTTATTACTTATCATATCCCCCCTTAATCTCCTCTTTTCCAAACATACCCAGTTCCTTCACCTTTACTCATATGGCTTGAATTCCATCCCTTTGATCATAATTTCTCTCTGGATCCTTTCCAGTTTCTCTAAATCCTTTCTATACACTGGTGACCAAAATTGGACACAGTACTCCAGATGAAGCCTAACCAGCGCTGAGTAGAGCGGTACCATCACCTGCCATGACTTGAATGCTATGCCTCTATTAATGCAACCTAACATTGCATTTGCTTTTTTTGCAACAGCATCGCATTGCTGACTCATATTGAGCTTGTGATCCACCACAACTCCCAAATCCTTCTCAGCAGTGCTGCTGCCAAGCCAGTTATTTCACATTCTATATTTGTACATTTGGTTTTTCTTCTCTAAGTGTATCACCTTACATTTGCCTTTGTTGAATTTTATTTTGTTGTCTTTAGCCCAGTTATCCAATTTATCAAGATCCTTGTGAATTTTAGCTCTATCCTCCAAAGTGTTGGCAACCTCCCTGCAGCTTAGGTGAATGTTTTCACTTTTATTTGCTTGTAACCATTTTGAACTTAATTGGTTTTGCATGGCATCACTTAACCTATATCCTATTGTTAATAAATTTGTAGATGGGTTTTTTTATTCTAAACCAACTCAGTGCTGTCTTTGAACGGAAAGGTTTATTTACCCCAGTTAAGTTAATAAGCTGTGATGTGGATTTTGTCTCTTTAAAGGAACAAACCAACCTTATTATTTCTCTGAACTGTTCAGTAGAAGGCTGGACAGTGCAGAGCACATGGTTTGTAGAAAATTTGGGACTGGGGGTTTGTTGGGGTGACCCTGCAAGTAGTAACCCAGGTTGGCTGAAGCCAGAGTGGGGCCGTAGACTGGCTGCTGGGATTAGAGCTGCTGAACCAGGGCTCTCTAGCACATAGACACTAAAGGTGTGACCTGCATGCTGGTAGGCTGGCTGTGAAGTCCCCAGGCTGGGAACTAAAGCAGCAAAACAATTTAAGGCACCCAGGCTTGCAGGGAAAAATGGTGATACAACCCCTTACTAGTCTGGATTGAACCCCACGCCCATGACAACTGTGGCATTTCAAAATGTACAAAAGTTTGACTCACTGAAAGCTTACTTTTATCAAGTGTGACCGATGGATACAAATCATGGGAAATTAATGCTGCTGACAAGAAGAAAGTTGACACCTTTGAGATGGCGTGCTGGCAAAGACTTTTCCATATCTCCTGGATGGAAAAGAAAATGAATCCTTATGTTAGAAGCATTATTGGAGAGAAGCAGACTCTGTTATCATAAATCAACAGATGCTAACTTATGTGCTTTGGTCACATTAGGGCAGAGAAATGGAAATAATCTTTAGAAAGTTCTCATGCAAGGATTCATGGCTCCCCACCCTCGCCTTCAGAACCAGAGCTCCAGCCCAAGTTGTACCTTCAAAGTGCTGTGTATACAGCTCTTTTTAGAGCACTAGCATGGGCCTGCTACCCTTAGTCTGTTGACCCAGGGTGGGAAGATCACTAAAAATCTGTAGACCAATCCTAGCTGTCTGTGCCTCCGTTCTCCATCTGTAAAATGGAGATAATAGTAATTTCCTACCTCACAAGGGTTTTCTGAGGATAAATACATTAATGGTATTCAGATCCTCTGGTAATGGGGGCCATAAATAATTACCTTAGATAGAAACGTCTAGCCTTTTTAATCCTGTAAACTCTTTGCCTCAATAATGTCTTGAAACAGTGAGTGCCACATTCTGTAAAAAGGCATTTCCTGTTATCGGTTTTAAACTGAGATATTGATTTAATTGTATGTGCCCTTGTTCTCATATTCTGAGAAACAATTAAATCAGAGCACCTTTCTGGCCTCCTCTAAATCATTCACTTCACCTCTTATTCATCTCTGAATTTCCATAAATACCCAAGTCTTTTTAATCTCCCCACATATGGAAGTCTTTCCAAGCCTCTAATCATTTTCATTGCCATTCTCTGGACTTTTCCATTTCATCAATATCCTAACTGAGACAGCATGCCTAGAAATGAACATAGTATTCAAGATGAAGAGATACCATCAATTCATATAATAGATTCATAATATTTTCAGTACTGTGCTCGATCCCTTTCTTGTAGTAGTTGGATTCTCCCATCACTTCAACAACTGAGTGTTCAGCCAGTGTTGGCTTGAGTAATGGGTTGTTTTTATGGCTTTCTTCTCACATAAGAACCTAGCCCATTCCTGTACTAGCCCCTCTGAGATGCTAGGTATATACTTGAGCAGCTAGCCCCTCCCACCGCTTGTCCCCCTGCAGCTACACTCTATTTCTTGCACAATCAGAGTTAGCATAGATATCTCCTTGAGCTCAAAATTACACCCCCAGTTCAAAGTGTAGATGTACCTTAATGTGTATGGATGGATGAAATTATTGGAACCAATCTGCATTATTTTGCATTTAGCTGAATTGTATTTCATCTGCCATCACATTTCTCATTTGCATAGTTTTCTTTGGTCCTTCTGAAACTGCTAATATTCTTCTCTAAAACTTGAGGACCTAAATATTTTGCATCATTCACAAATTTTGATGCCTCATCTTCCAGCTCACTAATATATTAAATAATCCCAATTTTAGCATGGACCTGGAAAATACCTTCAGATAAAGACTCTAGTAGAAATCAAATTAAATAAAGCCCTGTATTATCATCCTCCCCTGATCACTCCCATATTGGCATCTTATACCTGTCCTTCCGAATTGTTCAGCACGAGAGTCTCAAACTTCTTCAAGAAATTCTTAGAGGCTTCTAAATTTTCCATTTCTGACTGATCTTTTTCAAAAGTTTTCTTATCGAGTTATCCTTATTTATGTTTCAAGACCAGAGAATCGTACCTGATTTAGCAGCAGCTGGAGAAGTCAGCTGTTGAGTGCTTATCAGTTTTAGTTGCAGCTGCTTTTTCAATTAATCTGTTTTCTCCAGCTTGGTTTTATATATGGGTATCCTTTTAAACACGACTCAATCTGTGTTTAAAAAAAAAAAAATCTTATCAAAAGGGAGTCTTAAATTTTGACTACTCCCAACTTTAGAAATAAGGGCCAAATTTTCAAAACTCCCAACCTATACTGTACATACAAAACAGGCATATACAAATGTAATTAGCAGTGTTGAGTACATAATTACCTTTTCATGCACCCTAAAATAGTCTTGTACTTCTCAGCTCAGTCAGAATATATCAACCATATTGGAAGCCAAATTTCACCCCAGAAAGATCTGAGGCTAATAATCTACCATGTTGTTCCCACACAGAGAAACTCCTAGTAGATGCAAATTCACCTAGGATCAAAGACTCCTATGGGCCTGTCTAAATCAGAATGAAAGGTCTGTTTTACAATATTTTAAGTAACATTTTAAAACTCTAGCATAAACAGGGCAAATTGTATTTTAGCTGGAACAGATGAACCCTATGCTGTCCTTCAGAATTCACCTCTACATCTTTTATATTAATTTAGACATATCTTCTAACAAATGAGGCAAACCTGGAGAGGGAAAAGAATGACATTTCAATCTTCATTCTAAATGTCCTGTATTTTTTGATATAACATTGTTTTGATATTTAAAAATTATTAAATATCTATAAATCCAAGAGTATGACTAATTACAAAATAAAGATTTACCCCACTTTAACAAAATCTCTCACCTTCTTTATTTCAGATACTTGTCATTCAGACAAATGTGCTAAGTCTTACTTTAAAAACCTGAATACATATATAACTGGCATATTTCAGTTTTCTATGGAAAGAAGGTACAATATGTTTCCTTATTTTACACTGCAGTAAAAGTGGCCACATCTGCTCACCTCAGAAAGCAGATGGATGTTCACATACTATATCACAGTATATATTTCAGGGTGAAATTTTAACTGCTTGGGTGTCACATTTTAATTCAATATAGCTGAAACAGGAAGATTAAAATTGTAAAACATTTCCTGAGTTAATTGATTGATGAATAACAGCTTCCAAGAACAGACCTTTCATTAATCTCATTGCCTATATGCCCATGAACTGAAATCCACTCAGATTACCTGAAGCCACAAGAAAAGATAACTAAGTACAACTTCCATCTTGCAGTTTCTATTTTCCAGCATTTTTCTGGAACTTTAATTTATTGGCTAGAAGCAGCCAGAACAGCCATTTCCATAAAACTACTCTTAGACTCTGAGTCAAGAATGATTATTGGAAAATACTTTCCTCGGTGTTTTTCTGAAGAACATTAATGATAGTAAAAAGAACGAGGAGTACTTGTTGCACCTTAGAGACTAACAAATGTATTTGAGCATAAGCTTTCGTGGGCTAAAACCCACTTCATCGGATGCATGCAGTGGAAAATACAGTAGGAAGATATATATACACACAGAAAACATGAAAAAATGGGTGTTGCCATACCAACCATAACGAGAGTAATCAATTAAGGTGGGCTATTATCAGCAGGAGAAAAAACTTTTCTAGTGATAATCAAGATGGCCTATTTCCAACAGTTGACAAGAAGGGATGAGTAACAGTAGGGGGAAAAATTAGCATGGGGAAATAGTTTTTACTTTGTGTAATGACCCATCCACTCCCAGTCTTTATTCAAGCCTGATTTAATGGTGTCCAGTTTGCAAATTAATTCCTATTCTGCAGTTTCTCATTGGAGTCTGTTTTTGAGGTTTTTTTGTTGGAGTATTGCGACTTTGAGGTCTGTAATCGAGTGACCAGGGAGGCTGAAGTGTTCTCCAACTGGTTTCTGAATGTTATAATTCTTGACGTCTGATTTGTGTCCATTTATTCTTTTGCGTAGAGACTGTCTGGTTTGGCCAATGTACATGGGAGAGGAGTATTGCTGGCACATGATGGCATTTACCACATTGGTAGATGTGCAGGTGAACGAGCCTCTGATAGCGTGACTGATGTGATTAGGTCCTATGATGATGTCCCCTGAATAGATATGTGGACAGAGTTGGCAACAGGCTTTGTTGCAAGGATAGGTTCCTGGGTTAGTGTTTTTGTTGTGTGGTGTGTGGTTGCTGGTGAGTATTTGCTTTAGGTCGGGGTGCTTGTCTGTAAGTAAGGACTGGCCTGTCTCCCAAGATCTGTGAGAGTGAGGGATTGTCCTTCAGGATAGGTTGTAGATCCTCGATGATGTGCTGGAGAGGTTTTAGTTGGAGGCTGAAGGTGATGGCTAGTGGCGTTCTGTTACTTTCTTTGTTGGGCCTGTCCTGTAATAGGTGACTTCTGGCTCTGTCAATCTGTTTCTTCACTTCAGCAGGTTAGCATTGTCGTCGTAAGAATGCTTGACTGTTACTCACACTTTCTTGTCAACTGTTGGCAGGGCCGGCTCTAGCTTTTTTGCTGCCCCAAGCAGCAAAAATAAGCGCCGCCCCCAGCCTCCCCACCGAGCGCCCCCCCCCCCCGAGCGCCGCGCCGCCCCCCCGCCCCGCGCCGCCGGAACACCCCCCCCCGAGCGCCGCTCCCCCCCGTCGAGCGCCACGCGCCGGAGCCCCCCCCGAGCGCCGAGCCCCGTGACGCCCACCCCGCCGAGCGCCGCGCCACCGGAGCCCGCCCCCGCCCCCTGCCAAGCGCCGCCGAAACCTCCCTCCAGTGCCGCGCCCGCACTGCACCCCCACCAAGCGCCGCGCGCCGGAACCCCCGAGCGCCGAGCCCTGCGCCGCCGAAGCCTGCCCCCACCCCCCGCCGAGCGCTGCCGGAACCCCCTTCCAGCGCCGCGCCTGTGCCGCCCCCTCGCCGAGCCCCACGCCGCCGGAGCGCCCCCGCCCCCGCGGAATGCCGCACCGCACTCCCCCCGCCGCCCCTTACCAGGTGCCGCCCCAAGCATGTGCTTGGGTGCCTGGTGCCGGCCCTGACTGTTGGAAATGAGCCATCCTGATTATCACTAGAAAAGTTTTTTTTCTTCCTGCTAATAATAGCTCACCTTAATTGATTACTCATTATAGTTGGTATGGCAACACCCATTTTTTCATGTTCTCTGTGTATATATATATCTTCCTACTGTATTTTCCACTGCATGCATCCGATTAAGTGGGTTTTAGCCCATGAAAGCTTATGCTCAAATAAATTTGTTAGTCTCTAAGGTACCACAAGTACTCCTCATTCTTTTTGCTGATACAGACTAACAGGGCTACCACTCTGAAACCTGGTTTTTGAATGTTATAATTCTTGATGTCTGATTTGTGTCCATTTATTCTTTTCCATAGAGACTGTCCGGTTTAGCCAATGTACATGGCAAAAGGGCATTGCTGGCACATGATGGCATATATCACATTGGTAGATGTGCAGGTGAACGAGCTCTGATGGTGTGGCTGATGTGATTAGGTCCTATGATGGCGTTCCTTGAATAGATATGTGGACATTTAGCAACTGGCTTTGTTGCAAGGATAGGTTCCTGGGTTAATGTTTTGTAGTTTGTCAGACAATGATCACTAGAAATACACATTGCACAGGTACCAATCATAGACACATTGTAAAGGCTTTTAAGCTCCAAGGATAACATTCTTGTAAAGTTAATTATTCACGTCTCAGTGTCTTCTGCAAGATGAGTTCCCCTGCCCAAAATAGTTCATCCAATTAAAGAGATACTTACTACAAAAAAAGCCGCATAGCTGAAGTACAACAACTTGTATATAGTTTGGAGGGCAGAATGTGTGTTCCTTGTAACTAACTGTGGATCCACCTCTCTCACTTCAGGATAGTTTAAAGATGTTAGATTTATTTTACTCATGAATACCCAGGAAGTACATAAATGTCAGCCATCTCAGCAAAGGAAATCTAATAGCAACCAACCAAATAAATTCCCTAAATGATAAAATTTATGAGATTTCAGTTTGCAAGAACCAACTAGGACACTGAATAAAGAGTTTAAAGCTTTGAGGCATACTTTACCTTTCTTTAAAGAAACAGTAATCAGCTATTTTCAGGACATCTCTACTTATACCACATTCTGGAGTGCTACGTAGTTTTACCTGGGTGAAGTTCTCAGTTCCTATGAAGAACTCCCATATTTTGCATGGGGGAACTATGTCGGAGAACCTTCCCAAAACCCAATACGCAAGGCATGTGGCACTAACACAGTTAGCCGGCAGCTGCTATCCCAGCCAATAGGTTTTAGTGGCAGCCATACCTCTCTACTCAAACCCCAATTTACAGTGTTTGAGGACAGTGGAAATGTACAGTTAATGAACCTACTGGCTATTCTCTTACCTAACCCATAAACTCCCACCTCACTCTCCTGCATTACTCACACCCACAGATTGGACCACCAGAGAGTTTAACTCTGTGGCATGAGGCTTGCTACAAATTCACTTGTACAGACTCTCAATGGCCTGTCCCATATGCACAGAAGAAATATCATGTTTCTACTGTATTTGGCTCTTGGCAGGCTGTGGAGCAAGAAGAGGGAGAAAAATGTCTCCCCACTCACCTTTAAAGAAACAGTCAGAGAATAACAAACTGCAGAATTAAATCCAGTGAGAATTTGGAGAGAAATAATATTATAATATTATTATTATTGGAGAGAAATAATATTAACACTATGCTTATGAGTATATTTTGCTGTTCATACAATTAGAACAAAAAAATTGTATTCTATCTTTAAAAAAACCAAGACAAATTGTTCAGAACATTGCTGTGCCATCTGAATACGATGATTTTGTCATGAGTGATGGATCATGACTTGTTCTAAGTTTGGCTTGCTATGTAATTATTACCAACATCCATATATTCTATGAAGAGTAATTCATTTCCCACTGATGTTGACATCCATCAAGTCTACAGATATAGCTTATTTTTCTGTAATGTTCATAGTAATATTAGGAAATTGATTTCTAAATTATAAATGAGTTGGGCTCATTTGGAATATACTGAGTGGTTTTTAACATATTGGGCTTTTAAAAGTCAATGTCTAACATAAACAGTAACACAAGGGTGAGGGTTTTGCTGAGTATTGCTAGACCAAACAAATGGGCAAGAGCAAAAAGTACAGAACCATAACGTTACAGAACAGAGCAGCTAAAACAGGATGTCAGAAGATATTAAAGGCCCAAGAAATCAAGATGCTTAAGAAATGAATGAGGACAATTAAGCTGGTGTGGTTGTTTTTGTACACTTCTACCATGATGCCTGCAGTATATAGTCAATTGATAATGCCGAGATGAGTGGCCAATAGGACTTACTGAGATTATTAATACTTCTGATTTCTTTATATTTTAAAAAATATTTTGCCTTGAAACCAGCTAATTGTTCCATAGCCAGTATATGTAACCATGTTTCAATCACTGTTACCTTCGCCCTCCCTTCCTCATCCCCTCCAACTGTCTCTTTTCATTTTGGCTCTGATCCTTCAATGAGCTCCAGGTGGGCACAAAGGTCTGCCTATGTGGAGCTGATGGCAGGAGCAGGCCCTGGAAGCTCTTTGAGGCAGAGACTATCTTCTAATATATGTTTGTACATCATCCAACATATTGGGATCTCTGGGCACTACTGTAATTCAAACAATAATATCGAAAATAAAAAATGTTGCTTTCCCTGCACATAAGCTCCAAAGGGTTTCTACTGCATGTTTGTCCGAACTCTCTGCATATGTTGGAGTTACCCACGCTGTACTATGATTTGCTCTCTCCCCTACTCTGCTCCCTGCTCTGTTATCTTTGGAGATGGTAAGACATCTGGAAAGGCTCACTGCCCATTTGAGTAACATCTGCACTTCAGGAGACCTCTTAGACAGAGGATCAACACATAGAGGCAAAGAAATCAGTACTGCTAACATTCCAGACCAGGGAAGATCTTTTTTCAAATCATCACCAATCTCATTTTCTGTTTCTTGTCTGTATTCTAGAAATAATTTTATGTTGCCAAGACACTAATACAGAATTTCCTCAATTATCATCACCAGATTTTATTTTTAAAAACAAATGTTTTAGTCAGAATGTGGGCAAGCTTAACAAAAAAAAGTCTTTGAAATAAAATTATTCTTGTCAACATTTAACTTATGAGACACACTAAGTTAAAGTCCTTCTATATTCTTCTTAGCACAGCAAACAGGGGGTATCTGTTTGAAGACAGCAATGGAATAAGGTGCCACAATATTATCAGCATCATGGTGAGTAATAGACATGTTCTGACGCTAGACAACAATAATGGAAAATGCCATCAATTACAAGGAAATGTATTAATTTACAGTCAACTCCAGGTAGGGGGGGAGATAGAAAACACTATTTAAATCTAATACCTAAGAAAGATCATGGAATCATAGAACTGGAAGGGACCTTGAGAGGTCTTCTAGTCCAGTTCCCTGCACTCGTGGTAGGACTAATTATCTAGACCATTCCTGATAGGTGTTTGTCTAATCTGCTCTTAAAAATCTCCAATGATGGAGATTCCACCATCTCCCTAGGCAATTTATTCCAGTGCTTAACCATCCTGACAGTTAGTAAGTTTTTCCTAATCTCCAACCTAAACCTCCCTTGCTGCAATTTAAGCCCATTGCTTCTTGTCCTGTCCTTGGAGGTTAAGAAAAACAATTTTTCTTCCTCCTCCTTGTAACAATCTTTTACATACTTGAAAACTGTTATCATGTCCCCCCTCAGTCTTCTCTTTTCCAGACTAAACAAACCCAGTTTTTTCAATCTTCTCTCATAGGTCATGTTTTCTAGACCTTTAATCATTTTTGTTGCTCTTCTCTGGACTCTCCAATTTGTCCACATCCTTCCTGGAATGTGGCACCCAGAACTGGACACAATACTCCGGTTGAGACCTAATCAGAGTGGAGTAGAGCAGAAGAATTACTTCTCATGTCTTGCTTACAACATTCCTGCTAATATATCCCAGAATGATGTTCACTTTTTTTTGCAACAGCGTTACACTGTTGACTCATATTTAGCTTGTGGTCTACTATGACCCCTAGATCCCTTTCCACAATACTCCTTCCTAGGCAGTCATTTCCCATTTTGTATGTGTGCAACTGCTTGTTCCTCCATAAATGGAGTACTTTGCATTTGTCATTGTCGAATTTCATCCTATTTACTTCAGACCATTTCTCCAGTTTGTCCAGATCATTTTGAATTTTAATCCTATCCTCCAAAGCACTTGCAACCCCTCCCAGCTTGGTATAGTCCGCAAGCTTTATAAGTGTACTCTCTATGCCATTATCTAAATCATTGATGAAGATATTGAACAGAACCGGACCAGAACTGATCCCTGCAGGACCTCACTTATTATGCCCTTCCAGCATGACTGTGAACCACTGATAACTATTCTCTGGGAATGGTTTTCCAACCAGTTATGCACCCACCTTATAATAGCTCAATCTAGGTTGCATTTCCCTAGTTTGTTTATGAGAAGGTCATGCAAGACGATATCAAAAGCTTTACTAAAGTCAAAATATATCACCTCTAGTGCTCCCCCCTGCATCCACAAGGTCTTGTTACCCTGTCAAAGAAAGCTATCCGGTTGGTTTGACAGGATTTGTTTTTGACAAGTCCATGCTGATGGTTACTTATCACCTTATTATCTTCTAGATATTTCCAAATTGATTGCTTAATTATTTGCTCCATTATCTTTCCGGGTACAGAAGTTAAGCTAACTGGTCTGTAATTTCCTGGGCTGTCCTTATTTCCCTTTTTATAGATGGGCACTATATTTGCCCTTTTCCTGTCTTCTGGAATCTCTCCCGTCTTCCATGACTTCTCAAAGATAATTGCTAATGACTCAGATAACTCCTCAGTTAGCTTCTTGAGTACTCTAGGATGCATTTCATCAGGCCCTGGTGACTTGAACACATCTAATTTGGCAAAGTAGTTTTTAACTTGTTCTATTTATTAATATATCAGCCCCCATTATTGACAAACACAGCCAAGTGTATTACATGGCAGAATTTTAAAAAGAGCACTAATTTTGTTTTTAATCTAGCTGTTATACAGTGCTTAGATCTCAACGTGCCTTAAGTAACAATACTTACATTTTGCATTTCTATAGTGCCTTTCATTCGTCGATCTCAAAACACCTTATGAAGAGTCACAACAATATTATAAGGCTTGCTTCACCACACTGAAATGCAGCCACGCCTGGTATGGAATGTGGTAGCTGTTCCACAGTGAACAGCAACACTACACTACATTTTTCTAGGATAGGAAGTGAAGAAGAATTCAACTGAAACATCAAGGAAATTTAGGTAGGCGGAAGGTAATTCTTTCACCCATGATTTCTCAGCCTCAGCATCAGAGGGTCATGACTACAACTATTGAGGGGGCTTTTGGCTAGATCCCAGCTAGATGGGAGGAGGATCTAAGTATAGAAAAGGTTAAGAACTAAACAGATTAACCTGGATCCACAAAGGTACTTAGGCACCTAAGCCCCATTTTTAAGTGCCACTGTGATCCACAAAAACCCCCATTCAGCTGCTAGCTAACCCTGGAGGGTCCTAAACTAACTCAGCACCTATGTTTTTGCAGTAAAAGTTCCTTAAGTTTTTTTGTCTCTGGGCATACATAATGCTGCCCCACTCTAGGCATCCAGATGCCTATTTCCCACCTAAGCCCCAGAGCAATCCATGAACTGGGGAGAAAACAGGCACTCCCACACCTAAATCGCATGTGGGGTCCAATCCAGTAGGGGTGCTCAGAGGCCACCTACTTCATGCCAATCAGCTGGAGAGAAGGCCCTCATCTCCCTTATAACCTTTAGCTCTTATAGTATTCACCCAAGATATGGAAGACCCTACGTTTAAGTCCCCCCATGGGCCTGATGAGAAGTTTCTGAACAGGGGTCTCCCATCTCTCAGGTGAGTGCTCTTACTACTTGGATATTCAGATATGGGTCTCCCTCAGTCTCTCCTATTGAAGTTTTTCCACTTCAATTAAATAATTAACTATTAATTGGAACAGAGAAAGCGCAAGAATAACTCTAGAGCCCAGTGGTTGGGGCACTCACCTGAAAGGTGGTAGACCCCTGTTCATATCTCTTCTCCTCATCAGGCAGAGGGGGACTTGGACTGGGGATCTCCCACTTCCTGGATGAGTACTCTAATCACTGGGCTAAAAGTTACAAAGAAGGGTTGCCTCCTCCTCATCCCCCTCCCCCATTTCCCCTAATTGATCTGTGTGGAGTTGGATGGCCTCTGAGCACACCTACCGGATTGGGCCCCATTGCAGCTTAGACAGAGGAGCGCTTATCTTCCCCCCCCCCCTCCCCAGTTTACTGATCTCTAGCAGAGATAGGTGCCTTCCAGACTTAAGCACCTATATGAGATGGACAGCGCTTAGGACACACCCCCTTTCTTGGCAGCTCCCATTGGTTAGCTTAAGCAGCTCTCCACAGCTATCATGCTGGCTTTGTGGACTACATTCTAAGGTGCCTATCTTCCCCCCATTCACCGTATAATAGCTTAGGCCAGCAGTTCTTAACCAGGGGTCCAGGACACCCTGGGGGCCGCAAGCAGGTTTCAGGTGGTCTGACCAAATAACCAGAGAGCAGGGCCGGCATTAGACTTGCTGAGGCCCAGGGCTGAAAGCCAAAGCTCAAGTCCTGCTGCCCAGGGCTGAAAGCTGAAGCCCAAGCCAAGCTGCCTGGGGCTGAAAGCCTGAGCAACTTAGCTTCATGGGTCCCCCTGTGGTGTCGGGCCCTAGGCAATTGCCCTGCTTGCAGGGCCGGATTAATGCATGGGGTTTTAGGGGCTGCAGTCTAGGGCCCTGGGCTAAGGGGGGCCCCAAGTGCAGCAGGGCTCAGGCAGGCTACCTGCATGCCATGGTCCCACGCCGCTCCTGGAAGTGGCCAGCTGCTGGCATGTCTCTGCAGCCCCTGGCGGGGGGGGGAGGGGGAGGCAGCTCCACGCACTGCCCCCGCCCCCAGCACCATCCCTGCAGCACACGGAGATACATTGTCCCCCTCCCCCCAGGGGCACGCATAGACGTGCCAACAACCGGCCGCTTCCGGGAGTGGCATGGAGCACAGCATGCAGGCAGGCAGCCTGCCTGAGCCCTGCTGCGCAACTGGTCAGGAGCCACCTATGGTAAGCGCCTCCCGGTTGGAGCCTGCACCTCACACCCCCTCCCCAGGTCAGAATCCCCTCCTGCACCCAAACTCCCACCTAGAGCCAGCACCCCTCATGGTCTCCTGCACCCCAACACTCTGTGCCAGCCTGGAGCCCCCTCCTGCACCCAAACTCCCTCCCAGAAATAAACTAATATAACAGCTGTTTCAACTGTTTTGAATTAACTTAACTATATTCTACATGTTTTAAGACTGAAATGTAACTGCAGAATGGCTTTATGTTAATTAAAAGGCAAGTTTAGTATAGCATTAATAGCCTCGATGCCATAATTGTGATCATTTTGTTTTAAATTAGGAAAAAGACTTGTATACTGGGGCCCCACAAAATCTAATAGCACTGGGCCCACAGGAGAGTTAATCTGGCCCTGATTGTTTGCTACCCACAATGCCGGCCCTGGCTTTTAATCTACTGGATATACAGAAAAACAGTTATTGTGGCACAGGTGGGCTGTGGAATTTTTATACAGTAACTCCTCACTTAATGTTGTCCCTGTTAACGTTGTTTCGTTGCTGATCTATTAGGGAACAAGCTCGTTTAAAGTTGCGCAATGCTCCTTTGTAACATCATTTGGCAGCTGCCTGCTTTGTCCACTGTTTGTAGGATTCTCCGGAAGAGCAGCCCCTCCTTGTGGGGATTCGAAGCAGGGGATCCAGCAGCGCCCCCCCCCAATCAGCTTCCCTAAATTCCCTGTAAGGTATGTGGCTTGGCAGCTGCCCAGTCACAGTTCAGCTGTCCCTTCCCCAACTGCCGTGCTGTTCCTGCCCTGCCCTCTGCCTTGGAGCCGCTTCTGGGAGCTTCCTGCTTGCTGGGGGAGGTGGGTGCTGATATCAGGATGTCCCCCTGCTCCTGCCCCACACTCTGTACCCCCTCTTCACAAAGTGGAGGAGGGGGACAGGGCTCAGGGACAGAAAGGAGGGAGCTTGCTGGAAGCTGTTGCTTCCTGTCTGAACTGGCTGGTCAGCTTAAAAGGGCAATGTACTTGAAGTGTGGTCAGCGAACTTAAAGGGGCAATGCACGTCTCTTTCTCTCACTCATGCATGCACCCCCCAGCACTTTGGAAAGTCAGCAACTGTGCAGCTGTGCATATGCTGTCAGGAGAAGGGAGTGGTGCGCTCCAGCTCGATAGCGTGGGTTCATCATCATGTTCAGTTTTTGCAGGGAAGTGTTTGCAGCTACTGCCCTGCATCTATTGTGTTTCCTCCCTCCTGCCTCAGTCCATGCTGCTTGTAGAGTGCAAGGCTCCATTAACAACTGCGTATTAACCCTTGAGGGCTCAGCCGAGTGCTAGTTCATCATTTAGCAGCAAGGTATTCCCTGGGAAATATTCCACCCTCTTACTCCACAACCTCAACCAAGCTTCACAATCATTCATTACTGTATAAAATATTAAACTGTTTAAAATTGTTTAAAACTTATACTGTATATGTATATAATGTCTTTTGTCTGGTGAAAAAAAATCCCCTGGAACCTAACTGCCCCCTATTTACATTAATTCTTATGGGGAAATTGGATTAGCTTAAGATCGTTTCACATAAAGTCGCATTTTTCAGGAACATAACTACAACATTAAGTGAAAAGTTACTGTAGCATGTTGGAGGAGCCTCAGAAAGAAAAAGGTTGAGAACCCCTGGCTTAGGCTACTAACTCAGGCTTTGTGGATCGTAGTGTTGTTCCTGTGATTTCCTAGATGCCTAAAAGTTAAGTTCTGCAACACTCAGCATCACAATGCCTAAGTCCCTATTGTGCATCCAGATCTTTGTTCCCTTCCCTTGGACATTATTCTCTGCAAAGAGGTCCAAGAACTCAAGAAAAATTATCTGCTGTGCTATTCACTATATCAAAATGCCAAGTTCTTGTTCTGAACTTTAAGGAGCACCTTAGCTTGGTATCCCTTGCTAATATAATCTATAATCCACCATATGGAGTTTACACAAGACACTGCATTGACTCAACTCCAGCAATTATCTGAGAAATTCTGTTTTAGCCACTAAATCTACAGCTTTAATAATTTACAAATCCAACTCAACCCCAGCAGTGAACAATCACACTCCTCAACAATTAAGCTTCATGGAAACAGTGATTACATCTGTCACCCCAAAAGATCTACTCTCTGTTAGTTAGAACTCTGAGATCCCTGGGGTCAGATTCCACCCTGTAAAATTTCACTCCTCCCAAATTAGCCATCATTGTAAACATGGAAAAGTTTGGCTGCTAATTTGGAGCAGAATTTCTGTAAAACATAAGTATCCAGAGTTTATGAGAAAGGAAGCCATTATTCAATGCTCACTTGTATCATCTGATGCCTGGTTTGACCATAGGCTCCCAAAAGGCTCTTATGATTATATTTTATATGCCAGACCTTCTAGTATAATTGAATTCCTTGGTTACCATATCCTTTGTATCAGCAAACCAGTTGAAAAGCTAGTAATAATTTTCAGATAATCCTGCTGTTTGAAGACTTACAATGCTAAAAAGCAGATTCATTTCTAAGACTCTTACTCCTAGCCACAGAATGTATGTGAAAGCCCCATTGCATCTTAGAAAGGAAACCACATACAACAGATCAGGGGGTTTCAGCCTTTTCCATAATGGGACTCCACACTGCCCTGACCCTCTTCCCATTTAGCAATGTGGGAAAAGCAGAGTGGTTGTAATATCTTGACACGACGATCTTGAGGGTTCCAACCCCCAGGCTGAGAACTCCTGTATTAGAAAATACTTGGGGAAATAAAGTTCCGTGACACAAAGTTTTTGTCACTCTTTGTGTTTTCATGCTAAATATAACATATCAACAATGAGCAAAACTTGTTTGTTTTCATAGGGAATATAATCCCACCAGCCCTGATTTTCCACTACCTTGCATCTTGTGTAATCAGTTACACCTGCACAAAGTGAGTGGAAAATGGATGTAAAGTGCTACCCAGTCAGAATGGCAGCATTTTACACCCACTTGCACAGGTGTAAATGACAGTACAAGATGCTAGGCAGTGGAGAATCAGGTCCATCGTGTTTAAATTTTTAAATATCAACTGTACATCGCAATGGCAAACAGACACGAAGTGAAGCCAAAATCAGCTATTCTAAAGAGAGCTATTCTTATCCCAGCAACCTCTGTCGTTTAATCCTGAAGAAACTTTTCTAGAATACATTTCTGAAAATGAATTTTCTCTGAACAGACGTAAAGTCATTATTATTATTACTTATTAGCACCTAGAACCCCGAGTCATGGCCTAGGACCCCAAATACCAAACAGATAAAGTGTATTATGTGATTAAGCCTGGCTGCAGACGACCACGGGGAGCATTTAAAATGGGTAGAAAATTGGAAACACTGACATATCAAAACTGAGGCAAAAGGTGCTGCTCGGTGCCAACGACAAAGTGTAATGCAGCATCATGCTTCTAGGCTAGAAATAAAAAACAGGTAAAATTTTGTCAAAGGTCTTTTCAGCATCTCCCACTTTCACTTTTTGTCTTTTGCATACGTCTGTCTCCACATATAAAGACACAACACCCACATCTTCCCCTTTCTGAGCAGAATACTTCTGTATTTGTTGACCTTAAATATAATTCTGTCCTTAACTAGAACATAGTTAGGATGAAAATGGATAAAAAATTAGGATATGTCTATACTGCAATGAGAGGTATGATTGCAACACTTGTACGCATACATGCACTATCTTTGATCTAGCTATCTCCAACAATAGCCATGAAACTGTGGCAACATAGGCTATACAAGCCTTCGTGCCCCCCCCCCCAAGTCTGTATTTGAATGGCTAGCCCCGGCCGCTTCACATTCTGCTGCAACTTCACTGCTATTGTTATTGGAGCTAACCAGATCAAAACTAGTTTGAATACGTTTACACATGCTGCAGTCACACCTCTGAATGCAGTGTAGACATACTGCATGTCTACGCGTGGATCTGTGGGGGTGGGGAGGACTTGAGGAGACACACTCATGCTAGCTCTGATCAAGCTCCCATGCTAAAAACAGCAAAGCTGTGGTGGCACAACTAGCTAGCCATCCAAGTAAATGCCAATGGTCTCAGATGGGTAAATACTCAGGGTGGCTAGCCCATCCTGCAGCCCATGCTGTTGCAGTTATACTATATTTTTAGCACGCTCCCTCAAATCAGAGCTAGCGCAAGTATATTTCCTCAAGCTGGGAATCACACCGCCAGCTCCAGCTCCAAAAGTAGGCATACCCTTAAGAGTCACTGATAGGCACTGACAGTCTTTCATACAACTATAGAACTGAAAAAAACATATTTGAGGTGGATATGACAGCATCATATTGTGATATTATATTGCTACATGATGCTAGGTAACATCATGCTACATGAAATAATGGCACAACTTTGTGATGGAGGACTTAGGCCTGCACTGGCAGTGGCACCAGTTGCTGTTCAAAGAAAGAAAAGTCCTATGTTATTAAGACTTATAGGATGGCTGAATCCAACATTGAAGAAAATTACTTGAAAATAGTTTTGGCTTCATTGCCCAGAGCATACATTAAATGCACTATCTGTGCTGCAGTTTTACATTTAGTGAAATGCTGCTTTCAATCAGGCTAATGAAACTGGAAATCCTACGGAGGATGAAATTTCAGCATTTTCTTTGTTCAGTGGTTCTGATTTTCCATCCATGCCACCTCAGGCGGTGATCTCATCATATCTCATAAGCTAAGATGATTTGAGGGCCTGTTAAGTAGGATAGGAGACCTTTTAAGAAAACCTACAAAAACAACAAGGAGTCTGGTGGCACCTTAAAGACTAACAGATTTATTTGGACATAAGCTTTCGTGGGTAAAAACCTCACTTCTTCAGATGCATAGCTATGCACAACTATCTGATGCACACCTTGCTGCAATCCTGAAGGTTTCAACTGCTCAGTCACCGAGGCCAAACATCAACAAACTGACAGAACTGAGATAGCTATGCATCTGAAGAAGTGAGGTTTTTACCCACGAAAGATTATGCCCAAATAAATCTGTTAGTCTTTAAGGTGCCACCAGACTCCTTGTTGTTTTTGTAGATACAGACTAACACGGCTACCCCCTGATAAGAAAACCTAGGTGTTGCAGGAGGTGATCAGTACAGTACCAATTCCCCAGAACGGGGTAAGAAAATACCTTGCCAGTGGAGGTGCCCTCTTTTGAATGGGATGTAAAATCAAGATCCTAGCTATCTGTGATTGTTCAAAAGCTTATGGTACTTTCCACAAGAGGAAGAATTGTTAACCTCAATTATTATTTATCTGTATTGTAGTAGAATCTATTAGTATCTCTCAAGAAACAAGGCCCCATTATACTAATACACGGTAAAGTGACATAAGCTGTTCTAAACAGTCCAGTCCTCAGTGTTCAATTTGTATTACACTTGGGTAATTAGAGGGTGAATTTTAGCTAGACAAAATGGAGTTTCAGATGAGTAAGATGTTTTTCACTTTTGGTCCTAAACTATTGTTGTCACCAGTGGTTTCTGTTGTTTTTAAATCCTCTGAATCATTTCAGGATTTTATTTCAACCATGGGACCACCCCTGGAAGTTAATGGCGCAGCTCACAAAGCTGTACATACTCTTGATCTAGTGTGTAGGCTCAGACAGGAGGTTTAGCAATTAGAAACTTTGCCTTTGTCATGGATCAATCAGTGTCCTTGAGGTTGGGATGCACCTACCTTGTCAGGCTTTGGGACATGTTTTGATGGTTCACCCTTTAAGGGTCTTGAGACTAATGCTTTTAACAATCCATCCAATTATCACCTAGTATCTAATCTTCCATTTCCGATTAAGGTTATAGAGAAAGTTGTGGTAAGAAAACCTCAGAACTGCTAGATCAGGGGTCTCAAAGTCCTAGGCCATGGGCCATCTGCAGCCCAAGAACCTCCCCACTGTGGCCCGCAGAGGAAAGACGCATGCAGACACGTTGCCGGCAATGTCTGCTTCAGGCACCACCCCCTGCAGCTCCCATTGGCTGGGGGAGAGGAACAGAAATACCATCACTAGTCACCGGGCAAAGTTAGCCATGGAGGCAGCATCATTAGTTGCCGGACAGAGTCAGCCATGGAGGCAGCATCACTTTTTTTCCCACAATGAATATAAACAAGTCAAAATACCCAACACAACTATCTGATGCACACCTTGAGCAGTTGAAATGTTCAGGATTGCAGCAGTTACTGAGGCCAAACATCAACAAACTGACAGAACTGAGGGATTGCCAGGGTCTGGCAAACACTAAAAACTCTCTGGCAGGTGAAGAATTTTATAAAGTTGTATAACAGTTTTATTATTTCTAAGAAATTCTAAATAAAAAATACAATATAAACATTTTCTTTTCTGAACACCATCTTCAGTGACATTATTGGCCCGCTGGGAGTATTTGAGGACTGGCACTGGCCCTAAGGTAAATTGAGTTTGAGACCCCTGTGCTAGATCTTTGTCAATTTGGATTAAGATCTAGGTACACCCAGAAACAGCATTGGTGGTGTGGATAGATGATCTCCTGATGGATAGATAAAGTTTGGGAATCCATGCTGATATTGCTATTTCGATCAGCTGACTCTGAAGCAGTTGATTGTGTGGTGTTTTTGACTCATCTGAGGACAGTAGCAGGCATCAACAAGACTGTTTTTGAGTCGCTCCATTCCTTCCTTTATTAATGTTCCCAGAGGGTCCTTTTGAGCAACTGCTAATCAGCCTAATAGCACTCACAAAAGGAGTTCCACCAGATTGTATTTTGTTCAGGTGTATATAAGGGCTTTGAAAGGATTAGTAGGAAAGCCTAGGTTCTGATGCTTAGTATGCTGCTGACTCCTTGCTCTTTATTTTTCTTTCATCCAACTGAGCTCAAAAACAAAAGGAGAATTAGAGCTCTAAGGCTTTGTTCATTTTGCCAGTTCAACTCAAGCTGTAGGCCCCCTAGTGGAAGTAGAAAGTCCCCTTGGAATGAGGTCCAATGGCACCCAGGCACAGAGCTGGTCTGCTGGGAAATATGCTGATTCTCCACCTCTCCCAAGCAGCCACTGTTGACAGATTCCCGTGAGGCCCAACCTGGAATTTAAACTTGCTCCCCATAGAAAAACATCTGAATTCCCCATCCTTCCCAATTACATCATGCTATTTTAGGGGGTGCAAGTTTGCTCCCATCTGTGAATTTGATCCTGAGAATAGGTCACCTCTCAGAGAAGGTATGAAGGCAGGAAGCTAGAGATTCCTTGCAGAATGGTTAAAAACTTTCTAGCCTGGTTGTTAGATGGAGGTCTGATTATATTAGTATTGCCTAATTGACCCACAGGGGGAAAAAGCCTACTAATGTTAGCAATAGAACTGCCCTGTTTGTAAACCTTTAATAGTCAAGAAACAGATCTTAAAATCTGCAGTAGGGATTAGTAGTTGGATGTTTTCCAAATTAGAAGGTGGTATGTACAGTATCTAAATTATTCCATCCCTTGTGAAGAGGTGTCAAGAATTTTCCAGAGCTAACACACACCTGTAGGACTAAGATTTTCAATGCAACTTACTGTATAAAGAAGGTGAACAGGAAATTAATGGCAGTGAAGCATTTTTTTTTAAATAATTGAAACAGCCTTTTTACCTGAAAAAGCAACTAGTCATGATCACAGTGGCTCTGGATCTGAACTCTGAAAAACAGGAATTGGAAACAGACAGCTGTGACAGGCTTCCTTTCCACTTCTTGACTGAAAACAGTTTTTTCTGTAATTATTGTTCAACTGGTTTTATACCTTAGATTTTATTAAATCCTGACCACTTCAGGAGATGTTAAATCCAAAGTTTTGATTTAGCGGTTTAGCAGTTACAGAGTTATGGATGACAATTTCAACCAACCCTATTTTCTGCCAGGTACTGGGAGACCCTCAGAGGGTTGAGGTCATTAGTGATCTTTTTGCCTTGGAAGAGGCACAAGACCCCATGTCAATTTCTGGAATGGTGATGAAAGTATGGATCTATATTGCAGATGACATTTGAGCTAAATTATGCCTCCAAATAATTGAGGAGTTATTGCAAACTCAGCTAATATACTATTGCTGTCCTTTAGGAATTCTTGAATTGTAGAATTATCACCATTCCAATCTAGATGGAGGTCCAGCATGAGTTGCATTGTTTGTGTAAAGTTCCTTCCATTCTTTTACTCTCTGAACAATTATACTAGCATAAATAGCTGTTACATATACCCAGTTTAGGGGTACTAATGATACCACTGTGATCCAACCCTTCACAGAAACCCCTTGGGAACTGCCACATGATGTGCTGAGACTACCTCTGAGCCCGTTTTCCCTGGCAACTTGGGACTTCAGTGCCCTGCCCGGTTTGAGCCAGACACGCTAGCCTGCTACAAACAGAGACCCAGGTCTGAACCACGCCCCCTAAAAGCTGCAGGCTTAACTGAAAACAGCTTAAGAAGTGTTCCTGTCTCAGATGCCCAGCTCCCAATGGGGTCCAAACCCTAAATAAATCCGATTTACCCTGTATAAAGCTTATAAAGGGTAAACTCAAATTGTTCGCCCACTATAACACTGATAGAGAGAAATGCGCAGCTCTTTGCCCCCCCCCCCCCCAGGCATTAATACATATTCTGGTTAATTAATAAGTAAAAGTGATTTTATTAAATACAAAACGTATGCTTTAAGTAGTTCCAAGTAATGACAGACAGAACAAAGTGAATTACCAGGCAAAATAAAATAAAACACGCAAGTCTAAACCTAATACAGTAAGAAAGTGATTACAGATGAAACCTCACCCTCAGAGATGCTCCAATAAGCTTCTTTTACAGACTAGCCTTCTTCTAGTCTGGGTCCAGCAATCACTCACACCCCTGCAGTTACTGTCCTTTGTTCCAGTTTCTTTCAGGTACCCTTTGGGGGTGGAGAGGCTACCTCTTGAGCCAGCTGAAGACAAAATGGAGGAGTCTTCCAAGGCTTTATATAGTTTCTCCATGTGGGTCTAAACCACTCCCTCCCCCTATGCAGAATGCAGCTCCAAGATGGAGTTTTGGAGTCACATGGGCAGGTTACATGTCCATGCATGACTCAGTTCCTTACCAGCCAGGCCACATTCCCAGGAAAGCTCAGATGTGGATTGGCGTCTCAGAGTTCATTGTTAGCTTAAGTGTTTCTTGATTGGGCACTTACTGAGAATAGTCTTTTCTCAGAAGGCTGACCAACTGCTTCACTGAGGCTACTTAAAATTAAATAAGTACATAGCCAATATTCATAACTTCTAATACAAAAATGATACATGCATACAAATAGGATGAATATATCCAGGAGATCATAACCTTTGCAGAGATATGTTACATGGCATATCTAGCATAACACATATTCCAGTTATGTCATATTTACTTTCATAAGCATATTTCCATAAAGCATTATGGGGTGCAATGTCACAACCATTTGTTATTCTCTGATACTAGCCTTCTCTGCCTTTTCCTTTATTAGGTCTACAAATAATAACATGCTAATCTGATAGAGATTTGAATTTCAATAACTGACACTTCCAAGGTTGCCCCTAGAGTTTTCTTCTTCCACCTCTCCCACCAATATTTGTACAAATAAAAGACGGTTACTCACCGTTGTAACTGTTGTTCTTCGAGATGTGTTGCTCATATCCATTCCATTAGGTGTGTGCGCGCCGCGTGCACGATCGTCGGAAGATTTTCTACCCTAGCAACACCGGCGGGTCGGCTGTGGAGCCCCCTAGAGTGGCGCCCTCATGGCGCTGAATATATACCCCAGCCAACCCGGCGCCCCCTCAGTTCCTTCTTGCCGGCTACTCCGACAGTGGGGACGGGGGGCGGGTTTGGAATGGATATGAGCAACACATCTCGAAGAACAACAGTTACAACGGTGAGTAACCGTCTTTTCTTCTTCGAGTGCTTGCTCATATCCATTCCATTAGGTGACTCCCAAGCCCAACTTAGGTGGTGGGGTCGGAGTGAGACATTGCTGTGTGCAAAACCGCTGACCCGAATGCAGCATCGTCCCTGGACTGTTGCACTAGTGCATAGTGAGCTGTAAACGTGTGGACTGATGACCAAACCGCCGCTCTACAAATGTCCTGTATCGGAACATGTGCCAGGAAAGCAGTCGAGGAGGCTTGGGCCCTCGTGGAGTGAGCGGTGAGGTGCGGTGCTGAGACACCTGCCAGGTCATAGCAAGTCCGGATGCAAGACGTAATCCAGGAGGATAGGCGTTGTGAGGAGACCGGTGAGCCTTTCATTCGGTCGGCTACTGCAACAAAGAGTTGCGTCGTCTTTCTAAAGTGCTTTGTGCGGTCAATATAGAAGGCCAGGGCCCTGCGTACGTCCAGGGAATGCAAACGTTGATCCTGGCGAGTGGCATGTGGTTTGGGATAAAAGACCGGGAGAAATATGTCCTGGTTGATATGAAATGGAGAAACCACCTTGGGGAGAAAGGCAGGATGTGGGCGAAGCTGCACTTTATCCTTATGGAAAACTGTATAAGGGGGCTCGGATGTAAGCGCCCTGAGTTCAGAAACTCGCCTTGCTGAGGTGATGGCTACGAGGAAGGCTGTCTTCCAGGATAGGTACAAGAGTGAACAGGTGGCTAGTGGTTCGAATGGAGGACCTGTGAGCTTGGAGAGAACCAGGTTGAGGTCCCACGTCGGGACGGGCTGACGCTGTTGTGGGTACGTCCGGTCTAAGCCCTTGAGGAATCTAACGACCATCGGGTTAGAGAATACCGAGGACGCGAGTTCCCCCGGGTGAAAGGCTGATATAGCAGCCAGGTGAACTCTGATTGAAGATATCGCCAACCCTTGCTGTTTTAGGGAGAGGAGATATTCCAATATGAGAGGAATGGGTGCCTGCAACGGGGGCGTGGCTCGTTGTTCGCACCAACAGGAGAACCGTTTCCACTTGGCCAGGTACGTGGTCCGTGTTGAGGGTTTTCTACTGCTCAGCAGAATCTGTTGGACAGAGTGCGAGCATTGCCGCTCTGCCTGGGTGAACCATGGAGCAGCCACGCTGTGAGGTGGAGTGATTGCAGGTCGGGGTGACGCAGCCGACCGTGGTCCTGAGATATGAGATCCGGACATAATGGAAGTGTGATCGGTGTCTGAACCGAGAGCTCCAACAGTGTGGTGTACCAATGTTGTCTCGGCCACGCTGGAGCGATCAGAATTACCTGTGCCTGGTCTCTGCGCAATTTGAGCAGTACCTTGTGGACCAGAGGAAACGGAGGGAAGGCATAAAACAGGTGATCTTTCCAGGGAAGGAGAAACGCATCCGAGAGGGAGCCCGGAGCTCGACCTTGTAGGGAGCAGAACATGTGGCACTTCCTGTTGTCTCGGGATGCAAACAGGTCTATCTGGGGAAACCCCCACTTCTGGAAGACGGAATGTATGATGTCCGGACGGATAGACCACTCGTGCGTTTGGAAGGACCTGCTGAGTCGGTCCGCTAGAGTGTTCTGGACTCCAGGGAGGAACGATGCCGTGAGATGGATCGAGTGGGCGATGCAGAAGTCCCACAGGCGAATGGCCTCTTGGCATAGAATTGACGAACGTGCTCCTCCTTGCTTGTTGATGTAAAACATGGCCGTGGTGTTGTCGATGAGAACCAGCACACAGCGGCCACGTAGGAGATTGAGGAATGCCTGGCACGCCAGGCGTACCGCCATCAGTTCCCGAACATTGATATGCAGGGCTAGCTGGGGTGTAGTCCACAGGCCCTGGGTATGGTGTTCGTTGAGATGGGCGCCCCAACCCAGAGATGACGCGTCTGTGACCAGGTGCAGAGAGGGTTGTGGGGCGTGAAATGGCATCCCCTCGCAGACCACATTGTGATCTAGCCACCAGGTGAGGGAGGCCAGGACCGAGTTCGGGACCGTGACTACCATGTTCAGGCTGTCCCGATGTGGACGGTATATTGATGACACCCAGGTTTGAAGTGGGCGAAGCCGAAGTCTGGCATGCCTGGTTACGTACGTGCAGGAAGCCATGTGACCCAGCAGGGTAAGGCACGACCTCACCGTGGTAGTTGGGAAGGCCTTGAGCCCTTGAATGAGGTTCGTGATGGTGCCAAAGCGGTTGTCTGGCAGGATGGCTTGTGCACGTCTGGAGTCTAGAACTGCGCCGATGAATTCTATTCTCTGGGTAGGTTCTAGAGTGGATTTGTCCTTGTTGAGTAGGATGCCCAACTCGTTGAATGTGTGCACTATTCTGTGGACGTGAGCTTGAACTTGCTCCTTGGTGCGACCGCGCACCAGCCGTCGTCTAGGTACGGGAACACCTGTATCCCTTGCCGACGAAGGTACGCTGCCACGACCGCCATACATTTCGTGAACACCCTTGGGGCCGAGGATAGGCCGAAGGGAAGGACTGCAAATTGGTAGTGCACCGTGTTTACCACGAATCGCAGGAAGCGTCTGTGAGGCGGGTAGATTGCAACGTGAAAGTATGCGTCTTTCATGTCGAGGGCGGCGAACCAGTCTCCAGGATCGAGGGAAGGGATAATGGCCCCCAAAGAGACCATGCGGAACTTCAACTTTACTACGAATTTGTTGAGTCCGCGCAAGTCCAAGATGGGTCGCAGACCTCCTTTGGACTTGGGGATCAGGAAGTAACGGGAATAAAATCCCCTGCCCCTTAACTCTATCGGAACCTCCTCTATGGCCCCCATGGCCAGGAGCGTAGAAACCTCCTGTATAAGAAGTTGCTCGTGAGAAGGGTCCCTGAAGAGGGACGGGGAAGGGGGGGAGGAGGGGGGGATAGAAGAAAACTGGATAGCGTATCCCCTCCCCACCGTGCGGAGGACCCAACGGTCCGAAGTTATAAGGGACCAAGCACGGTGGAAGTGGGAGAGACGATCCCGAAAGGAGGGGGCTGGATCCTGGGGAATGACTGGGGCGCCGTCCTCGACCGCACCTTCAAAAGTTCTGTCTATGACCTGAAGGTGGTCTTGGTGGCCCTTGGTTCTGACCAGGTTGAGGGCCGGTCCACCTTCTCCTACCACCTCGTCCTCGCCTCCGGGCCGAGTCTTGTCTCTGTCGAGGCGGGGGGGGTAGAAGCGCTGAGGCTGCGGCCTAAATGGCCTGCGCTGAGGGCCCACAACATGCATCCCGAGGGAGCGCATGATTGTTCTCGAGTCCTTGAGGCTCTGTAGGCGAGAGTCCGTCTTGTCCGAGAACAATCCATGCCCTTCGAAGGGGAGATCCTGTAGGGTTTGCTGCAGCTCCGGAGGCAAACCCGAAACCTGAAGCCAGGAGATCCTCCGCATAGCGATACCCGAGGCCATGGTCCTCGCAGCCGAGTCCGCTATGTCCAAGGAGGCCTGTAGGGAGGTCCGAGCCACCTTCTTACCCTCCTCTACCATGGCCCCAAACTCTTCCCTGGACTCTTGGGGAATCAACTCCTTGAACTTCCCCATAGAGTTCCAGGAGTTAAAATTGTAACGGCTCAGGAGCGCCTGTTGATTTGCCGCTCTGAGTTGCAGCCCACCGGCTGAGTAAATCTTACGGCCAAACAAATCAAGGCGCTTGGCCTCTTTTGATTTAGGCGCTGCCGCCTGCTGTCCGTGGCGCTCCCGTGCGTTCACTGATGCCACCACCAGGGAACACGGTTGTGGGTGGGTGTACAAGTACCCATAGTCCTTTGACGGGACAAAGTACTTTCTTTCCACCCCTCTCGCTGTGGGTGGAATAGAGGCAGGGGTTTGCCATATCGTATCCGCATTTGATTGTATCGTGCGGATCAGGGGTAACGCTACCCTCGATGGGGCATCCGCTCCAAGGATGTTCACGATCGGGTCGTGTACCTCCACTACCTCCTCCGCTTGCAGGTCCATATTACGGGCCATCCTGCGCAGAAGATCCTGGTGAGCCCGAAGATCTATCGGAGGAGGGCCTGTGCAGGATGTGCCCGCCACTGCCTCGTCTGGCGAAGAAGAGGAAGATGCCTCCGGTGGAACCGGATCCAAGGGCCGGTCCTGGTCTCCCTGTTCCCGGGCTGGAGCATCACCCGCGTCTGGGTCCAGGGCGTCAGGTGCGACGGACACGGAAGCCTCCGTGTCCCCTGGCGGAGGCCGAGAGATGGTGGACTCCGGGGCCCTTCTCACGGAGTGACCCGAGCGAGAGGTCGAGGGAATTGGAGCCCCTTGCTCCTGGTGGTACGCCCACGGGGTCCAAAACGACCAGTGAGATGGGCCATGGGAATGGTCCTCCGGCATCCCCTGCCAATGGCCCAAGTCCTGTTCCTCGGCTTGCCCCTGAGGAGGGTATGCCGATCTCGACAGGTCCTCTGAGGAGCGAGACACCGATCTCGATGGCCATGGCGGTGCCGAGAGAGTCGGGACCAATCCCGTGGGCTGCGGTGCCGCACGGTGCCGGTCCGGAGATCTTCTATCTCCACGCGGTGCCGGCGACCGGTGCCGGGACCGTGACCGGTGCCGATGACCTCGTCGGTGCCGGGAGTCGGATCTGGACCTCGACGAGGACCTGGAGTATGCCCGGTGCCGGGAGCGGCCTCTCGACGTCGAGCGTCGACCGTAGCGGTGCCGAGAACTGCGTCTCGACGTTGATCGGTGCCGACGATCATACCGGTGCCGAGACGTCGAGCGGTGCCGCGAAGATGATCTTGGCCGCGAGTACGACCGGTGCCGAGTTGATATTCGGCGCCGGGACTGCGAGCGGCGTGGGGACCTGCTTTGGGACCTGGATCGGTGCCGAGGTTCCAGCCCTTGCGATGGAGGGCGCAACAAGGCAGGTTTCCCCCTCGACTGGATCGGGCGGGTCAACGGTGCCGTCGGTGCCGTCGGTGCCGGTGGTTGGGGCGGTGCCGGCTCCGTGAGAGCTATCAAGTCTCTCGCCGCCTCGAAGGTCTCAGGAGTCGACGGGAGGCACTGAATCACCGCCGGTCTCGGTGGAGACGTTGTCCGCACCGGACTCAACGGCTTCGGCGCCGGAGTCGACGGTGCTGGAGGCACCTGTTTCCGGTGCTCCACCGGCGGACGCGGCTCTACCCCCGGCACTGGGGGAGCCGGCGTCTTCGGCACGGTGGTCCCCGTTTTATGGGCTTTTTTATGCCCTGGGGATAACGAACGGCGCCGAGGCACTTGCTGTACCTGCGGTGCCGACGAGGTCCGGTGCCGGGGAGGCTTGTCCGACGCCGCTCGCGTGGTCGTCGCTGCCGGCGCCGCCGGGGCACTGCGCACCGAGGCGCTAGGTGCCGGGGCCTGAGTAGTGGATGGACTCAGTGCCGCCTCCATTAAGAGTTGCCGGAGCCGAAAGTCCCGCTCCTTCTTGGTCCTAGGTCTGAAGGCCTTACAGATCTTACACTTATCTGTTTGATGGGACTCTCCCAGGCACTTCAGACAGGAGTCGTGCGGGTCACTCGTGGGCATAGGCTTTGCGCAGGAGGCGCACTGCTTGAAGCCGGGAGCGTTGGGCATGAGCCCGGTCCCGGTGCCGGGGGAGAAAAAGGGGGAGAGACCCCCTTAATCCCCTGAACTAATATAACAACTTTACAACTATTAACTATTTAACTATAAACACTAAAACTATCTAACTGCTATAACAAATGAAGCTAGGGAGAGTGGAGATCAGCTATGCCGCGCTCCACAGTTCCAACGACCGTCAGGGGCGGTAAGAAGGAACTGAGGGGGCGCCGGGTCGGCTGGGGTATATATTCAGCGCCATGAGGGCGCCACTCTAGGGGGCTCCACAGCCGACCCGCCGGTGTTGCTAGGGTAGAAAATCTTCCGACGATCGTGCACGCGGCGCGCACACACCTAATGGAATGGATATGAGCAAGCACTCGAAGAAGAACTGCTTTTGTATCATTAATTTTTGAAGCTGGAGTGGTTTATGGTCATGATCACACATAGGGACTTACTTTCCACTCTGCCTGTCAGCTCCATTCTTGTGACCAGATAGGACACTAATTACCAAGGAAACCAGCACCTAAATTAAGTAGTTAGGAAGGTATTGAAATATCACTCTACTCTTGGACGGACACATCTACAAAGATGTTACATCTAATTTTAGACCTAGCAGCCTTGATATTATCTTTTTGTTATTTTTAGATAATATTTTACTGATGTGTTAATATAGTTACAGGAATAAAATGCTACAGGCCAGGTCAAAAACTCTAACTATTATGTATCAAAAATTAAGGTGATGAAGACAGAAGTTTATTTTCCCCTACCTAGCAGAGTAAAAGGAAGAGAAATCTTCTATCAGAGAATAATGATGAAGTCTTATTAGTGCCCTTAATCAGGGCTTCTGTAACAGCATTTATGCTAGTATAATTATTAAGGGAGAAAAAGAACCAGACATGCTGCAATGGAGTTACACCAGTGATGAATTTGACCCCTTATCTTTTTCTGTTAGAGAAACAAAACACCAGCATTTTGATTACTCATTCCCAAAGTTTCACTCATTATATTATCAACATTCTCAACGGAAAGGAATTGTACCTTGTCTCCTTGATAGCACAAAACAAATTCACTAAAAAAAAATAGAGGTTACATTCATAAACGAGATATTGAACTCAGTCCAGCACTGCACTTTTTTGGAAGTGCAAGGGTATAAAAGGAGAGCAGTAAAGGAGAAAAAAGCATGCCAGTTGTAAAACCCAAGAGTACGTTGATTTAACCTTGACTTTTCAAATATTTATAAAATCATAACATGGAGGTGGAGTTTTAAATGAGGAAAGCATGTTTCTCAATTATCCTGGGATGCTAGGAGTTTCACCTATTCAAAGGGCAGGACTTTAAGATTTTGATATGTTATTGGCTGTCAGACAATATCAATTTTATTTTCAACTCGAAAATGTAACTTAATTATTTAAGATTTATGCCCTGACTTGTAAAGACTTAGACATGTACTTAATTTTACACATTGTGAATATTCTTTTTTAACTCAAATGGCACTTCTCACAGGTCCTGATTCAGAAAAACACTTAAGCACATGCTTATGGCCATCTGTATTCAACAACATACTGAAGCAAACTCAGCTAATATACTATTGCTCTCCTTTAGGAATACTTGAATTGTAGGATTATCCAATCTAAATCCTATTGATTCATTAGATTGCAAGATCTTCAGGGTAGGGATTGTCTTTTTGTTACGTATTTGTACATGCCTAATATTATGAGATTCTGGTCCATGACTGGGGCTCCTGCATGCTACCATAATACAAATAATACTGAAGCAAATGGGATGTACCTATGTGTTTTGCTAAATAGGGATGGGATTGCTCACATGCTTAAGTGCTTTGCTGAATTGAGGCTAAAGCACATAAAGGAAAGCATATGCGTAAGTATTTCCTATACCCCAAGTCACTGAACAAACATAAACAAGGATCTACAATAAATTTCACTTTTTAAATAAGTTACAGTCCCTGTGGACTTACTACGCTCCTTGAACCAAAGCTATTAGGTTTAAAGAGCATAATTATGTTGGGTGTGTTAGCAGAGCTGGTAAGCTTTGTAAGACCAATCAAAAACTTTTTAAATACCACAGATCCTGATGGAATTCTGTCATTCAAATTTTTGTAGTATCTGCAATGTATTGCATCTTATCTGATAAAAAGGTCTATTTACCAGGGGCTTTCCAGTACTAATGACTCAATTGTGTAATGCCTGGACAAAGGTATTTTTATATCACTTTTCAAACAAATTAAGACCTTCATACATATGAAAGCACTCCCTCCCCTGCAATGTCTAACCACTCAAAAACCACACTGTCCAATTAATCTCAATCTTTCACTGAGCATTTTACTTAAACTAGACATGACACAACACAACAAATTTTAGGAAGAAAGAAGCTTTTTTTTGTGAAAATCAAAGACAGGTTCAATATTGAGCTTCTAATGGAAAGTGAGTTATAACCTTAACAGTAGAACCACTGTTGCGACTTCACAATATCCTTAAAACACTCCGCAAGAGCATTTTTATTATTATTTATATTTATCAGGCTTTTTCTGCAAATAAATATCAAAAAGTACTGGCAGATTTTGCTAGATTATGCTAAATATCTGTAGGTAAAATATAGTGCCCTTTTCTATATTTAAATTGGACCTTTATTCAAAAGTCTGCCTTAGATCAGAACTTCTATGCTCAAACTAACATTGAGAGAGATGAACTATTAAAATTTAATACCAAAAATACATGGAAAGAGGATTATCCAATCACTCCCCCCAAGGTTTTGATTAAAAACTCTGATAACAAAACTATTCTGACTTAAGTAGTGAGTTTATAAATAAGAAACATCTACTGACAGTCTAAGAATATCAGCACATCAGAGAGCATGTTAAATATCACACACCAAATTAATGAGACTCACACAAGAAAATAATGCCTATATGGGCGTCATACAGTCATATACATTCTCTGCTACTTCTTCCCTTTCAGAAAGTAAATATTTTAGTGACAGGTTCATGTTCAAAATTTACCCTCAACTGGTTAAGGGACAGAACTCTGACAGTACTATCAATCAGGAAATCTAAATATCACACACAAACACACACACTTTACACTGTTTTTTCATTTATTTAGTAATACATATAATCCTGGCAGCTCATACCTATAGCAGATGGCTGTGATGGGATTCCCAGGATACAACCTGGAACTGTGGGACTGCTGTGCCCCCTTAACTCTCCAGCCTGGGCTGTCTCTCACGTTTTGCCAGTGACAAGCAGCAAACTCCTGCAGGCATTGCTGTCACTCAGCCACCAGCATGCAGAGGCACACCCAGCTAAATTACATGAATGTTCTCCAAGCCACACATGAACTATGCACAGGGAAACACCAGCAAATCTTCCAAGCCCCCAGCCTTGCACCTCAGAAATATACCGTCTTACACTGCTCAAGACTGTCTCTTGAACAGCACAAGTCTATTAAACTACAGGAAGATTTTAAGTGATTATAAGTGGTAGGCATAAAGGTCAGAGGTAGTTACTTTAAGAAAATAAAAAATAAACATGCATTCTAAATCTTAAACTTTTAGACTAAGCAAGATTTGAATCTAACAGCTTTTCTCACCCCACTGGATATTGCAGGTAGGTGATAGTTCTTAATACTCAGGCTAAATTTCCTTCTCAGCCTGGGACCAATCTCCTCAGTTCGAAGTCCTTGTCTTCCCAGCGTTCTTGTTGCCTTCAGCGTAGGTGGAGAAGGAGAGAGGTGGACTCATGATGCCACTGTCCCTTATTTTATACTCTTTGCTGAGTCTCAGAGTTGAGGAATCCCCATTTTGTGGTGCTTGCGCAACTATCTCTTACAGAATTGTAAATCTCTTCTTTACAATTCCCCTGCTGGTCAAAGGCTTGTGATGGTTGCTTAACACTTGTTTGGGAGTGGCTCACCACCTTTGTTGTCACTAGAGAGCTAGCAGCGGGCGTCTTCCAAACTCATAATATATTTCAATAACAACCATATAGCAAAATATCATAACTTCATACACAATAATGATATGCATATTTTGAAGAGCAATGAGTTTCAGCAGATCTTGAGCTTTCAGATGGTATCTTACATGGCATGCTTTGTATGAAATATCACAGTGATATTCAAATGATGAATATGGCCGTTACAGGGTACTACTTTGAGGTCTAGTGCATCATAATGACTTTACTATATATGAAGAATACAGCATGCTCAACCCAAAAATTGGAGCACTTACTCTCTGAGCACTAAATGATTTTAAGAATTTACAAGTAAACTGGTTAATTATTTATTAATTAAAATTAATTTTAAAATGAGTCTAAGAAATTTAGCTCCCTGGCTCAGTTTTTTGTTTTTGTCCTGAATAGTTTCAGTAATGGACACAGACACTTAGAATTTTCCAAATAGCTAAAGATTGCTGAAATCTGATACATAGGCAACATTTGGAGAAAAACAGGATAAGTTGATGCTGAAGAATAATGTTGCTCTTTACAGAAGTCCACAAAAAATTGCCCAGTTTCAAAATGGCAGACATCTCAAAGGAATTAAGCAATCAACTGCCCTTAGTAAAGATGGCCACTGCTTCCATTAATTACCTCACAGTGTTCCTCTCCATCATCTACTCTGAAAACAGTGTGGCTTCACTCCTATTGAAAGCAATAGGAGGTGGCAGCTGTTGGAAAGCTAGCCCATCTTCATAAGTTTCTCTTGGAAGATTTTCTGTAACAGCCTCTGACAGATAAACTTTCAGCTCTGAAGAACAGCAATAAAAAATGACAATTTTTCCAAAACATTTCTTTTTAAAAACTATCTGTTGCAACAGATCTACTCATTAGAGAGGGCAGGATGGGAAAATTCACTGAAAAGGATAGTGCAGGGGATTCTATACCCACTCAGAAGGGCAAGGAAAACAGGAGTGCATGCTGGGTAATGTAGGAACAGGAGGAAGGGAGAAACTGATGTGTGCATTTGCACACAGGAGAACAAGCAGCAGGTAAAACTGAGTGATATGTAATCTCTTCCTTAACTTCATCTTCACATAAGTATTTTGTAAATTTAAATAAAACAAATTTCTCAGACAAAAACGAACTTTATAGAATTTTTTGGAGACACTCATTGTGGTGTAAGTGTACAAGAGGAATTATGGGAAGGGACTATGGAAGTAAGTAGGAAGTAGTGTGGGGGGGAGAAATGAGAAGGAAAACGAGGAAGAGAGCGAGTGTATGCACAGAAAGAATGATGAACACAAAGGAAAGGCACAAGGAACAAGATCACAGAACCATAGGGTTAGAAGGGACCACAAGGGTCATCTAGTTTAACCCCCCCCACACACCCCCGCCGAGATGCAGGATTTGTTGTCTCTAAGCCATCCAAGACAGACGGCAATCCAGCCTCCTTTTGAAAACCTCCAATGAAGAAGCTTCCACAACCTCCCTAGGCAGTCTGTTCATTGTCCTACTGTTCTTACAGTTAGGAAGTTTTTCCTGAGATTTAATATAAATCTGCTATGCTGTAGTTTGAACCCAGTGTCTCTTGTTCTGCCCTCTGTGGCAAGAGAGAACAACTTTTCTCCATCTTTTTAATGGCAGCTTTTCAAGTATCTAAAGACCATTATCATATCCCCCCTTAAATCGCCTCTTTTCCAAACTAAACATACCCAGTTCCTTCAGCCTTTGCTCATATGGCTTGCATTCCATCCCTTTGATCATCTTTGTCACTCACCTCTGGATCCTTTCCAGTTTCTCTGCATCCTTCCTATACATTGGTGACCAAAATTGGACATAGTACTGCAGCTGAGGCCTAACCAGCAGCAAGTGGAGCGGTACTATCACCTCCCATAACTTGCCAGTATGCCTCTGTTAATGCAACCTAAAATTGCATTTGCTTTTTTTACAACAGTATCACATTGCTGACTCATGCTGAGGTTGTGATCCATCATGACTCCCAGATACTTCTCAAAAATGCTACTGCCAAGCCAGTTTCTCCCCATTCTGTATTTGTGCATTTGTTTTTTCTTCACTAAGTGTAGCACCATAAATTTGTCTTTGCTGAATTTCATTTTGTTGTCTATAGCCCAGTTCTCCAATTTATCAAGATCCCTTTGAATTTTAGCTCTATCCTCCAAAGTATTGGCAACCCCCCAGCTTTGTGTCATCTGCAAACATAATCAGTATGCTATCTATTTCTACATCCAGGTCATTAATTAAGATGTTAAACAACACCGGACCCAGAACAGATCCCTGTGGACCCACTTGAGACCTTCCTCCAATCTGACATCATTCCATTAATAGTTACTCTTTGTGGTTATTTAACCAATTATGTATCCACTTAATGGTAGTTCTGTCAAGTCCACATTTCTCCAGCTTACTTATCAGAATGTCATGTGAGACTGTGTTAAAAGCCTTGCTGAAGTCCAAGTATATTATGTCCACTGCATTCCTTCTATCCACCAAATTTCCTGTCAAAGAAGGAAATCAAGCTGGTTTGACATGATTTGTTCTTTGTAAATCTGCTAGTGATTACCCCTTCATCCTCCAGATATTCACAAATTGAATGTTTTATACATTGCTCTAGTACAGTGGCTTTCAACCTTTCCAGACTACTGTACCCCTTTCAGGTGTCTGATTTGTCTTCCATATCCCAAGTCTCACCTCACTTAAAAACTACTTGCTTACAAAATCTGACTTAAAAATACAAAAGTATCACAGCAAACGATTACTGAAAAATTGCTGACTTTCTTATTTTTACCATATAATTATAAAATAAATCAACTGGAATATAATATTGTACTTACATTTTAGTGTACAGTATACAGAGCAGTATAAACAAGTCATTGTATGAAATTTTAGTTTGTACTGACTATGCTAGTGTTTTTTTATGTAGCCTGTTGTAAAACTAGGCAAATATCTAGACGAGTTCAGGGCTGTCCTTACCATGAGGCGAACTGAGGCAGCTGCCTCAGGTGCCAGACTGTGTGGAAACCCAGAGTATAGGACCCATAGCGTAGAAAATTGTGTCTGCGGCCACCTCAGTTCACCTCATGATAAGGCCAGCCCTAGGCAAGTGTGCTCAGAGGCTCTGAAAAATCAGGCCCTAAAAGTTTCTAAGGTTGCCAGGCAAAAACTGAGAAAACTACAATTACAGGCTGCTTGTGAAAATTTGGCCCTTAACCGCTTTCTGTCTCAAGTTTATACATCTATAAATTAAGGGAGAAAATTTACACAGCTCAGAGGGCACAGCTTGTTAATGTTTGTAAAGCTGTTGGGCTTTGTTTGGTTGGGTTTTGGAAGATATAAAGTACTATGCAAATAGTAAGTATTATTTTTATTAATACTACTGGAAGTGCTGGAATTAAGGGCAACAGATTTGGGTATTACCATGTCTTGACTTGAAACTATTGTCTCTTGTTTTTAGATGAGGATAATACTATAAAGATGGCTATTTGTGAAAATAAATCTCAGATAAACAATCAGACTGGTGGGAGAGCTGTAAAAAATTGAAACGGGTCCGCTTGATTGTTTTTTATGCTAAATGGCTTCAGGCCATCATGGGGCTGATTTCTCTGTCTGCCAGAAGACTCTCTGTTAAGTTTGATTTGTCTAAATCCATTGCTCTGACAGTCCTTGTTCATTTATGAATCTCTTGTGGAAAGAAATAAAATACTGTTGGATGCCCAGCTGGTGAAACCCTATATCATTAATTATTTAACTTTCACCCTGCCACTGTTAATTACAGCCCTGCCAAATTCTTGGGGAAGGAACACACCCAGTTGGATTTTAGGGCATTGTTTATTAGGTGGCCATCTTGGTCTGGATAAGAACAAAGTGACCTCCATGTTGTGACAGTTTCTTGTTCCCTAATTTTAGGCAAAAGGCGGGAAAGTTAAAAGAGCGGGAATCAGTTGTTGCTAAGTAACTGGTTTCTATATAAACAAATGAAGGGCGGGACCAGGGGCTCTTGAGCGCTGAAATCTCTGGGGCTTAGAGTCTAAAGCTCTCTCTCTCTCTCTGTGGTGTGATACACCTTCCACACTGGTTACTGGCCTGCAGTAGCCACTCACTGAATGAAGTTGTGCTCTTAGGGTTTATTAGTTATTTTCTTTTGGGAAGCAGACGTGCACTCTCGGACTAGATCCGGTTAGTTAGATCTGACACTCACCCATAGACGATGCAAAAAGGGATAGGGTGGGTCTGAGACAGGGTTACTTACCTGTCTTTGACACCTGTGATCCACCGTTGGTGTCCATCACTGATCTCACCAGTCCAGATTCTACAGTCTTGCCCCTGGCAGTACCTGGAGGAGGTAGAAAAACATCTTTGCTTTATTGAGTGTGTGTGTGCATGTGTGTGCTTATATTCCAAATCTCCAGTGTCCTTAATCCACCCCCTTCCTTCCTTCCTTCTCCTTTAGTAAATAAAGTGTTGTTGTGAGTTCATATCCGTGTGGTGGTTTCTTTTATTCCAGCTCTGATAGATGGGCTTAAGGGGGGACCCAGCGGGAGGTATACTGTAAGGCTCTCCGAAGTCTTCTGGTCAGATAGGCTCCCTAAAAATCCTTATACCACCATACTGTTTAAGCACAGAGTAGCTTTTCAGGCCCCCTAAAAGCCAGTTTTGAGATCTTGGCCTGTAGATTATTCTTTATCTTGTGAAACTTTGGGCAGAGTGTGGAGGTTAAAAAAGAGGACAATACATTTAATGTCTGCTTTAAAAAACAAAACAACAAAAGATGAGGACAGGAGGAAATATAACTTTACTTTAATTTTGCTATACATATTTGTTCTATTGTTTTGGTGCTTGTTTAATTAAACTGATTCTTTTTTTTTGTTTCAGATATTCGCAGTAATCATTTTTCTACTGCATGTAGTCTTAGAGGATACTGCAAATCATTATCCCATAACTTTCCCACTGAGGCGAGATGGATAATAGTATCTATGGACAAGCAGATGTGCTGAAATGTACTCTAGAGCCACTAGTAATGATTACTGTTGCATCTTTGAGCAGGAACAACAACAGTTTAATAAAAGCCAGAAGCAGAATGAAATAAGATGTTAGAGTCCTGCAACTTTTGTATACTCCTTTATATTTGAGCTTTCACATAAAAAAAATGATTAAAATAACATCTACAGCTTGTCTAAATGACAAATCCTTTAGGACATCTAGGGTGACCAGATGTCCCAATTTTATAGGGACAGTCCCTATTTTTGGAGCTTTGTCTTTTATAGGCGCCTATTACCCCCCAGCCCCTTGTCCCGATTTTTCACATTTGCTATTTGTTCACCCTAAGTACATCAGAAGTGACTCTAAGCACTTCCATGGTATCCATCCAATGGAAGGAGAAGAACTGTTTACGGTAGTTGTGACGGGATCCCCGGGATACAACCTGGAACTGCAGGACCGTTGTGCTCCCTCAACTTTCACAAACCTATGCCAGTGACAAGCAGCAACACTCCTTCAGGTGCTCTGATCGCTCAGCCATCAACATGTGGAGCCATACACCCAGCAAAACTGCATGAATACCCCCTGGGCCATTCGTGAATCATACAGAGAGAGGCACCAGCAAATCCTCCCAGCTCCCAGCCTTCCACCCTAGAAATACACCATCTTACACTGCTCAAGATTCCCTTGGACAGTGCACGCTCATTAATAAGTTTGCCACTTCTTCAAAGGACAGTAGACATGCACTAGCCTTTATAACCTGAGCTAAAATTCCCCAAGCACTTCAACCAAAACCACACTGCTTTAAGTAAAATATAAAACAGATGTATTAACTTCAGAAAGACAGATTTTAAGTGACTATAAGTAGCTGGCATAGAGATCAAAGTTGGTTACCTAAGAAATAAAAATAGAACAGTCTAAATTTTAACTTTAACAGACTAAGCAAAATTTAAATCAAGCAGTCTCTCACCCTGAAACGTTACAGGCAGCTCAGTTCCTCATTACTCATACTGGACTCCCTTCCAGCCTGGGACCAATCTCCTTAGTTCAAAGTTTTCCAGACAATCTTCCAGGTGTTGAGATGGGGGAGGAGAGAGGCCAAGTGATGATGTCATTGTCCCTCTTTTATACTTTCTTCCAGCTGCTAGAAAGATCCTTGCTGTGATGTGGGGTCAGGCAGTCTTCATTGCATACGTACTCTCTCTGAGGAGCTTCTCAGAGAATGGATTCTTGTTGCTGGGCCATTAATGCGTGTCTGGTCAGCGATAGCTGCTCCTTTGTCCCTACTGAAGGGCCATTGTGGACATCTCTCAATCTCACAACATACTTCAGTAGCACATATAGCAATACTTCATAACTTCACATACAATGATAGTACATACAATCCAACAGGATATTAGCGTTCAACAAATCAAGACTTCTTAAATGATACTTCACAAGGCATACTTTGTACAAAACACATAATCATAGGACAGTGGTGGATATGGGGGTTCCAGGGTGCTACTTTGAGGTACAGAGTGTCACAGTAGTACAAGGGTATGTAGGAACAGGACTAATAAGATGAAATTAAAGCTGCCAACTTAAAAATCAGGTTTTGTTTACCTATTGTTGCTACAAGTTAAATTTAAAATGCCATAACAGAAAGAGATTAGACGGGGGAGAAAAATCTCCACTCTCTTCTCCTTCTCTCCCATTTATACACTCAGGGCATTTGATAGTGCTTTTTCAAATGTCATTTTCACTTTTCCCCCCAGGATAATCAGTTTCCCCCTGTTCCCAGAGCCTGCACTAGGCATAAGCAGTCTAAGCAATTGCTTAGGGTCCTAAGCAGTTCAAGGGGGCCCCCTATTTACTTTTTATTATAAGAACTTGCCTGTTTTAGTATTGGGGGGCAAAAATATTCCTACTTAGGGCCTCCAATGGGCTAGCCCTGGTACTGCCTGTTCCTTGTGTGGGCCTTTAACAGGGAAGAACAAAACATTTTTTTTAAATATAGGGAAATGTGATTGTAAAACCACAAAAATTGGCCAGGGGACTTGGACAGATGTAGCATTTGCAAATACATTTAACCCATTTTTTAAAAAAATAGACTAGGTTTCAAGTTGGTGGTGTCCTTTTTTTAAAAAAAAAAGGAAATTTATGCTGAATATCAGGGAAAACATCACAAAGATCATTTTTACTGCACTTTTCAATAGTTTCCTGAGGGAAGTGGTCAAATTCCCATTACTTGAGGAGAAGTTTAAAACTAGATTAGTTAAAGGACTGTAAAATATACTGTAGGAAACTATTCTGCAGTGGCAGGGAGATGGACGAGATGACCTAACAGGTCTTTTTCCATCTCTAAATTCTATGAGTCATGAAGTACACAATGGAAACCAATGACTTTTTTATAATAAAACAAGCATTCCTTGACAGCAGCATCTTTAGAAAACTCTTTGCTTCATTATACTAGGTGATAAGGCTGAGTAATCTGACAAGTCGACTAATGGTTTTTAAATTGCAACAAAATAAAATCAGTGATTCAGATTTAAATACCATTTCACAAATGGTTTCATACATATACTTTTAAATAGTATGCTCTATGACATTTACATTTGGACTCTAGTCCAACAGAGCCTGTTGTATGCTCAAAGTAATATGAAATAACAAAGTTATACATATAAACTAAGTATATACAATGTAAATTTAGGTCCAAAATGTGGCTGCAAAGCTTCCAGCCAGGTTGAGGGGGATACATAGGTGCACTGTACCATGCTCAAGACAGGGCACAATGTTTCCAGGAATGAAAGTGTATTGTGGCCATTTTGACACCTTTTGAAAGGGCGCAGTATGTACTCCCCACACCCACAAATGAGTGCAGTACTGGGGTGAGCCAGAGCCTCAACCTTACCCCATTCAACCATCTTAGGTAATCAAGCACCACCACTGGACTTGTGAAGTCCTTGTGCTTGCAGGGTAGATTCTTCCCACTGTAAGCTACACATAACTCCTATGGGCAGCAATGGAAATTAACCTTATTTTGCAGAGAGAAAAAGCCCCTGAGCACAATGACTGGCACTGTGCCCAGTCCCTGTACTGGGATGCAAGGGGAGCCCAGGAAGCTCCTTGCACTCTCTCCCTGCTAACATATCTGTACAGAGCAGTGCACAATCTGGCCTTTAGACTGAGGGAACTACAACGGCCCTTGTCAATGCTTAGCACTATATAAATGCTAAATAAAATAAGAATGTATCTTTGGCAAGGATATATTATCTAATGGAACTACAAGATATGTCTCTGTTCCAGGACATGCCCTTTACAGTCTTTGAATACATGAATAACTAAAGAGTAGAATTGTCTTAAAAGAAGTATCAGTTTGCACTAAGCATGATATGAATAGATAGTATTACTGTATATTCACTTAGACATATGAATACCCAACATTTAGACATATTTTCCTTTGTGCCCATATAATTCCTTATGGTCCTGACCCACCAGAACATTCAGCATGAGCTTAATTTTAAGAACTGTAGTGGGACTACTCAAATGTTTAAGTGCTATGCTGTATCAGAGCCTGGATGCATTATAACAATGAAAAAACACAAACTTTAAGCAAAATATACCAAAATAGATCTTAGAAAAGTAGGTCCCATAAAACATTCCTAACTCCCAAACAAACTCCATCCCAACACTCAGGTTCACTATGGATGCTCTATCTTCATTCTTACCAAAAACTGATCCTAGGTCCAGTTCTTGTGCTATATCCAGGCCTAAAACCAAACTGTGTGGGGTGAAACAGATCTGGGGTGAAACTCCACGTTACTGCAGCCCCTGCCAACTCTTCTGCTAATATTCCTGAAAAAACAGGAGGTTTGAAACAGTACAACTATTAGAGCAGTGGTCACCAACCGCTCGATCACGATTGACTGGTTGATCCTAGAGGATAGCCCAGTTGATTGTGATCTACTGCCGCTAAGACAGGCTCCCTGCCTGCCCTGGCCCCACACCGCTCCCGAAAGTGGCCAGCGCGGCCCTGCAGCTGCAGGGGGAAGGGGTCTCCTCCATGCACTACTCCTGCCTGAAAACACCGCCCCTGCAGCTCCCATTGGCCAGGAACGGGGAGCTGTGACCAATGGGAGCTGCGGGGGCAGTGCTTGCAGAGAGGGGCAGTGCGCGGAACCACATGCCCCTGACCCTACCCCAGGGGCCACAGGGGCACATTGGCCCCTTCCGGGAGTGCCGTGGAACCAGGGTAGGCAGGGAGCATGCCTTAGCAGCAGCCATGCTGTGCTGTCAACCGGGAGCCGCCGGAGATAAGTACTGCCTGGGGGCAGGCCGCACCCCAACACCCAGCCCTGAGCCCCCTCCCAGAGCCAGCACCCCAAGCCCCAGCCCTGACCCCCTCCTGCACCCCAAAACTCTGCCTCAGCCCTGACCCCCTCCCAGATCCAGCACCCCGTAACCCCCTCTTGCACCCCAACCCCCTCTACAGTGCTAGCAACAATCCAGTCCCAAGATAATGGGTTTGGGGAAATGCTGTGGCTTAGTCTCTGTGACAAGCTCAGTCTGCCTGTCTCATACTAGGAGTCCACTGTATGCTCCTCAGGGTTGGAGTGAAGGTCCCCTGCATAGGAGTTCACTCTGGAGCATCAGGAGACACTCCTGCAGTCTGGTGACTAGAGCAAATCTGCTCATCTCCCCCACCCCTCACTGACTGCAGTTTCCTCCCTTTTAGAGTCCTCCTCCCTATCATGCATGATTGACAGAGACCGAGGGGCGAGGCAAGCCCTAACACCAGGCCTTCTGTGGCTCCTCATATGTGTGGGATTTATAAACCCCATCACATACCCTCCCCCTCACAAACGACACAGGGGTGTTGCTCCTTGCAGCGGATGTGTCCTCTTTATCCACTTCTGCATTTGTGTTCCATGAAAAGAAATCAACATTGGTGTGGGCCCTGCTGGCCCAATAAGCACCTGGAACCAGTATGGCTGAAGAGCTAGGTACAAATGCATGATCCTAGCTTGTGTGTCCTTCATTGTGTGTAGTCATTGGAGGGGCCCACAGTCCATGATAAGCAAAAAACGGGTTTCCCAGGAGGTAGTAGTGCAAGGTGTCAATGGCCCACTTCACGGCCATGGCCTCCTTTTCTATCACAGAGTATATTCTTTCATGCAGAAACAGCTTTCAGCTTAAATACAAGATGGGGCATTCCTCTCCCTCAAAGGTTCTGGGAAAGCACCACCCCAAGTCCAATCCATCTGTCTGGAGCATAAACTCTTTTGAGAAGTCTGGATTGAAGAGCACCAGATCATGACAATGTCTCCTTCTACATTTTGATGCACTTGTCTGACCACTGCACTTTGAAAGGTCTCTCATTTCCTGTCAGGTTTTGGTGGGAGGTGGCGGGGGGGGGGGGCAATGGTGGCGAAGTTAGGCACGAATCACCTATAGTATCCGGCCAACCCCAAAAATTGCCTAACTTGTTTTTTGGTCATGGGTATATCGTAGTTGGCTAAAGCCTGTACTATATCCATAAGCGGGCCAATAGGACCGCCTCCCCCCACATACACCAGGTATGTGGCCTCACCATTCCTGAATCTATGCTTAGCCAGGTTGGCAGTCTGGTCAGCTTTGGAGATCAATTTTAATACTATGGTGACATGACATAGATGGCTGTCCCGATCTAGGCTATATATTACTATATCATCTAGATAACCTGTGGCATAGTGTGTATGTGGAAGGAACACCCGATCCGTTAGCCTCTGAAAGGTTGCGGACACTCCATGCAGCCCTAATGGCATGTTCAGAAAATGGTACAGTACGAAGGGCATGGCAAATGCCATCTTTCCCCTGGATTCTGGAATAAATGGAATCTGTCAGTAGCTTTTTGCATGGTTGATTGTGGACAAGTACCTGGCCACCCCGAGCCTTTCCAGTAGGTCATCCACTTGTGGCAAGACTTATGCATCAAACATGGAGGCTGCGTTTACCTTGAGGAAGTTGATGCAAACCTTGTTGTGCCGTTAGGCTTGGAACAAGAACTACGGGGCTTTGCCATTCACTGCGGGATTCCTATACTACGCCCAGGTCTAGCACTGCTTGGAGTTTGGTCCTGATGATGTCCAACATCTTCTTGGGCAGTGGTCAAGGGTTCCCACTCACCATCTACCCAGGGTAGGTCTGAATGTGATGATCTGTCAGTTAAGTACACCCACGGGAAGGGTGAAGAATACCTGAGACAATACTTGTACCAGCAGATCCATCTTGGCTTTTTGTTCAGCCCCAAGCTTCTCTCCCAACTTGACAGTGTTATCAGCCTCTGTTATCAGAATCTCAAGTCGTAGTTTAGGGTCAGTGGTGAGGTGGATGATGAGGAACGCTTCTGTGTCATGCTAGGCCTTTAGAAGGTTGACATGTTATATGTCAACACCTCAGAAGGCTCCTGCCATCGGGCCAGTAGCCTGGTCTTTCTCATGGGTGTCGGGTGAACCCCCACTTCAGGAATGCTTGCCCACTGGCCCCGCATCTTCCACCTGAGGCCTCATCCCCCCACCTGCTGAAGCCCCGAGGCCCTCCTGTGGGTGGAGAAGCCCCAAAACACACATGACCCTGTGGCTGGAGGAGTCCTGGCCCACCCACCCCAGTCCGCCCCCCACCAGTGCCAGTGCTAGACCAAGCCATTGGCTGGCCCCAGCACTGGGTCAGTTGGGCTCCCCGCCCCCGGAACTGCCCGACCTCCTCCTCGCACCGGCCCCAGCGCCGCTCGTGGGCCCGACCTCCTGTTTGCCGGCTGGAGCTGAGCCCCTACTGGCTTCAGGGTAGATGAGAGGGAGGGCGGGGGCTCCTGGCAGAACATGGGCATAGCAACAGCCTGGGTCAGGGGAGGCTTAGCCTGCCCTGGCCTTTGATACCCGCTATCCATGGTCTTCGTGCAGAGCAATATCAAAAGAACTTGGTCCCCCGACTTGAACTCTCATAACCAGGTTCCACGGTTGTACATCACTGCCTGACGTTGTTGGGCCTCCTGTAGGTTCTCGCAGGTGAAGGTGCCCAACTTTTTAAGCTACTTGTACAACTAAAGGACATATTAGACTAGGTTTTCTGCTTGTGGTCCCTGGCTTTCCCAGGACTCCTGTAATAAATCAAGGGTGTCCTGGGGCTGTCGACCAATTGAAGGGGGAGAAACCTGTGGAGGCTTGGGGAACCTCCCAGTTAGCAAAGAGTAGTGGCAGGCAGGCAGTAACAGTCGATCCCAGTGTTAGGGGTATCTGATGACAAATTTCTTCAACCTCCCCTTGAGTCTTGTTTAAATGTTCCACCAAGCTATAAGTCTGCAGATGGTAGATGGATGTTTTTATCTTGTCTATCTTCAGGTGACAGCTCATTCTGAATCCAAGCAATCTTATCCACAAAAGAATTTGAAAATGCCTCACAGCAAGAAATGCTTAACTCTGTTACTGAATGCAAATAGCCTAGATTGACCAGGTGGTTAAGCACCAGCAATAGGAATTAATGTATTCTATGGTAGAGTCAAAGACATTTTTCTTCAATTCCTCCACAGCCACAGTATAAGATTTCAAACATTCTATGCTTCTCTTAATCAGATTTAAGCAAGATTTCCATTATAGTTGTATTCCTTACTGCTTCGCTTGCCGCAGGTTATCACAATACCATGAGGATCTACAAGGACGCACTTGAGATAGAGGGCATTTGGGAGCCACTTGGTATTGATGGTCAGGGACATAAGTTCATTATAATCTCCCATCAAACCAGTGATCTGTCAGTAAGAAAGCATTCCTCTTCAGAGCCCTTTGAAACGCAACAGATTCCATTAGCTTCCAAGTCAGACAATAAAACAAGCTCTCTGCCCCAAAGGTAAGGTGCACTCCAGCCTCACCATGCAGGGGGTAAAGATCAGTTCATAGCATGAGTATAAACGCCACTATGTTTTATCTCTTACCCCAGCAAAAATACCAGCACCATAGTGTAGCCAGAGGGACAGTCCCATGATTGTGACCTGGGACAGTTCTATGGATGTCATGGTAGCTAGAAGACCCTGAGCTAAATCAAGGGATTTTGCATGCATGTGGACAATGAAACTGCTCGGAACAACTAGCATCTGTGGCTCTCTTGCCACAGTGAGAGAGAATTCTGTCAACTAAAAGTGTACAGTGTTTTAGGTCTAAGAAAGGATATTTTTCAAACATTCATAGATGGCTAACTAGATATGTGGTGCATATTTCCTTGTGATATATACACTGCACACTAGTTTTGAATAGCCAATACACCAACCACCATTATTAGTGTCTCATTTATAACTCAAGAACACTTCTCAAATCTCCAGGGAGAATAGAGACTACTCAACCCAACGAAAGTAGGCAAATGCCTCACTTCTATGTTCTAATAGTTCATTCACTTTCCAACCCAGTAGGGACCAAGTATGTTATGGATTTCATACACTTCTATTCCAGGGAGGAAGTAAGCTTAATAGATACAACTCTAAGGGTATGTCTACACTACGAAATTAGGTCGAATTTATAGAAGCCGGTTTTATAGAAATCGGTTGTATACAGCCGATTGTGAGTGTCCCCACATAAAATGCTCTAGTGCATTAAGTAGGCGGACCGCATCCACAGTACCGAGGCTAGCGTCGACTTCCGGAGCGTTGCACTATGGGTAGCTATCCCACAGTTCCTGCAGTCTCTGCTGCCCATTGGAATTCTGGGTTGAGATCCCAATGCCTGAATGATGCAAACAGTGTCGCGGGGGGTTCTGGGTACATGTTGTCAGGCCCCTCCCCCTCCATCAGAGCAACGGCAGACAATCGATTCGCGCCTTTTTACCTGTGCAGACAACATACGACGCCAAGCCTGGAGCCCGCTCAGCTCACCGTCACCATATGTCATCTGGGTGCCAGCAGATATAGTCCTGCATTGCTACACAGCAGCAGCTAACTAATTGCCTTTTGGCAGTAATCGGTGCAGTATGACTGGTAGCCTTCATTGGCGATCTGGGTGCTGGCAGACGTGGGGCTGCATTGCACACAGCAGCAGCCCTTGCCTTTTGGCAGTAGATGGTGTATTAAGACTGATATCCATCGTCGTCATATTGCAGTTCAATCATGGGCACCTCGGCAGACATGCTCAGTCCTATCGAACTGTCTTGACGATGATGGCTATCAGTCTTAGTACACTATTTTCTGCCAAGCGCCCAGTATTTTCTGCCAAGCACCCAAAAGATGCCGAGGGCTATCAGTCATGCTGCACCGTCGGCTGCCAGTTTAAGATGTAAAAAATAGATTTGTTCTGTATTCATTTGCTTCCCCCCCTCTCCGTGAAATCAACAGCCTGCTAAACCCAGGGTTTTGAGTTCAATCTTTGGGGGGGCCATTCTGTGTGACAGTTGTTTGTGTTTTTCCCTGATGCACAGCCACCTTTGTTGATTTTAATTCCCTGTACCTGTACGCCATGTCGTCACTCACCCCTCCCTCCCTCCCTCCGTCAGACAATAGTTTTGCGCCTTTTTTCAGACCAGATGCCATAGCACTGGGATCATGGAGCCTGCTCAGATCACTGCGGCAATTATGAGCACTATGAACACCACGCGCATTGTCCTGGAGTATATGCAGAGCCAGGACATGCCAAAGCAAAACCAGGACCAGCCGAGGAGGCGATTGCAGCGCGGTGATGAGATTGATGAGGAAATTGACATGGACATAAACCTCTCACAAAGTACAGGCCCCAGCAATGTGCAAATCATGGTGTTACTGGGGCAGGTTCATGCCGTGGAACGCCGATTCTGGGCCCAGGAAACAAGCACAGACTGGTGGGACCGCATCGTGCTGCAGGTGTGGGACGATTCCCAGTGGCTGTGAAACTTTCGCATGCGTAAGGGCACTTTCACAGAACTTTGTGACTTGCTTTCCCCTGCCCTGAAAGCACCAGAATACCAGGATGAGAGCAGCCCTCACAGTTGAAAAGCGAATGGCGATAGCCCTTGGAAGCTTGCAATACCAGACAGCTACCAGTCAGTCGGGAATCAATTTGGAGTGGGCAAATCTATTGTGGGGGCTGCTGTGATCCAAGTTGCCAGGGCAATCAAAGACCTGGTGATATCAAGGGTAGTGACTCTGGGAAATGTGCAAGCCATAGTGGATGGCTTTGTTGCAATGGGATTCCCAAACTGTGGTGGGGCGATAGACGGAACCCATATCCCTATCTTGTCACCGGAGCACCAAGCCACCGAGTACATAAACCGCAAGGGGTACTTTTCAATGCTGCTGCAAGCCCTGGTGGATCACAAGGGACGTTTCACCAACATCAACGTGGGATGGCCGGGAAAGGTACATGATGCTCGTGTCTTCAGGCACTCTGGTCTGTTTCGAAAGCTGGAGAAAGGGACTTTCTTCCCGGACCAGAAAATAACCGTTGGGGATGTTGAAATGCCTATCGTGATCCTTGGGGATCCAGCCTACTACTTAATGCCATGGCTCATGAAGCCGTACACAGACAGCCTAGCCTGGACAGTAGTCAGGACCTGTTCAACTATAGGCTGAGCAAGTGCCGAATGGTGGTGGAATGTGCATTTGGAAGTTTAAAAGCGCGCTGGCGCAGCTTACTGACTCGCTCAGACCTCAGCAAAAAGAATATCCCCATTGTTATTGCTGCTTGCTGTGCGCTCCACAATATCTGTGGCCTGGTCCACACTAACCCCCCACCTTGAACTAAGGTATGCAAATTCAGCTATGTTAATAACGTAGCTGAATTCGAAGTACCCTAGTTCGAACTTACCGCGGGTCCAGACACAGCAGGCAGGCTCCCCCGTCGATGCCGCGTACTCCTCTCGCCAAGCTGGAGTACCGGCGTCAACGGCGAGCACTTCCGGGATCGATTTATCGTGGCTAGACAAGACGTGATAAATCGATCCCAGAAGATTGATTGCTTACTGCCAGACCCGGAGGGGGTCTGTGAGAGTAAGGGGAAGACATTTATGGCGGGGGGGGGGAGGTTGAGGCAAATCGCCTGGCCACTGATTATGCACAGCCAAACACCAGGGCGGTTAGAAGAGTGCAGCAGGGCGCGGTGCGCATCAGAGAAGCTTTGAAAACCAGTTTTGTGACTGGCCAGGCTATGGTGTGAAACTTCTGCTTGTTTCTCCTTGATGAACCCCCCGCCTCCCCACCCGGTTCACTCAACTTCCCTGTAAATCAACCACACCACCATCCCCTCCCCGCTTCAAGCACTGCTTGCAGAGGCAATAAAGTCATTGTTATTTCTCATTCATGCAATCTTTATTAATTCATCACACAACTAGGGGGATAATTGCTAAGGTAGCCCGGGAGGGGTGAGGGAGGAGGGAAGGAAAAGGACACACTGCAGTTTAAAACTTTAGCACTTATTGAAGGCCAACCTTCCCATGCTCGGGTAATCATCTGGGGTGGAGTGACTGGGTGGCCGGAGGCCTCCCACCGTGTTCTTGGGCATCTGGGTGAGGAGGCAATGGGACTTGGGGAGGAGGGCTGTTGGTTACACAGGGGCTGTAGCGGCGGTCTCTGCTCCTACTGGCTTTCCTGCAGCTCAACCATATGCTGGAGCATATCAGTTTGATGCTCCAGCAGCCGGAGCATCGACTCTTGCCTTCTGTCTACAAGCTGATGCCACCTATCATTTTCAGCCCGCCACCTCTCCTCTCATTCATGTTGTGCTTTTCTGTAGTCAGTCATTGACTGCCTCCACGCATTCTGCTGTGCTCTTTCAGCGTGAGAGGACATCGGGAGCTCCAAGAACATATCATCCCGAGTCCGCCGTTTTCTCCTTCTAATCTTCGCTAGCCTCTGCGAAGGAGAAACATTTGCAGCTGGTGGAGGAGAAGGGAGAGGTGGTTAAGAAAAGACACATTTTAGAGAACAATGGGTACACTCTTTCACGTTAAATTTTGCTGTTCACATTACACAGCACATATTACACATTACACAGCACATGTTCGTTACAAGGTCGCATTTTTCCTCTTATATTGAGGGCCTGCCGGTTTGGTGTGAGAGATCACTCGCGCAGTGCCAGGCAACAGATTTCGGCTTGCAGGCAGCCATGGTAAACCACAGTCTTTTGGCTTTTTTAACCTTCTTAACATGTGGGAATGGTTTCAAACAGTAGTGCCCTCATTTCTCATACCAAACGCCCCTGGGGTTGGCCATTTAAAATGGGTTTGCAATGTAAAAGGAGGGGCTGCGGTTTCCGGGTTAACATGCAGCACAAACCCAACTAACCCCCCTCCTCCCCCACACTCAATTTTCGGGGATGATCATTTCACCCCTCCCCCCACCGCGTGGCTAACAGCGGGGAACATTTCTGTTCAGCCGAGTAGGAACGGGCACCTCTGAATGTCCCCTTAATAAAATCGCCCCATTTCAACCAGGTGACCATGAATGATATTACTCTCCTGAGGATAACAAAGAGCGATAAGGAATGGATGTTGTCTGCATGCCAGCAAACACCGAGACCATACGCTGCCATGCTTTGTTATGCAACGATTCCAGACTACGTGCTACTGGCCTGGCGCGGTAGTGTCCTACCATGACGGACGGGATAAGGCAGCCCTCCCCAGAAACCCTTTGCAAAGGCTTTGGGAGTACATGAAGGAGAGCTTTCTGGAGATGTCCCTGGAGGATTTCCGCTTCATCCCCATACATGTTAACAGACTTTTCCAGTAGCTGTACTGGCCATGATTGGCAGGGCAAATTAATCATTAAACACTCTTGCTTTTAAACCATGTGTAATATTTACAAAGGTACACTCACCAGAGGTCCCTTGTGTGCCCTCAGGGTCTGGAAGCACGCCTTGGGCGAGTTCGGGGGTTACTGGTTCCAGGTCCAGGGTGATAAACATATCCTGGCTGTTGGGGAAACCAGTTTCTCCGCTTCCTTGCTGTGAGATATCTTCATTGTCTTCATCCTCATCTTCCTTGTACCCCGAACCCACTTCCCTGTTGCATGATTCCCCATTGATGGAGTCAAAGCACACGGTTGGGGTAGTGGTGGCTGCACCCCCAGCATTGCATGCAGCTCCGCGTAGAAGCGGCATGTTTGCGGCTGTGCCCCGGACCTTCCGTTTGCCTCTCTGGCTTTGTGGTAGGCTTGCCTTAGCTCCTTAATTTTCACGCGGCACTGCTGTGCGTCCCTGTTATGGCCTCTGTCCTTCATGGCCTTGGAGACCTTTTCTAATATTTTGCCATTTCGTTTACTGCTACAGAGTTCAGCTAGCACTGATTCATCTCCCCATATGGCGAGCAGATCCCATACCTCCCGTTCGGTCCATGATGGGGCTCTTTTGCGATTCTGGGACTCCATCACGGTTACCTGTGCTGATAAGCTCTGCGTGGTCACCTATGCTCTCCACGCTGGGCAAACAGGAAATGAAATTCAAACGTTCGCGGGGCTTTTCCTGTCTACCTGGTCAGTGAATCTGAGTTCAGAGTGCTGTCCAGAGCAGTCACAATGAAGCACTGTGGGATAGCTCCCGGAGGCCAATAACGTCGAATTCCGTTCACACTACCCGAATTCCAACCTGCTAAGGCCAATTTTATCGCTAATCCCCTCGTCAGACGGAGGTGGAGTAAAGAAACCGGTTTAAAGGGCCCTTTAAGTCGAAAAAAGGGACTTAGCCGTGTGAACGTGTCCAAGCTTAATTCGATTTAATGCTGCTAAATTCGACCTACACTCATAGTGTAGACCAGGCCTAAGACTTCTGGGAGTTTTGGTATCTGCTCCTAGGAAGCTGAGTAGGTCTGCTTTTCTGTCAAGAGATTAGGTATCACAAAATTGGCTGCACAAACGAAAGGGTAATTAGAGAATATGGTGGCAGAGAAACTAAAATAGTGAAATCACATTTTTAAACCTATTGGGCATCTGCATTTTCCTAAAACTCTAATCTGTGACAGAGACAGAAAATTCCTGAAATCATAAAATAATTTGATTCTGCACTGCATATCTGGAAGCATTCAGGGTTTGACCTTGTAGTTCAGAATTTTTAGCACTCTCTATCATATTCCAGAACATAGTCGTATTATGCTGGCAGCAAGTGCTTATAATACTCTAGAGAATCTGGCTGATCTACCTCAGCTAAAATAAAGAATTAAATGAAAGACCTTACAGTTCTCACATTCGGTATTCACAGCTTTCATGATATCTGGGTGTGAGGACCAGTAGTGAATGCATGAGACACATGCTGTTCATCCATGATTATGCAGGGAAACATTCTCTCCCCCACCACCTCTAATTAAAAGAAACCAGATTAAACCTTTATATGAGAGTTTGGGGTAGCAGCACTTCACTCTAAACTACAAGAGTTAGGCAGGAGGTAGAAAACTGGGACATTGCTGCATTCTCCCCAGCTTGACAAATTCTCTGAATACTGTTACGACAGTGTTTGAACACTTTCGTCTCACATGCCAAGGTGTGCCCTGACATAGTCTGAATTAAAGGAGAGCAAAAATTCATAGTCTAATAACGTTCATTAGTCCTTACCAGTCTCAGATACTCATCTCACAAACAGGAAAAGACTGGCATGCATAATAATTCAAATATCAGTAATTAACAGCCCAGATTAAAAAACGGTTTAAGATTTTCACACAAATCATATTTGTTGTCTGCAGTAAAACCCATAGTGTGTGTCTTAGCTTAAAATGGAAGTCACACCAAGGAGATGCAAAGGGAACAGACTCAGCAAATTAAGAGTAATGGCAAAGTTGCTAATGCTTTTATTAGTACCATTGACTAATTGTTTGGAACCTTATACATCAAGACTGTTAGAGTATTCTCAAAAGAAAAGGGATCCATTAACCTACCAATTCCTGAATTTATTCTTGACATTAATAAACTGCATAATCTAGGAAAAGACAGTAGCATGACTGTAAATTTATAGACTGTAAGCTCTTTTGGGGCAGGAACAGTCTGATCAGTCTGTACAGCACTTAGCACACTCTAAATGTTGTATAAATAAGACTAGTGTGTGTAAGCCAAAATGATTAGGTGAAGTAAAACACTTCTGATAGTCAGCAAAAAGATATCACAATGCTAATGCCCCAGTCCAGGCATCTTAACAGACTAGTTGTTGACTTGGAAGTTAAAGCAGATGAGTAATGGAAATCAGACAATTGATATATGTCTCTCTCATACTATTGCAGTTAAATATGGAGCTGTAATTTTGTTTCAATCCAGAGTCCATGAAGAGTTAAATTAGCCCTTGTGTCTATATTTTGCTCACCGTGACTCTCAATACCTTTTCTGGGTGTTGTTCTCAACACAATTTGAAGCTCTGTCGAGTACACACCTTTTCCCTGAAAAGTTATAAAAACCTCCAATGTCACAGATGGTACAAATGTTCTGGCAAAACATGCCTCTGCTCTTCAGGCTGAATCTTGCACAATACGGAGCACTTCCTGGGTAGTTCTGAGAACCCTCAACTCACAGTAAAGTCACAAGAAGTCCTCAGTACTTTGCAGGATCAGGTCTTTATTGAGTAAGCATCAGAAGTAAGCTAAAGACCCCGAACACCATAAAATTAGCAAGTAATATGGGCCCAAAATTTCACCCACTTTAAAATGACATATGTTGGGCAATATCCTCTGGATACTAAAGATTTCTTTTTTACAATTTAGTCACCATGACAGTGAATATTTTTTAAATCATAAAGGTAACAAAAATGTCTGAGCTTTCTCCTCTGCTCCAGCAGCAACCACTACTAATAAACATTCTTAGAACTCGGCTGGCATAACTCATCTCATTACACATATAAGGAAGCAAAAACGCCATGCTAATTTCATATCATATACTGTACCTGGAAAAGCAATTAAATATACACAAACACTCTAAATACATATATCCGCAATGAATGCTGATCAATCCATTATACCACTCCGTGTCATGGAAGGCAGTAGGGTCTAGTGTTAGAGCACACATCTGAGAAGCTTTGAATGACCTTGCAGAACTTTGTGCTTCAGGTTCCTTATGAGTAAAATGAGAACAACAACAGCCTATCTGTGGGGAATAATTAGTGTTTGTAAAGCACTTAGAAATCCTCAGATGAAATTATTATAAAATTATTAAATGTAGAAGTGTAAATGCCATAAAAAGAGTAAATAATAGATAAGACAAGTTCTCTAGTGTATAATGCACAGTCAAATTCATCAGAAAGGGTGGCCTGAGTTACAAGATTGTTTGTTACGTGACTCTTCGGGTTTGTGAACATCTACCTCTCATTGGCTGATTTCCTTCCCTGAAGTGGCAAATAAACTACCCCAGTCACATCACACGACTGATGTCTGTCTGTCTGTCTCTCGCGCTTGTATAGTGGCTTAACTGCCTTGGCTTTAGAATCTGTCCTCTGGCCATGTTCTCATTTGTGCAACGTGTCTCTGAATTTAGTTATAATTATAAGCCACGCCAGAAAAACCGTAATCTTTTCTATCTCTCCAAATTGTGTGGCTGTTTTCTTTTGGGAATGAGACTGTTAGGTAAGATAATGTGAGGTATTAGATGAGTTTTCAAAAACAGTTTCAAAAAAGTAACTGGCATTTATTGGTATGTACCTCAATCTCCCAAGGCTCAAGTACAGAACCCTTCCTCCTGCCCCAAAAAGGACAAAATGACAGATACAGCAACAAGCTTTAAACATTGTGGGATTCATTTCCTCAGAGCAAGACTTTTTATAATGAAGATTCAACTTATCTGAGATAAATAATTTACAACAATAAAAGCTGCAATACCAGCACGTTTATGTAGAATAGCTGTAATTTTGGGGTCTAAAATGAACAACATTCTTCATATAAGGGATTCCCTGAGGAACAAATCTATCAGGCATTACAGACTATTTTAGAGCCATATACTGCCTTCACTCCGTGAGCAGACTGAAGTCACTACACAGTCCTTAGTAACTGTCGTGATGTAACTCAGTCTTTGTGTTATGAGCCCTTAAAATCAGCTGATGCAGTTGCAGTGTCCAGAAAATTCACATCAACAACTTAAAGTCATTGCTGAATGCAAGAATAACACTTCCGATCTATTTGTGACAACGGGATGAAATTATACCATCCTCCAAGTGCCCGTCAACTCTTGCTTTGTATTGCATTGTGGTTCTTGTTCACTCCATAACAAAATCACACAAATTCTTTTGCAATTCTGATGCAGTTAGTTGCTTAGTTCTGTGCAGCAGTTGCTTAGTAAGGAACTTATTAACTTATCAGAAAGGAACTTAGAAAATGCAAAAAGATGACACTATACAGTCTGAGATACTAGTAACAGAAATATTCTGAAGACAATAGGACAAATTCTGAGGACAAAGCTGCACAGAGCTTGGAAAGGTAATTTTTCAAGCATGGGGAATTCTTTGCTGACATTACACTACATGATCTTCAGAATTTTTCCACATGAATTAGTTAATGGACTAAAGACAATATCTTTATTACTATGGTAGTACTTTCCTGAGCTAAACAACCTGCCAAGATAAATTCAGAATTGTTGGACTTTGATCAAATATGTCCATATTTTAAAGGTGACCTGCAAATAATAAAAAAAAACATTTACTTCAACAATTGTGAGGAATGTACCCATTAATTAGGCTTAGAGTATAGAAAGCACATTCACTCCTTAAACAGCCCACTGAAATCAATGAAAAGATTCCCCTGACTTCAACAAGCTTTGGATCATGCATTCAATTTTTTCTCCCTTTTCAAGAACACAAAAGTTGCTAGGCACTGTTCTTCTGGTACCCCAGCATGCACTTTGCTATGATGTCACAGCTATCACAAAAAAACACTGGTACATGGTTTAGCTCCTACACCAAGGGCCTGATCCTGCTCTCATTAGAATTTGTGGCAAAACGCTTATTAATTTCAACTGAGCAATCTCAGAACCTTATATTTTAAAAAAATTATCTTACTCCATTCACCCATAGGCTATCTTAATCCTCCAGGAGAAGTACTTGGCAGCTTTGATGTCATAGCATGGTGCATGAATGGGAGCCCAGGACCCATGACTTCAAAGAACCTAAAATAAATACAACCAGTAAGAATTTATTTATATGCTAAATATTACTATTCACCTGCTTGATAGGAATATTTAGTAGATATCACTTAAAGCAAGAGGTATTTACATGTTGTGGTGAAAAAAGGGTTGGAACAGGCCTTTGAGGCTGCTCAGGCCAGCAGTCAATCAACAAAGGCCGGTAGGGAGCCAATCAGGACAGGGCAGAGGCAGCCAATCAGGGCTGGGCAAGGCCCTATATAAAGAGTGCCTAGCAGGAGGAGACAGAGGCAGTCTCTCCCTGGCTGGCAAGGAAGACAGACTGGCTCCTGAGGAAGGAGCTAGCACCTCGGACAGAGCAAGAGAGAGCTCCAGCCCCATTACCTGTTAGGCGGCGGGCCCTGCTACAAAGGGTCGAGGAGGTGTACAGGGCCAAAGAGAAAATGGCCCAGGGAAGGAAAGCGGACAGGAGGGGAATGAAGGAAGGCAGAAGGAGGCTGCCGCTAGAGGGTCCCTGGGCTGGGACCCAGAGAAATGGGTGGGCCTGGATTCCCTCCCACACATTTCTCCTTATACTGCATCTGGCCACAGAAGACAGTGGCCAATACAGACTGCAACTTGTCTCTGAGCTAAGGGGCTAGACTGTGGGTTGCAGTTGGCCACTGAGGCAGGTGCGAGTCCCAAAGACTGCTCTTAACTCCCCCCCCCCCCTCGCCCCGGAAGGGGGTGAGTCTGGAGTAGTGGACATTGCCGGAAGGCAGTGTCCTGAAGAGGATGCAGCCAAGCGGAAAGCAATGCGGGTCACAGAGCAGAACGGACAGCTGACAAGACACCATGCACTGAGGGCACTCTGCAGTGGAAAAGCTAATTCCTGGAGCAACCAGCGGGAGGCGCCAGCAGTGGTGAGTCTTGACCCTGTCACACATGGTTTTATGTGCTAGTCACATTGAAGCCCTTCCTTAACAACATTAAACAATTAATAATAACATTTTGCAATAACACTTTTCTAAAGACTCTATCAACGATAACCAAGTTATGATTAAGGCACTTACTAACAATACTGATGACAAGCTACCACAGCTCTTCAAGACAGGTATCCCAGGGGTCTGTGTAACCCACACACCTTCTGGGTGTGGTGTTCTGTCCCATCTAGTGGCACTGAAACCACTTAAAGAGAGAGAAAATGAGTCTGTTCTACAGTCTTAGCTAACAGCCATTGGCTTTTGGCTCATGCGCTAAGCAATAGAGCAGGATCCGGCCCGACAGCAGTTTTAAACCGGCTCCTGCTGCGGAGCGGGGTTTGGGGCTTGCCCTGCTCCAGCCAGGGCGCCGAGCCCAGGGCCACATCACGCAGGTTCCGGTGCTCCAGCCGGGGCACCGCACCACGCAGCTCCCAGAAGCTGCGGCATGGCTCTGCTCCGGAGCACAGGGTCGGGGGGTCTGCACCACGCAGCTCCTGGAAGCAGCCTCATGGCCCCGTGGGTCGGGGGCCACTCCACGCATGGGAGCCGGAGAAGGGACATGCCACTGCTTCCAGGAGCCACTTGATTAAGCGCTGCTCGGAGCCTGCAGCCCTGAGCCTCACCCCATGCCCCAGCCCCCTGCCTCAGCCCTGATCCCCTTCCTGCCCTCCAAACCCCTTGGTCCCAGCCCAGAGTAACCTACTACACCCCAAACTCCTCATCCCCAACCCCACCCCGAGCCTGCACCCCCAACCAGAGCCCTCACCCTCTCCTGCACTCCAACCCCAATTTTGTGACCATTCATGACCCGCCATACAATTTCTATTCCCCAATGTGGCCCGCAGGCCAAAAAGTTTGCCCACCCCTGCTCTAGAGGTCCCCTGTTTGATCCTGCCCACTGATGACTGGGGTCCGTCAGTGTTACATCTGCAAGTCTGAGGGGCCCCAGTGCATATACATGTTGAGGAGGGTATCCTTTTTTTTTTTTTTTTTTAAACCTGCCTAGTGGTCATTCTGGCAAGAAAAGGGACCATTGCAAAGAGAGAGAAACCAAGGCAGAGACAGGGTTGGAAAAAGCAAGAAGACTGAATACTAAGGGAGAAAGAGGAGAGAGGGCGAACACTTTTGCCTTGGCAGAGCTAGCACAAAGGAGTCATAGGGCAAATATAAGACCCACACCTGGGTGTATGCCACAGAATCACCTGGCAGCACATGGACCATGTCAGAGATAGAACTGGTCAGGAATTTTTTGACTAAATGTGTTTTTTTTTTTTTTTTTTTTGATATTAATTGCTGATTTATCTAACCCAAAACCTCTCACAGAAACGTATCAATTTCAACAAAACTTCTTGTAAAGATTTCTGAGATTCAAGATGGAATTTCCGGTCAAAACCAGATACACCCTGGAATAGCCCAGTGACTAAGGCACTCATGAGGTAGAACAAGGACTTGAACAGGGATCTCCTACATCTTAGATGAGCACCCAAACTGGGCTATTAGCCTTTACAGATTCTCTCTCAGTTTCAGAAGGTCTCAGGTTCATTCTCCATCACAAAAATTCCAAAACCTCAATCTTTCAGGAAATTGAATCCTTGTTTTCTGGTTAGCCCGACTCAGGGGCTAGCTGGAGACAGGAGAAGGTGTGACCAAAAATAACACTACATAATCACATCAGTTTTAATTATTTTGGAAACTTATTTCAAAATACCCATCAGCAAGTATGTCTGTAACAATACAGATACCCCCCCCCCCAATTTTCCCAGGAATAGAGAGTTAACCCCCCCGCATAACAACCTAGTTCGTTTCTCTGACCCCTTGCCCCCCCAAGCCCAGCTAGGGGACCAGACACCCACAACCCCTCCCCAAGCCCAGCCATGGGACCCCCCCCATCAATAAACCTGAATCCCCTACCCCACAGAGATCAGCTGCACCCCTGCCTCCCAGAACTAGGGTGACCAGATGTCCCGATTTTATAGGGACAGTCCCGATTTTTGCGTCTTTTTCTTATATAGGCTCCTATTACCCCCCACCCCGTCCCGATTTTTCACATTTGCTGTCTGGTCACCCTACCCAGAACCCAGCTGCAGGCTCCCCACCCAGACACCCACCCCCCTGCCCCGCAGAGCCCAGGGATCCAGAGGAAGAAACAGCCTGATGCTCAGTCCCAGGCTTGTGTGGAATTACCTGCGCGCTGCCGCCGCCTACTTCCCCCAGTGCGTGCTGGGAACTGCAGCTGCCAGGAATCCCTCTGGCCGTGTCTTCTATGTGTGAGCTGGGCTCTGCCATGTCCAGTGGCCCCTAATGGTAGCCAGCAGCACTGCAGCCCATTTCTGTGAGGAAAAGGAAATTCTGTGCAAAAAACATTAATTTCTGCAAAATTATGCATGGCGCAGTAGGGCAGAAGTCCCCCGGGAGTAACAAAGGGAAAAAGAAGGAGCAGGAGAGGAACAATGGAATGGTAGCAAAAGAAAAGAAGTAGAGAGACAAGTATCAAAGGGAAAGGGAGGATACACAAAATGTAGTTCTCTTCAAGGTTGTTAAAAAAGTTAAATTTTCAGTTAAAGTAAAAGACACCAGGAGAGAAAGTATAAAAAGGAGAGATGAAGAAAGGAGAACTTTGGAGAGGAAAAATGCAGACAGAAAGAGGAAAGCAAGAAATAAAGAACTGGGACATTTAACAGGGAAGAAGACAGCAGTGGTTAGGGTTTTGAAATTTCCTTTTTTGACAACTTATTTTCTACATTTTACAACTCAATTCTAGAGATGGGAAAAGGGAAGCTATGGTAGAAAGTTACTGGCAATGAGATTTGAGTCAAAATGTTGCTGTTAGACATAATGGTAGATTAACGCCTTGTCTAAAGACAAAAATTGCACCAGTTTAACTAAAACAAATTAAAAAACTGATTATAGTTAAATTGGTGCATCTTCCTTTGTTGACAATGTTATCAGTTTACAAATGGCTTATATCAATTTAGTTTGGATTTAAGTGTATCTGCATAAATTGGCATGAGATGAAATATATTTGAAAATCAAATTTAGTTAACACAATGCAGTGTGTGTGTGTATGTAGACAAAGCATAATACAAGAGTTTCTTTTTTTAAATGCATGCTACTATTGGAGATAATTTTCTCTGGGAATTTCAAGTTTTACATTTTTTGTGGTTTAAATAGTGCTATACATTTTCTAAAAACAAATATCTAGTTACTTAACTGAGCTCTTCACCATGGCACAAATCCCTTTTTGCTAAATTCATTTATACAGCAAATAATATTCAGCACACTAAAAAATTTTCTGCATACGAAGTCTTACATCAGTTGCTCTAGTCACCTGTAAAAGAAATGTCTTGAAGTGTACGATTATAAAGTTAAGGCTACTAAAATCATCTCTTACAGGACAAGTAGGAATTTGGGAGTCTGTTTAAAAATGATCTGCTCATCCAGGTCAAACTAGAACTGCTCTTTGACTATATAGTTTACTAGACTACAGCACCTTCTCCTACTCCAAACAGCCTAATTTGATTTTTTTCTTTTGATTGTGATAAATTAAAAATGCAAGATAAACCTGCTTGTCCACTTTCTCCAAGATGAATTTTGTTTGCCATTCTGTCACCAGTGAGCTCAGTGTAAAAGATGCACTGTAGATCAGCTACAGAATGAGTTCTGATTTTACATTTTCCTGACTGTTTACAGAAATACAACTTCTGATATTCTCCAATTTTAACAACTCTGCCATGATCCCAATTGCAGCATTCATTAACTAATCCAGCCATCAGAGTACTATAACTCTACCCTTAAGGAAATGTGAAGATTTTAAAAACACACTAAAATTGAACTTTTCTTCAGGGAATGGGAGTATTTGGGTATTCCTCTGAATCCTCAGAACAGACAATTGCTCTTCTGCGTGAGAAATTGTAAATGGTCATCAGGCAAAGAAAGAACCAGTTGTCCACGATCCTTAGTGCAGATCTTCCATTTGAAACAAAGAAACCCTGCAATACCCAAGGTAAGGATTTGGAAGGAGACTGGAGATGGAGGGAGCAGAAAGTACTATTTTTGGTGCTTAAGTAATCGCAGAAGTAAATCAGTCTCTCCAATCAAGAAACACCCTCTATTGGAGAATTATATTATTATTTTGTTTTTTTGAGAACTGTATACTACACTGACAGAGGATAGGTATTTTCCTTTCCTAACTACTATGACCTATGAGTCTTTCATCTCTATATTTGTTTGATCTGTTTTACTATGAAGACTAATATCCTTATTTCATGCTCCAATTTGAACGGAGCAATTCAAGTATATAGCTACAGACACATTAATGAGAGGGGTTTTTTTTAAATAAAAATGTGCTTTTTATTACCATTGAAATTCATTGATTGAGCTCTGAGATATTCAGAGGTACAGACTTTTGAATGGTTTGAAATAGAGTAATTTATTACCAGGGATCAGAAGACACTCTACCTTGTGTCAGCATTCAAATGAATCAAGTTCTCTGGGCTTATCTACATGCAAAAATTGTACAGCTTTAACTATAATGGTATAGTTAAAGCAGTACAACCCCACTAGCGTGGCTGCAGTTAATACAGATCTCAACATGCAGCTACTGGTATTCTTATTCCCATAGGCTTAAAGGGATAAGTTATAGTAGTATAATTGTGTCCATATTAGGATTTGTATCAATGTAATGGTTTTAATTTAAAAAAATCATATGCCTAATCAAAATAATTAAATCAATACAAGAACTGTGTAAACCAAGTTTCTGATGCTCAGTGTACTTTTCCAGGCTGATTTTGATCTATGGAATCCTTTCCTGGACTCTCCACAGCGGGGTGGAGATGGGTGGGGGGGGGGAAGACTGAGAGGGAAAGGGGGGGGGGAATGAGATAGGAAAGACCTCCTATACCAGTGGTCTCCAACCTTTTTACGCATAAGATCGCTTTTTGAATCTAAGATTAACCCAGGATCTACCCTGCCTCTTCCCTGTGGCCCCACCCCGCTCACTCAATCCCCCCCCCCTCTGTCGCTCACTCTCCCCCACTCTCACTCACTTTCACAGGGTTGGGGCAGGAGGTTGGGGTAGGGGAGGGGGTGCAGGCTCTGGGCTGGGGCTGAGAGGTTTGCAGTGTAGGAGGGGGCTTCGGGCTGAGCCTGGGGCATAGGGTTAGGGTGCAGGAGTGAGGTGTGCAAGCTCTGGGAGAGAGTTTGGGTGCAGGGGTCATATGGTTACACTGCACCTAATCTCATAGAATCCACTGGACATTTCATGAATTTTACTTATTAGTGTGATTTGTGGTTTATAGATCCAAAATCTTTCAGGGATTGTCACAAATCAGTGTAACATCATCAACTGTGGGGTGTGCATTGGCTGAGCCTAGGGCAGGGGGTTGGGGTGCAGGAGTGAGGGGTGCAAGCTCTGGGAGGGAATTTGGGTGCAGGAGGGAGCTCTGGGCAGGTGCAGGGGATTGGGGTACAGGAGAGGGTGAGAGGTCTGGAAGGGAGTTTGGGTGCAGGAGGGGACTCCGGGCTGAGGCAGTGGGTTGGGGTGCAAGGTGCAGGCTCCAGCCAGGAGGCACTTACCACAGGCGGCTCCTGGCCGGTGGCGCTGCGGGGCTCAGGCAGACTACCTGCTTGCCGTGGCCCCACGCCGCTCCCAGAAGCGGCTGGCTGCTGGCATATCTCTGCAACCCCTGGGTGGGGGACAGAGGGCCTCCATGCACTGCCTGTGCACGCAAACGCCACTCCCCAGAACTCCCGTTGCCCAGTTCCCAGCCAATGGGAGCTGCGGGGACGGTGCTGGGGGCAATGTGCAGAGTTGCCTCCTCCCTCCCATGAGCTACAGAGATGTGCCAGCAGCCAGCTGCTTCCGGGAGCAATGTGGGGCCATGGCAAGCAGGCAGCCTGCCTGAGCCCCACTGCACCGTTGGACTTTTAGCGGCCCGGAGATTGTGACTGACTGGCAGAGGCTACAGGATCGACCAGTCCATCGCGATCGACAGGTTGGTGACCACTGCCCTATACACACCGCCATCATTCCTTTAAAGCAATATCTCTACTGCATCACTGCCAGGAAGTGTTGCTGCCAAAAGATTGGATCATAACTGCTAATAGCAAATCATCTCTCTAGAAGAATGGAATGAGACTGGTTAAGAAATAAACATCAGTCCACATCAGAAAAAGATTGACACTGGCAAACTTGTAGACACATTTGCTCTTTGCTCATGAACCAATTAAAAAAAATCCTTCACCTGAATTGCCAGTTGGTCAGCTTATTAAAATAATCTGGGAGGGAACATGGGAACAGGGGCATTCAATGTGTTTAATTTCATTTCCCTCAGACATATTATTGGCCTATTAGAACACAACTAGCAAAGTAAATTTATTATATTAAAAAGCTACATTTTCTTTAAGGTATGCCTACATTTGGCAGTACTATTTTGTAGTTTTCTCAAAGTTTTCCTGGACCTTAATCTAAAATCCCCCACTCTATATAGACTTTAGAAGCAACAGCATGGCCAAGCGATAATTTAAAAAAAAATTACACAGCTTAAATGTAGAGACTTAATGGCTATTTGAAGTGGAAACTCCCCCAATTTAGGAGTAATATTAAAATAGCTTTTAAAATCACTCTATTCTGGAGCAAGCCGTGCATCTGAGACAGAGGTTAACAAACAGGTTTGATACTTAGTTATGCTACACAAAGCGTCATATAGCAAAGAGTAAAATAACTATGGCTGAGTAGCAAGATCCACGTGGGTGGGCTCCTGTGCCTGCAGGAAGGGGGTCTTTATCTATTGATATACAATATTGATTGTATATTTTTTGTGGTACTTGTACAGTAGTAATTATTTGATTTGTTATACAAATTACAAATTCTCATGCTCTGAGGATGAGTGTTGTGTCAAGATTTGGATGCTACTTACTATATGCTCAGCTTCTTTACTGCTACCAAGCACCACAGTAGAATAACTCAAATATTGAGAGGTTTCAGAGTAACAAATATTGAGGAAAAAGTAATCAAGTCCCTCCTGGACAACAATATTGCTTTCCACTTATATAACATCTTTCAGCTAAGGATCTCAAATTATCTACAAGGGAAATTATTCTTCTCTTAACAGCTGGGAAACAGAGACACAGAAGGCAAGAATTAATTTTGAACATACAACTTGAGACACAAAAGGCCTGATTTTCAGAGGTAATGAGTACTTGCAGCTTCCCTTTCAGTTACTATTTATGCTCAGCACTTCTGAAAATAAGGCCCTAGCTGTTTCAAGTTGTATGTTCAAAATTGAGGCACCAAAACCTTGAGTGACCGTTTTGGAAAATTAAACCTAAGGGAAGGGCACATAATGAGTTAGCAGTACAAGTATTCAACAATGCAGAAGCGCCATGCATTTTCCTGGGCAGCGCCTACTCTCACACTAGGTTTCATATAAAGAATGGAGGATCTCCCTCTGTTTCCATTTCCTTGATTAGGATCACAGCAGCAGAACTGGCTATATAGTTTGCAGCAGTACTAGCAATCCACATGCTCAAAAAGTCAGGCCCCTGATGCGTCAGGCCCCCCAAAGTTAGTGAACATTTTAAAATAGAAGTTTTCTTTTAAAATTTGCCTCCAAACTTGTTTCTGCTATAAACCTTTTTAAAATGAATACTTAACTTATCATGCAGTTATATGGCTTCAAGAAATGGAACTTTAAGAAAGACACTATATATTGCAAGACTAGCAAGTCATGACAACTAGCAACACTTTACAGTGATTGGGAGGCAGATTCCCCCCCAACCCAACCGGAGACAATGCACTTGCTCTTCTTCTCCCCACCCCCTCCTCAGGAGAGGATAAACATGTGACAGAGGTGTGATCAGGTTGCTTAATGACACTGCTGGAAGGCACCCCAATACTAGGTTGAAGAGCACAGTTTGAAAGCCTATACACAATAGAACAAGGCTCCAGAGGCAGGTGAGGCTGGGGCAAAACCAGGCCTTGAGTTGCCTCCCTCTCCAATCCTGCTGCCAGAGAAGATCAGGCATATCACAGCTGCCATTTGTGGTGGAACTAGGGATGCTGGGTATGCTACCACACCCCCTAGCTTGAAGGGGTTTCCCTTATATACAGGATTTGCAGTTTGGTTCAATGGCTTTCAGCATTCCCACTATAAAACTTGTTTCAGCACCCCAGCCAACTGGAGAGAGACATGGCCTGAACAGGAGCTTTTGCCTCACCCTCCCCACCTGCAGCCAGAGAGGGGCAGGCAGGGCTGAGTATCAGTATAATAGGTGTGTGTGTGTGGGGGGGGGGAGACAGTTCACTCTTGGGGCCAGGCCCTGACCCCAAGCAGATGGGGGAACAACTCCTGGCTGCTCTTGCCACGCTAGTGCCCACCAGGCTACATGAGCTTCACCCTACACCCGCCCCCGTCCTCAGCATTCACAGGCTTACTCCCTACCGCCTAGGCCAGGCAGGGCGAGCACAGCCAGCCCAGGCAAGTGGCCCGAAGCCAAGCCAAGATTACAGCTCTCAGCATTCCGCGCTCCGCCTTGCTGCGGGCCACGGAGCGGGGCGAGCTGCGACTTCCCGCCGCGTCCCCACCCCAGAAGCGCTGCACGAGCCCCCCGGCAGCCCTAGGCTTTCCTAACCCCCAACTACCTCATTTCTCTCACGTGACCGTTAGACTACGTTTCTTCCCCCCCCCCCCCCGCCTTAATATACTTGGTGGCTACAGCCGCCAATCACATTCTTCCACTTCGCACTGTCCCATTTCCATTGGTCGCTGTTGGTAAAGCCGCCTCTTCCCCCGCCACGCCTGTTCTGATTGGCTGAGATCATGGGCCTGTCCCTGCCCCATGAAAATACCTGTCGCTCTGTGACAGGTTGACAGGGAGGGCCTGACTGAGAGGGTAAGGTGGAGATTGGTTCCTCCTCCCCTTTCACCTCCTCTATGTCCCCTCCCCTCTGCTAGCTCCGCCCTCTCTCAGATGGGCGGGGGGAAGAGACTCCCATTCATTTATCCACGCACCTCTTCTGACTGGCCTGCGGCTTTAGGCCTTGGTAGTCTCATGCCCTAGCCTGCCCCCACTGTCTCCCACGTCATCTCCCCGTACGATTTCCTCTTGGCTCGCGCGCGGCCCTCCCCCGTCTCCCACCTCTCTGCCTCCCACCCACTCGTGCGCAGCCTCTCTGCCTCCCTCGCGCCCCACCCCGCCCCCCGCCGGCTCCTCCTTCCCCCTCCCTCTCTCAGCCTGTGGCTCCTCCTTGCCCCTCAGCTCGCGCGCGCTGTCCCGGTCGCGCTCTCTGCCTCGCGCCGCACTGGGATGTTGACGGCTGCGTCTGGAGGCAGATCCCGGCTCGGCGAGGCGGCGGCCGGGGGAAGCCAGTGAGGCAGCCACAGCCCCCGCCGTAGCGCCCAGGGAGCGGGCGGACCCTCCCTCTTTCCTCCCCCCGCCCGTGCGCTAGGCGGAGAGACTGCGAGGAGCCCGGGGTACAACATGGCGGAGCACTCGGCCCCCGACCACAGGCACAAACCCGCCAACTCCGCCGGCTCCTTGGCGCTGGGGAATAGCCGGCCCGGGACGGGCAGCGGCTCCTCCGCGGCGGCTGCCGGCGGCCCCCCGGCGGGTGGAGGCGGCCTGTCGGGGGGCCTGTCGCAGCCGGCGGGCTGGCAGTCGCTGCTCTCCTTCACCATCCTCTTCCTGGCCTGGCTGGCCGGCTTCAGCTCCCGGCTCTTCGCCGTCATCCGCTTCGAGAGCATCATCCACGAGTTCGACCCCTGGTGAGTGGCCGCCGCCGCCCTGGGGTAGGGGGTAGTGGGGAGGGCGGGGGTAAGGGGTCGGGGCTGGTCCTGGGCTGGGCGATGAACGCGCCGCCCCACCCCCGTGTCCCGAGCTCCGGAGTCGGGGCGCTGCCCCCGGTGAACGGCCCAATCCGGCCGGGCACCGGCCCGCGGCCCGCTCGCCCACTTCGCCAAGTTGAACTGCGCCTGTTCCTCCCGCTGCCGGCGGCGGGAGCCGCGAGAGGACGTGGTGCGGCTGGGCTGGGAGCAAAGGGGCATCAGGTGTTGGGACACGCGAGGCGAAGGGCGCCGTGGGCCGAGCGAGGAGGCGCAGGCAGGCGTCGGGCTGGGAGGCAGCGTGAGCGGGACCCGAAGGTAGGGCACAGAAGCCTAATTGCTTTGCCTTTCTCCTTCCCGTGTGCCCCCTTTGAGTTGAATTTTGCATGCTGTAGTTAGGAGTAGGTTGGTACAAAATACAGGTTTTGTGGCAAGGGAGGTATCGGGAAAGTTGTGGCAACAGCAGGCAGGTGGGCTGCAGAGTGACATTGGAGAAATTGAAATCCGTATGTGCTTTTTTTAAATGAAGACGAACCAAAAAGGAACTAGAATTTCATATGAAGTCCTTCTGTCACATTGTTGTCTCCAGATGTGCAGTAGCACTTCATAGTATTCTTTCATTGGATTCCTTTTTGACCAGGGCCAGGGAGGGAGGAGGGTAAGGAATGCACCTCAGGAAGTAAATCTTCATAAAAGTGACTGGTGGGATTACAGTAAAACGGGTGACACTGATTTATTGCCAGATATTTCAAAGTGCCCAGTTTTTTTGTTTAACCTATGGTTTCTTACTGTTTCTCAAATATCATTATTTTCTAAAGATTGTTTTCATTTGTGTGTAAACTGGATTCTTGTGCGTTGGAGGGAATGGAACCATGTTATGCAAAAGATCAAGAAATGCTGCACTAATTTCTGTTCTAGTCCTTGCAGCAAGGTTTGTGGCTCAGAGGAATACAGCAGGAGTGTGGGGAATTTTTTTGGAGAGTATGGCATTGAAATATTGTGTCTTGTGTTAGTTGAGACCATTCTAGGAAGGTGCCCCGTATTTAGATCCTTAAGTAAGATATTTTTCCATTATTCATTTGATTTTCTTATTTTTGTTTTTTAAACAAGCCAAAATTTTAGGTCTGAGGTCTCTTATGGTTGATCATTTTGAGGGAAGGGCATGCTCTATGTTTTGAAATACTGAGTATGCATTTTATTGTTTTTATAAAATCTAGAAAAAATGTAATGTTTTACTAAATAGATATTGTACATTTCAATTTGCACACTTGAATATTCAGTTTAGGTGCAACTTTTATTTAGTTTGCAAATTATGGTATTTGAGGGCAGAGGTAGTGTCCAGAGAAGTAAAGAACATGATGAAGGCTTTGTTCTTAAGCATTGTGTTAAATCCTTTTAATGCAAATTCAGTACTGAAAAAGCAAAAAAAAGGATACTTATTTCAAGCATTGGCCCGTTATAAGAGTGTTTGATTGTGTAAATGTAAATAAGTGAAATTGAAATGCAAATCTAAATTAATATAAATTAGAGATTAAGTGATTTATTAAATTTGGTGCATACTTTAGGAATTGTCGCCTATATAATTTTTTTTATGCTTTTCCGTTCTAAGTGTAGGTAAAGGGACTTACACTTTGAAATAGTTTCCAACTGCAATAGTTTTCGCAGTCAGGAAGTTTTTCCTGGTATAGGGTCTAAATTCTCCCCGAATTTCTTCCCGTTATTCTTTTTTATCAAGGTTCATTCTCCTCAGATGAATGGGAATTGTGCTGTTGTGAGTTAGGTGATGGTAGTATCAACTTAAAAAAAAAAAAAAGAAAGAAAGGAAAAAAAAGGATAAAACAAAAATTTAATTTCTAGCTCTTATGGCAGCAGAGGTAACGTTCTACTTGTAAACAGCATGTTAGATGCAGTCATCTTCCTGACTACAAACAGACAGCTTCGGTCTATTTGCTGCTGCATGTAGCTTTGTCAATCATCTGTAGAATAAAGTTAACAAAACCCAGTGGTTATTCTGCAAGTCTTGGAGCAACAGTGAAAATGTCAAGAATCGTGTCAATGTTATGATGCTACATGCCAGAAGTGTAGCAGTAGGCAGTAGAGCTATTTTGTGGGAAGAGAACCTAAACTGTGCAAGATCTGGAAGAAAGATGGAGTAGAGGAGACCCTTCTACATTGCAGCTGTCTTAGTGCAAGGAGACAGAGCTGCTCCTCCATTTGAGCAGTTAGATAGGAGTAGAATTGTAAATTTATAACACTCCTACTAGTCAAAGTCCGGTTAGAAAGAATCCATAAGCAGAGTCCAGGAACCACGCCCAGGTAAAAATCTCAGTACCTGCCTCCTTCCTAGGGTATGTCTACACTGGCAGAGTTACATCGCTGACAGTTACATCACCGCTCAGAGAGCGCTGAAGGGAAACCACTGTTGTGTGTTCACACTGTCAGCTGCCTGTGCAGCAGCGTGTTCACACTTGCGGCACTTGCATCAGTATTCGGAGTGATGCACTCTGGACAGCTATCCCACAGAGCATCTCTTCCTCTTCTGCTGCTAAGAGTTGTGGGAAGGAGGAGGGGGTCACAGGGCATCCTGGGTTCTGTCCCAATGCCCCGTGATGCATTGCTTCGCATCCCAGCAATCCCTGTGCTTCCATCTGCATTTGGTGCCGTCTTTCAACCGTTTGTGTACTGCGCGCTCTGCCTCTTCGGTGTGCAGGAAAGGATCCCGCACTGTCGACCAATATGCTGCTCACTCTCAGTATCATGTCACGAGTAGCAGTGTAGTTTTTCCTTAAACTACAAAGGCAAGAGGAGTGTGACATTGATCTTGCCACGCATAGTAGTTACAACACAAGATTGCTTGTGGCATTCACGGAGGTGCTGACCATAGTGGAACGCGGCTTTTGAGCTCGGGAAACAAGCGCTCAGTGATGGGATCACATCGTGATGCACGTCTCGGATGACAAGCAGTGGCTGCAGAACTTTCAGATGAGGAAAGCCACATTCATGGGACTGTGTGGTGAGCTCACCCCAGCCCTGCAGCTCAAGGACACGAGAATGAGAATGAGAGCTAACTTGTCGTTGGAGAAGCATGTGGCGATTGCACTGTGGAAGCTGGCTGCTCCAGACTGCTGCCGAAAGGTCGCTAACCAGTTCGGAGTGGGAAGGTCGACCGTTGGGTTGACGGAAGTGTGCAGGGCCATTAATCGCATTCTGCTCTGAAAGACCGTGACTCTGGGCAATGTGTGTGACGTGGATGGCTTGCATAAATGAGCATCCCTAACTGCAGAGGGGCGATAGATGGCACGCATATTCCAATTCTGGCACAAGACCACCTAGCCACCGAGTACATTAATTGGAAGGGGTATTTCTCTATGGTTCTCCAGGCGCTTGTGAATTACTATGGGCGTTTCATGGACATTAATGCATGCATCTTTCGGAACACTGGCCTGTTCAGGAAGCTGCAAGCAGAGATTTTTTTTTCCCGGACCAGAAGATCACTGTAGGGAAGTCTAAATGCCCATTGTAATCCTGGGAGACCCTGTCTACTCCTTAACGCCGTGGCTTATGAAGCCATACACGGGGAACCTTGACAGCTGCAAGGAGCGGTTCAACAACAGGCTGAGCGAGTGCAGCATGACTGTTGAGTGTGATTTTGGCCGTTTAAAGGCCCTCTGGCGCTGCCTATATGGGAGCCTGGACCTGGCCGATGACAATATTCCTATGCTTATAGCTGCGTGCTGTATGCTCCATAATATTTGGGAAGGGAAGAGTGAAAGCTTCACTCAGGGCGGGACAACTGAGGCTCAGCGCCTGGAGGCTGAATTTGAACAGCCAGAGACCGAGCTATTAGAGGTGCGGAGCGCAGGGCCTTAAGGATCAGAGATGCCTTGAGGCAGCAATTTGAATCTGAAAGCTACTAATATTTGTTGCTATGCTTGGGAGTGCGGTGCTTGTAATGCTCGGAGGTGATTGTGATTGGTGCACACTATGCACTGTGAAGATTTAAGAAAATTGCCTGTTGTTTTGCAGGGTTCTGTTTGCTTTCAATTAATGGAATAAAGATTGTCGCTCTCCTCTTGTTGCAATTTTTTAATAAAATAATTGTTTTGGTTTGAAAGCAAACACACACATCAGCACTGTGGGGGATGGGGGAAGGGAGGGTCCAAGGAGGAGGTGGGGTCCTGGGATGGTTAAAGATTTGTGTATGTCATGTGCAACCTTGTCCTTTGGAGTACAGTGCAGTGGATACTGTACTTCAGCGGGGCTAAACTGCAGAGGGATGGGTGTTGAGTGCAGTGGGTACTGGGAGTCCGCAGGGCTGGACTGTGACGGGGCAGGAGTGGAATGCAATGGGTACAGTCTGGAACCAGGAGGTTGATAAGAGTGTGTTGGTGGTGTCTGGGGGTGCATGAGAGAGAGTTTTGCAACAGCGGCTGCAGGGGAGGTGAGGCGAGGTGCGGAGCTGCTCGGTTTGTAGTGCTAGTAGCGCCTGCAGCGTGCTGCTTGGCGCTCCATGACATTTAAGAGCTGCTTTGTTCTGGTGCGCCGCTTTCTCCTTTCAGTCCCTCTTCTTGCTGTCCCGCCACTCCTTCAATTGCGCTTCACCAAGCTCTGACAGCTGTAAATGACTAGCCTCCTCCAGGGTAGAGAAGAGCTCCTAGCTGCATGCATCTCTGACCTCCGAGTCATCCTCTGCCTCTGGGTCCCCCTCCCCCGCATCCAAGATTTTCTCCTCCTGCCTCGGTCCACTCTCTATTGGCACGTGAGCCACCGAAGTAACCACAGTGGCCTTCGCAGTGGAGGTGGGCTTTCCACCGAGTATCGCGTCCAGCTCTTTGTAGAACCGGCAGCTTGTGGGCGCAGCACCAGTTTGCCTCCCACACCTTGTGCAGTTCCTTCACTTTGGCCCTGCACTGCAGTATATCTTTCTGGCATGCATCGTGAAATCTGTCTGTAGGTATCATAATTCCTACGGCGGGGACTGGACAGCCTCCTCTCCCCAAATGCGGATGAGGTCCAGCAGCTTGGCATTGCTCCAAGCGGGGGATTGCCTGGTGCATGCAGCAGGCATGATGACTTGGAAGGATGCACTGAGACCACTGCATGCATCACCGAGCAAACAGGAAGGGGACTTTCAAAATTCCCAAGGAATTTAAGGGGTGGTATCAAGCTTAGTTACAATTAGGGCTGTCAAGCGATTAAAAAAATTAATCATGATTAAGCACACGGTTAAAAAAGTTAATCGTGATTAATTGTCCTGTTAAACAGAAGAATACCATTTATTTAAATATTTTCAGATGTTTTCCACGTTTTTCAAATATATTGATTTCAACTACAACACAGAATACAAAGTGTACAGTGCTCACTTTATATTTATTTTTGATGACAAATATTAGCACTGTAAAAAAACAAAAGAAATAGTATTTTTCAGTTCACCTGGTACAAGTAGTGTAGTGCAATCTCTTTATCACGAAAGTTGAACTTTCAACTGTAGAATAGTTTTGTACTTCTGTTAAAAAATGTTTCTCCCAAGTAATATTTTAAAACTAATGCTATTTTATAGCTAATGGCTTTACGATCCTCTGTAGATGTGTGGTTTTCTTTTAATATTTCAATATTTTTGTTATTTATTTAGATTTAAAATAAGACACCTATCCAAAGCTCCAGGTGCCCTAACAAATTATTAGCAGTACAACAAATGCAGTGAACCCTGGACAGCTGCAGTGGCACAGGAGCCAGAGCAGCAAACAGGGGAGTTTGAGTGGGAGTTCTGTTGGAGGAGTTTGGGGAAGACTAAGAGAGGCAGCAGAGGAACAGACAGGCTAGTGAAGGGAGTGTGTGGTGTTTTGGTGCTCCTTGGGGGTTTATTTTGCTGTGGGTGGTGGTTTGGTTTGCGTTTCCCGGACTAACAGGATTTAGGTGGGAAGGCTGTGACAGATACCGAGACAGCAGTGGTAGTGACCCAAGCAGTGGAAGATAAAATGAAGATGACTGGATGTGGGAGCTGCGGCATCTACATGACCCTGGAAGGGGTACCTGAAAAGAGTTTCGTCTGCATGAAGTGCCGCCTGATAGAGCTGATGGAAGAAAAGATCCGAAGATTGGTGGAAACTCTGGTTGAGTTTAGAAGGGGGTTTGAGCAGATGATGGAGCAAAGGCACGAGGAGACTGAAGGGGAAAAATTCAGACTTGCAGATGGAAGCAGGACCAAAGAACTCTAAGGGGAGACTTCTGGGTGAGGAAAGTGGACAATGGAAGCATGTGACTAAGAGAACCAGGCAGAGGAAAAGACTGGCTAGTGAAGGAGAAATAGAGCTCAGGAACAGGTTTGTGGAGTTGGAAAATGAAGAAGGGGCATAGCCAGTGGTTGCTGAAGGTGAGAGGGCAAGGAAGAAGAGAATAGCAGCTAGTCCTGTAGGAAGAGGGGAAGAGTCAGTGGAGATAACACCAAATATGAACCCCAGGAGGATACAGAATGGGTTGCAGTGGATTGCAAGGGAGAATAAAAATCAAGAGGATAGCTCAGTGGTTTGAGCATTGGCCTGCTAAACCCAGGGTTGTGAGTTCAATCCTTGAGGGGGCCACTTAGGGATCTGAGGCAAAAACAGTAGTGAAGGCAGGGGGCTGGACTTGATGACCTTTCAAGGTCCCTTCCAGTTCTAGGAGATAGGATATCTCCATTAATTAATTTATTTATTTTATTTATTTAGTTCAAACTAAATGGAAGGATAAACAAAAATAGATCTGTGACTAGGGTTTTTGATTTCAAAAGGGCTAACTTTAAAGAATTAAGGAAATTAGTTAGGGAAGCAGATTGGACTGAAGAACTTGTGGATCTAAAGGCGGAGGAGGCCTGGAATTACTTCAAGTCAAAGTTGCAGAAACTATCAGAAGCCTGCATCCCAAGAAAGGGGAAAAAATTCATAGGCAGAAGTTGTAGACCAAGCTGGATGAGCAAGCATCTCAGAGAGGTGATTAAGAAAAAGCAGAAAGCCTACAAGGAGTGGAAGATGGGCGGGATCAGCAAGGAAAACTACCTTATTGAGGTCAGAACATGTAGGGGTAAAGTGAGAAAGGCCAAAAGCCATGTAGAGTTGGACCTTGCAAAGGGAATTAAAACCAATAGTAAAAGGTTCTATAGCCATATAAATAAGAAGAAGAAAAAGAGAGACATGGGACCGCTAAATACTGAGGATGGGGTGGAGTGGAGGTTAAGGATAATCTAGGCATGGCCCAATATCTGAACAAATACTTTGCCTCAGTCTTTAATGAGGCTAATGAGGAGTTTAGGGATAATGGTAGGATGACAAATGGGAATGAGGATATGGAGGTAGATATTACCACGTCCGAGGTAGAAGCCAAACTCGAACAGCTTAAGGGAACTAAATTGGGGGGCCCAAATAATCTTCATCCAAGAATATTAAAGGAACTGGCACATGAAATTGCAAGCCCATTAGCAAGAATTTTTAATGAATCTGTAAACTTAGGGGTTGTACCGCATGACTGGAGAATTGCTAACATAGTTCCTATTTTTAAGAAAGGGAAAAAAAGTGATCCTGGTAACTACAGGCCTGTTAGTTTGACATCTGTAGTATGCAAGGTCTTGGAAAAAATTTTGAAGGAGAAAGTAGTTAAGGACATTGAGCTCAACGGTAATTGGAACAAAATACAACATGGTTTTACAAAAGGTAGATCATGCCAAACCAACTTGATCTCCTTCTTTGGGAAGGTAACAGATCTTTGGCAAACTACAATCAGATTGTCTGAAATCTTCTATGGTTAGTCTCTGACTCAGGAAGAATTCATTTTGGAAATGTAAGCAAAAATGTTTCTGAGAACAAGGTTAGTGAGGAAAAATAGGTGGTTTGGTCAATCTTGGTACTTTTCTGGTAAGTTTCCCCTCTACCCCCCGCTCCCCCCCCCCCACCGGTGGTTGTTTGGTTTTATTTTTAATATAGATAGATAGATACTCTAGTGTCTACTGGGTGTGGAATAGGAGCTTGAAATTGGGGAGGATGGGTAATTTTGGGGTTGGATGTTTTTGCTGTCTCATGAAAATATGTCCAGATCTGGTCAAGTTACAATCCTGTAAAAATTACAATTTTACATATAGAACTGCTGAAGGTTTGTTCCAGAATTTTCTTAAATTCCAGCCACACTGAACATGCTTCCTAGCATCACTGAGGGCTTGTTTACTCTACCCGCCGGATCAGCGGGAAGCAATCGATCCAGCGGGGTCTAGTATAGACGTGATAAATCGACCGCTGAGTGCTCTCCCATCGACTCCGGTACTCCACCAGAACGAGGAGCACAAGCGGAGTCGACAGGAAAACGTCAGCTGTCGACTTACCGCAGTGAAGACACCACAGTAGGTAGATCTAAGTACATTGACTTCAGCTACGCTATTCACATAGCTGAAGTTGCATATCTTAGATTGGCCCCGTGCATTAGTGTAGACAAGCCCTGTGCTTCCTGCACCTTTCTGAAGCAGCCACACAGAACTGAACTTCAGGACATGGATGTGGACAAAATAGATTTTCTTTTTTATTTCACCTCCTGTTAAACTAGCCTTTGGCATAGGGAAAGGTGCGCTAGTCAGGGAGTCAGAGGACCATTAATTCTAGTCTCCCCTCTTCTTCTGGCTAATATTAAGAATTCTGTGCACTTCACAGCTCTTATTATTAAGCAAGGCTACATAACTATACCTGGGTACAGAGGAAAGTATCAGCCCTCCATTTTACAGAAAGGATAACTGAGTGTTTGCTCCAGGTCAGTCATAGCAGAGCTGTGAGTAGAATCCAGGGCTTTAATATAGGAGACACAAATCTGTATCCAGTATGTTGCTTCTCAGTCAGTCTGCCAAATCTACATGTTTGGGTATGCTGGCTGAAAACTGGGGTTGCTTCTTCATGTGATATACCGTTCATAAGCCAATTTTTTTTAGTAAAAGGAAGCACCAGAGAGGGGGGTCAGCTTATGAATGGGTATTGAGAGGGAGAAGTGGGACACAGCTCCTCCTCCCAACAGAAGAAGCAAGGAGAGGCAGCACAGCCAGCAGAGCCAGAAGGGAGGAGACGGGGCCAGAGTCTCCACTTCTGGCCACGCTGCTCTTCTCCCAGCCTCCAAAGCAGCTGCAGCTCCAGGGCTGGCAGGCTGCAGCCGTGCTGCTTGGCCCCATCCCCCAGAGCAGGCTGCGGCTGCGCTGCCCGGGCGCCAGAGCTCGCTGTGGCTGCGCTGCCTGCTCTGGCCCACCGGAGCAGGCTGCGGCCGCACTGCCCAGCCTGCCAGAGCAGCTCCAGCCAGGTCAGACATCCTCCCCTGGCCTTCCCCAGATAAGGTGGGAAGGGATGGGATGGGGAGAGTGTGGGGGTCCTGGGCTGGGGTGGGGTCATGTGGGGGGTGGTCACAGGGGTGACTCCCAGCTTCTCCCCCCCCCCCAAAAAATTTCCCCACCAGTTGCTGTCCCAGCCCGTCAGGGTAAGCAGCTGGCGTGCCGGGACACTTTGTTTACTTAGGTTTACCTCCGTGTCTGCAGATGCTCAAGGTAAACAAACCACCTCGGACCACCAGCGGCTTATCCTGATGGCCCGGGAGCCAAAGTGTCCTGACCCCTGAATTATAGAGTTGGCTTATGAACAGGTTATAAAAATTTTTGATTTTTACTTATCCATCCTGGGGGGGTCGGCTTATAAATGAACCGGCTTATGATCGAGTATAAACGGTAAATGTTCCCCTGTAGTGATTGGTCCGTGTAAGATAAAGTTTTCTGTTGTCCGCTAATGGAATTACTCCTTTAGCTCAAGTGATAGAGTTTTATGTTGCACCGTTGAAGGTCCTGGGCTCGTACACAGCTGACAGCCCGGGCAGGGATTGTTGTACATGCTAACGTTTCTTTTATTTATTTATTTTCACTTTTATTAAAAAAAAAAAAAAAAAGTATACCGCCCCATGCCTCCTTTCTCTTAGTGCTATTCTTTGCTTTGTTAGCTATATACCTTCCACCTTCTGTAATACATGAGGCAGGGGCTATGTGAACAGCAGCCTTATTTACTATATCCTGTTTCATACATTGGGCCAGCTAAACCAGTGGTTCTCAAACTTTTGTACTAGTGACCCCTTTCACATAACAAGCCTCTGAGTGTGACACCTCCCTCTCCCCCATAAGATAAAAACACTTTTTAATATATTTAACACCATTATAAATGCTGAAGGCAAAGCTGGGTTTGGGATGGAGGCTGACAGCTCGTGACCCCCCCCCCCATGTAATAGCCTCATGACCCCCTGAGGGGTCCCGACTCCCAGTTTGAGAACACCTGATTTAAGCTGTATGATAAATGGGGAAGGGGTCTTGTGGAAAAAAATACTATGATAATTATGTAATTATATTGTACAGGCAAAGTTAATTCTGGCATTTCTTTAATTTTGAGTGCTTGACTTGCAACCTTTACTTACTTTTAATGTAGGCACACAATAAACAGTAAATAACTGTTGCTTTACATTGCAAGAAGTATGTTTTTGTGTGGGCATGGGTTTATGAAGGCTTTTCAAATTCTGATCTTCCCTTCCCAGTGATTGGCAGACAGTGGGGAAAACCAGATGTTGAGAAGGGTATTTCTTCAAGAATGCATATGACTGACTAGGGAAGCTCCACAATAGATGGAATATCTATATATCTTTACCAACCAGTTGGAAAAATAACATTTCATGTTTCCTGACCTGAAGGGTGTTGAATTGAAATATTTAGGACAAATGGTCAATAATACCTCTCTTGATACAGTTACAGTTACCTTTACTCTTTCTTTAGTCTTACTGTATGGCTTGAACTTGCTTTCTTTATGTCAAATCTGTCCTAAAATGTAATATTACAACATACAATTCAATGAATGCTGGAATTTATTTTTAAATAATTTTGGAAAAAATATCTTAAAAGAATGTTTTATCTTGACAGTATAGTTATGTTTATAAAAGATATTTACAGTTCTCATATATTTAAGGAATTTTAAAGTACTTCATTTTTTTAATCAACATTGGACTATCTTCATATTATAGCTATTTTTTTCCCCATTCAGAAAGTGAAATGGGTGAAAAGAAATTGTATCTGTAGTTTTATGTTTGTTTTTTGTGGGGGGGGGGGTTGGTATGGGGGGGCTGGTCAGGATTGGAAGCTAATGGGCGGCTATCTGGTCTGCTAAAGTGTGGAACAACAAGTGTCAAAACTAATACAGTTCATGAACTGTTCAAAAAGTTTTATTAATCTTCTTAGGGTACTTCAACTACTGTACGTTATGCAAGTGACTAGCATGATTTATCTGTGTCTAATGTTTGAAGTAATATTTGAAAAGATGCTACATATGTTTCATGATCCATTTTACCTTGTAATAGTTTTTATTCTTTCAGTTGCCACGGTGAAAATTAAGTTTGACAGTAAAGAAATTCCATTAAACATTTGCACTGTAGCATCTTAATTTGTGACGACTGTTGGGGTCAGTCTCATTTTACTTTTGGTCATCTTATTCTGAGAACTTTTGTGATAATCTCACTTTTCTGCTTTAGCTAAACCTCTTCAGTGGCTGACAGTGTTCTTTTGGTTTTGAGTTGGTTGTCCAATTTGAAAGCAATAAAACTGAGTTTTCATTGTTGGGTTTTTTTTTTTTTTTTGTAAAGAAGGCTGAGCTCTATCTGTTGCTCAGAGGAATCTGTAACATTCCTTTTGATGGAAAGCCATATACCAACAGTTTTAGCCCTGTTCCAGCACCTTTGCTGTGTCTACATTAGGATGTCCTTTTTAGAACGCTTCCATGACATGCCAGTGCCTCTGTGCTTCAACATAGTATTGTTCTCCATGCTCAGAGTGTCTCAGCTCAGTAGCACTTGCACCATGTTCTTGGGATCTGAAGACTGTTTGTGTCAGCTTGCACTTTTCAGTGCACATCCATCTGCTGTATTTTTTCAAGGATGTCTTGGATAGAGAAAGAGGGGCTGCACATCAGCTTTAAACACGTTAGTTCAGCAAAACTTTGTATAGGGTGCGTGGTCGTATTGTCTTCTGTCTTACATTTTACTGTGATGTGCCAGTGGTGCCTGTACACGTCACCCATGCACTGAAAAAAAATGTGGGCATAGCCTTCAAGCCCAACAAGGAAACTTCTATATGAGACCATGCCCAGAATGCTTTGAAGAGTAAACTTGTAATGCTGAAACCTTATTGTTAGGTTTCCCCACACCAGGGTTCCCCCACCCCCATTAAACCAAGTGGGTCTGCTTTCCTATTGGATGCCCCCCCACCACCATTGGAGCTGAGGGCTCTGCCAGGTTTTGGCTGTTTGAAGTTGGTGGTACTGAACTCCAGCGTATCACATGAGGTGAAAGCCTCTGTACAAGAGACCAAGGCAGCAGGCACCAGGAGAAGGCACCTGACTTCAAGCAACTATGTACTGAGGCCTCCTGATTCCCCATCTTATACTGCAGTGCTCAAAGAAGAGAGAACAGTGATTTTTGGTTACCACTACGTCTTGTGGTCATCTGGGGGTCATCTGCAAGACTGTCACAAAATCTTCAGTCCTGGCTTCTAGACAGCCCTCTTGCTGTGGATCACCCCACCTCCAAAAAAGGAGATGCTGCAGGAAATGCTATTGAGTCTCTCCTGGCAAAGAGAGCTATTAAGCTTTTGTCACTGGCCAAAAAGATAATTGGTACCCAGATGAATGGTGGCTTAAGCAGAGCTGTTCCGCGGTCTTTATTTAACTAGAACTCCTTAGCTCATCTTTCTGGGGTGTTTTATTTCTAGCTAACTTCCAAAATATGAGAATATTCAGAGGCTACCTTCAAGCAGAATTTACTTATCAATAACTGTAGATTGTTCAGATATTGTCTCAGCCTATTCATACTGCCTAACCAATTTCCCCCTCTTCCTCAGAGTTCTGCTGTATTGAAATCTGACCATGAAAGGAAGGTACAGGCAGTTGGTGGCCACAGGACCCCATTCTATAACATTGGCCTTGAATGATTAAGTTTTAAAAGGACACTTGTGGCATCTAACTAGTACTGCTCGTTGATAATTTTCTGAAGTCTGCAGATGCATCCCAAAAGTGTAAATATGAGGTGGCAATACTGAAGTTAATGATGAATAAACTTTTTTTTCCCCTCCAAATTGTGCTGAGGTCCATTATTTACCAGTTCATATTTTAGTTTTTCCTTGAAAATTATTTAACACTTTTTTTTTTTTTTACGGGTGGACTGGTATGTGAATATTTATGTACTGCAAACCATCAAGTGTTCAGTTACCATAGTTCAGAAACAAGAATCTGTGTTTAACTTGCTTTAATTATTTGTCACTTGTCTTCAAGTGGAATATCTTCCATCTTTAGTTGAAAGCTTGCTAATGAAAAATTTAAAAAATTTTCGGGTCTGCAATATAGCTCATGAGATGTATTCTTTCATAGATAAAACCTTGTGAATTGGCTGAGTACAGCATTTCATCTAATGAAAGTTATTTTGTGAGGATAAAGAAATTAAGTATTTTTTAAAAATTGGATGATATTTGATGAACGGTTTGTGATATGTAACTCCTACAAGCAGGAGGTGGGCAGAAATCTGATAAAGGATAGGTTTTTTGTGAGTACCAGCCAAGAAAACTCAATCTTGGTGTTCTTAAAGTTAAGTAGCGTCCTTTCTGGATTGGGCCTTATCACCAGTAATAAATATCTAGTCCAAATTCTGCCTTCATTATCATCAGTTCAAGAGACTCAACTGTCACTGGGACCCATGGTATCACCTCCAGTGCCTTCACCTGCACACCGAACAGCTCCACGGATGTGGCCATCAGGATACCAGTTAGGCTGTATCATCTAGGGAAGAACCACCGTTGATTTACCTGGCTTTCCTTTCTTTGGAGTCTGAAACTTCTTCACCACTACTGACTGATATGGCACTGCCTTGGTCTCAAGAAGAAGCTTCTTCCCCATCAAATTCTGAAGTGGGATCCTACGTGTCCCAACCTAGCCAGTCCCATCAGGAAGGGATATGTTACCTTCCCCCAGTTTCCGCCTCAGTACCAGCACAAACTTTATAGGATGGAGCCTTGGGCTTTGCATAGTTGGGGATCAGTGCCATACCAGTGGCCCTTTTGGAACCCAGGGGGCTTCCTCCCCCAATCCAGAGCATCACCACAGCAACCTCAGCTGGTTGCAGCTACTGGCTGCCAGGAACTTCATCTCCATAAAAACCATAGCGTCGGTGTTGAGCCCAGTACCAAGCCAACTCAGGATCCTTCTTGTGAACAGCTGCATGAGAAGCAAGAACTGGACTAGCCCCTGATGTCATTAGCCTCCTCTTCCTCGTCCCTGAATGAGACAATTGTAGCAGAACCTATTTCTCCACCTTCAGATGATTTTAAGACTTAAGATTTTAAGTGGTTGAGAAGGATGGCTATGGCCCTAAATATCTTTCTCCCTGCCCCCCCCCCCAACCAGTGAAAAAGAAAGATGGACATCAGGCCTCAACCCCTCAAAATAAAGGAGACCAGAAGCTAGACTTATTTGAGAGAAAACTTTATTCTACAGGTGGATTTCAGATTCATATTGCAAAAGGTAAGTAACTGTTTCTTTCTGAAATGCAAACGGAGGTCCATTTTCTGTAATAATCTCTGGAATTCCATGTTGGGCAAACCGAGGTTTACAGCATTCAGTGACACAGGCAGCTGTTTTGTGCAAGAAATGTTTCCCACTAATTGGAGTAAGAAATTGACCATCCCATTTAGAATAGAAAATCAAATATAAAAGTCCATACCTAGCTTGCTTCCTGGTTGATCAGATATTTCATGCATCATAAGTTGGTTCCTTTTGTTGATTGGCTAGAAACTCATTGCAAATATTGTACTTGCAAAGTTTATGCCCTCACTGCTCACTTTTGGCCAATGCAGGATGCCCTCAGGCCTCATGTAGACACACTTCAGCACCAATATGGACTGACTGGGTATGGGTTAGCATTTCAAAATGCATGTCTTCACGTATTATGACCCTACTGCCTTTTATTACTCCTAGGGGCATTCTGCACCAAAAAAAAAAATTAAAAATTCTGCACAGATTTTAAAATTCTGCAAATGTTATTTGTCAAAATAAAACTACATAATAATGCCAGTTTCAATTATTTTGGTAATTTGTTACAGACATACTTGCTGATAGGTATTCTGAAATAATACAGAGACACACACAAATTCCCCCAGGAGTAGAGAGTTAAAGAAACTCCTATGACAACCTGGTTCCTGTGTCTCTGCCCCCTTCACACCCCCCGCCCCCCCAGGCCAGCTGGGGAGCCAGACACTTCCCCCCTCTCCTGAGCCCAGCCATGGGCCCCTAGCCAATCCACCCAACCCCCTCCCCCCCCCGGGCCCCAGCCATGGACCCCCTTGCCCAGATACCCGCATTTCCTCTCTCCCCCCCCATTGCCCAGATACCTGCACCCCTTCCTCCCCAGAGCCCAGCTGTAGCCCCTCCTGACACCTGCTGTCTCTCCCCCTCCCCCCGTCCCTCCGAGCCCAGGGATCCAGAGGGAGAAACAGCCTGATGCTCGGTACCAGGCTTGCATGGAGTTTCCTGCGCACCGCCCTCTCCTTCCCTCAGGGCATGCTGGGAACTGCAGCTGCCAGGAACCCTCTAGCTCCCTCTCCCTCCACCCAGCAGTGTCTTCTATGTGCAAGCTGGGCTCTGTCAGGTCCAGTGGCAGCTAGCAGCACTGCAGCCTGTTACTATGGGGGAAAGGAAATTCTGCATGCATGTTAATTTCTGCAAAATTCTGCATTGTGCAGTGGTGCAGAATTGCCCCAGGAGTATACATTCGGCTCTGAGGGGATAGAGCCTGGTCCACTCCTACCTCCTCAGAAACACCCCAAAGCACTGCCTCTCCACGCTGAGTGTGCTGCAATAACGAGCAAGAGGGACAGTGTCTCTCTCTCACATGCATGACTGAACACACACACACCCCACGGTGAGTTACATTTCAGCTGGCTGTTCGGGCGCCTGAACCAACCTGGCTGCGCTGCCAGGAAGGGGTACATGACCGCTATTATGGCTTCCCTTTGCTTCTCTATCAGAAGTCATTTTTCTGTGAGGAAGCAAAGAAATCTGTGTGGGACATTAATTCTGTTCTCATGCAGTGATGCAGAATTCCCCCAAGAGTACTTTCATAGACAGCACCGCTTCTTAATGAATATTCTTCTTTATATGTCTGTCACAGGCTGGCTAGCCCTTTAAGGGGAGTTGGGTTCAGCCTTATCTTTGATGGATCAGCTACCCCTCAGCTGTAGGAGAGAGGGTTTTCTTCTGTAACTTCTCCAAAAGGGAGAGGTCAGAAGGGAAGGAGATTCCTGTGGCAGGCCTGGGAAAAGGCCAGTCACCCTTCCTCAGGCAGACAACTGAAAGAAAGACAGTCTGGGAATACGGACCCAGCCTGGGGAGAACCAGTCAGAGAAGGACTTCAGGAAACATGAAATGTGTGCATAGAGCACTCCTGAGGGAATTCTGCTCCACAGAAAACACATTTTGCGGAAGAAGTGCTGCAGTTCTGCCTTTCTCCCACAAGAGGCCGCTGTGGCACCAGAACAGCTTGCTGACTGGCATTAACAGCTGGCAGCCAGCTGCTTTCATCACAGCAGCCTCTTGTAGAGTCAGGTTAGGAGGCAGAATGGGCCAAGTGGGGCTGCTGGGGTGGGAGTCACAGACGGGGGTTCAAAGGGCTAGTGGGTGGGACAGACTGGAGCATGGGCTCAGGAGCTAGTGGGTAACAGGATTGAGCCAAGGGCTGAGTGGGAGGGGGGCTCCAGGGGCACATGGGGATGGACAGTAGGAGGGGCTGCAGGGAGACACAGGGACAGGGGCTTATGTGCCTGGCTGAATGGAAGAGGTTTAGGGTCTGTATGGGGGAGGCTTCCCAACTGCCTAACCATCCTCCCTCCCCCTCCCAGAAACTGTTCCATACTTTTCACCCACACCCAACAACACTTCAGAATCACTCTCAGGCTCCTTCCCTCTCCTTCAGCTCCTCCATTACCCCTGGCTCCCCCAAGCCTTTGCACCACTTCTGAGGGATGCGGGAAATATGTTTCTGTATTGTAGTTTAGATGAATTATTACTCAGTTCTATATTAGTATGCCTAGTAAGGAATCTATTTATCCCCCCAAAAAACCCCAAAGCCTGAATCTTTCTATTTCTCTATATTGTTACAGGCATACTTGCTGACAGGTATTTTGAAATAAATTACCAAAATAATTGAAATCAGTGTGATTATATTATGTTCCTTTGACAAATAAAATAAGCAGAATTTTAAAATATTGTGCGCAGAATTTTTAGTGTTTTGGCGCAGAATTCCCCCAGGAGTAAGAGACAGAGAGCCTCTTTTTTCAGCCTGTGGCCTCAGTCCCATTGAGAACAATAGAAAATGTTAGTTATTTTGAAAGAGGGATTTTTTTATCGAATCTGTGCATTTCCCTTACTCACTCTTGTCCCACAAATTTAAACATTGGCCTCCTCCAGTGCTGGGCAGCTAACATGACTTAGGACCAAGTAAATAAGTTTACCATCTCTGCTAGCTATTCTGATATGTCCTACCAGACTGAAGAAGAGGGGGGGATGATTAACAAGGTAAATTTACTAACAACGTGAAGAGCTGATCGGAGTTTCTTCTTCCATTCTGCTGCTCTCCCTTTCTGCCCTCTTTCTTCTTAAAGATAATTCAAAAGCAGAAACCCTGTAGTAGGTGGAGTCAGGTTTTATATGTTCTGTTCTTTGCCTTCTTTCTTCCTGTTACTGTGCTGATTATTCCAGCAGTGTTGGAGTTGAGGGAATTCAACAAACTTTTTCACAAGTAATAAATTTCCTATGTCAAATGTTACTGTCAGTTGACTATGCCATCCATCCTTTTCTACAACTGCAAAATTTATTTTAGTTGAAAGTGGTGCACTTGGTCATTTTGATGGTGCTACTTAAGTGTTCCCAATGTGTTTATTAAAAAGGTTATATTAAAAATATTTTAAATAGGTGTCACCATCTTTTAAAAAAATTGTAGGTCTGTGAGGACTCTTCTGAGTAACAGCTGGCAATAAGAAATTTCTAGCAGATTGTTGGCCTTCAGGCCCGGAATCAGAATGACTTTATATGTTAGAGGCAACACTAATCTTTGAATCAATGACTAATAACTGTCAGAACTCCTCTCTTGGAAAGACTGCAGTGACATAATGTTTATAGCTCAAGAAAGACTGATACTTTTCCTCAAAGTAATAATTTTTTAGATGAAAATCCAAAGGCTTACAAAAAAAATCCTTTATCAGATTTCCAATAGCATTAGTAATTAAAAAGAAAATCAGAATCAAGATAAGAAATAGTTAGAAATGTGACAGAAACTTTCCCTTTAATCTTTTATTCTTTGCTTCTTTTCTCCTTACACTTAAAAACAAAACAAAAAAACAAAAACAAAAAAGACAAAAATTCATTTATTTCAGAGGTTTATTTTTATTAGGTTTCAGTTTTTGAAAGTTATAGTCCCATATGTAAAGAGTGAAGTGTTAGGTTACGTGTCCTCTCATTTGTGCTTTACTGTTCATTTTTTAAATTCATAATGTAAAGTCAGGTTTTCAGTGGATTGAATGGTAAAAGCTAGTTTGAATTTTAATGGTTTATAAAGTCATAAATATATTTTTAAATTTGTAAAAATGTGGATATATAGATGTATATCCTCTTCTTATAACCAGAAATTATACAGAAATTAGTTCTGAAAGTGATTTGTACGTGTGTTGGAAGATGCTTGTATGATTGTAAATGGGTAATCCTATCCATTTTGTGCTTTTTTGTTTTTAGGGAATTTAGTCTAAGCTGTCTTGACTCTCAACAGGCAGATATGTAGCGATCTTTATTTTTTTTAAAATGTTCTTATCTAATGCTCATACACACGTACAATACAAAGTACAAATTGACTCAGTGGTAACACAAGAGACTTAGTTCCCAACGCAAGCCCCTCTCACCTACCCTCTAATCAATTTCAAATCTGATCACCCAACCCAGTAAAGAAAAAAATGCCTAGCAGTATGGATCATTGCAGAGTTAAGGATTTTTGATAATGTGCTGCCCTCCTACACCAACCATAGGAGAATTTAAGCTAGAGAATTTAAGATTGTTTCCCAGGTGATCTCAACTGCAGAATTAAAACATGAGAAAGAGAGTATAACGTATACAAGACCTAAATCATAAGCTTTATAGATAAACCATAGTGTTTGTGTACTTCATCTAGGAAAAAGGTGAAAGCCTGGACTGCATACTCTGGAGAATAAGATTCCTGCAAGAAGTATGACTTAGGCCTGGGCTACACTAGCGGGGGGGTTCGAACTAAGATACGCAACTTCAGCTACCTATTTGCGTAGGTGAAGTCGAAGTATCTTAGTTCAACTAACCTGGCCGTCCTCACGGCGGCGAGTCGACCGCCGCGGCTCCCCTGTCAGTTCCGCTGACTCCTCCTGCCGAGGTGGAATACAGGCGTCGATTCGGGGATCGATTTACCGCGTCTAGACGAGATGCAATAAATTGATCCCCGATACATCGAACACTACCCACCGATACAGCAGGTAGTATAGACGTACCCTAAGTAACTAGGCAATCACATTCTTAAACCTGTTAAGGCTGAAGATCCAGATAGCTGGAGATTGTATGGAAATGTGATGCCTAGTTGAATATGAATTACCTTCTTTTTCTCTTTATTTTTGATCAAATATTTATTTCTACTCCTTCCATCTCAGTACAGTATCAGTTGCTCTGCTACACTTCTACATTTAGGTGTCTCAAGTTCTTGTGAAAATGAAGCATAAATAGAAATACAAGTTAGTCACTGATAGTCATATGGAATCTTTTGTATCATAAACCTCAGCAAACACTAACAGTGTGGGGAGAACAAGGTGCCCAGATATAATGTGGGGCAGGGAGGAAAGGAATCTGAAGAGGGCTCAGCTAAACCAAGGAAAACAGAATGTTAGCTTCATTAATAATGTTACAGAACCCACTGGTGTTCCCGGCAGGCGGAGACCTGAGCCTCTTGGTTGTTTCAGAATGAGTCACTGGGTGGCAGTTTCAGACCCACCAGCCTAGCTCCCTGAAAACTGGGTTTATACAGAGGCCATCTCCTGGCTTTACTCTGTCATTGCTTCTGGCCCTGGTTGTGCTGCTCCTGTCACCATAGCTGCAGCTCCCACTGTGAAAGTTGCTCTTGGATGAACTGAGGAAAATTAAAACACTCTATTTCAAGTGTGCTTCCATTGTTCTTCAAGTGATTGCAGATGTCCATGGGGGTGTGTGCATCCTGTGCATTGATCTCAGAAGGTTTTCCCTAGCAGGACCCAGAGGGTAACCACGCCAGCTCCCTGTTACTCCAAATCAAGGGTATAAAGGGTGGAGATGTTCACTCCCCTTCAGTTCCATCTTACCATTGGTGATCACAGTGTGCTGTAATTTTTTCTGCTGTGAATGTGCAGTCAGTGTGTTTTTGTTAGTGGTACTTGGTGCACCTGGTGCTGGTGGAACCCACGTCTAGGTCCTTAGACTTCAGACTTTACTTTGAGTGGTGCAAATTCTTGCCTGAAATGCTTGAGCGAGGGTCACATTAGAGACAGGTATCTGTTTTTCCTACACAGCTGGATCAATACCAGCGGAAGCACAAGCAGCAGAGGAGGAGACCTCCCCCTCCCACCTCTGCTACCTCCTCATCCACACATTCTCACACCTCTAAACAGCCCATCTGATTCCTGTTGAAAATGGCATACGGACTATAGCAGATCTTAGACTTTCTATCTCTCTACCCCTCCTTGTGGAAGGAAGTTGTCACATTCCCTAAGTACGAGGCAGTCCGTTACCTCCCGCAAGTGGGTGCTAAAGATGATGGAATAGTGGAATTGGTATATATCCTCCAGTTCCGGTCTTCCCTCCCTGTCCCCACCCTCTTCCCAGGGACCCATCTCACGAATCAGTTCTGTAATAAGTGCAGATTCTGTGTTCTTTGGGAGCCATAGAAGTGCCCCCTCAGTATTGGGGCAGCAGGTTCTACTCCCAGTGCTTCCTAATACCCCAAACAATCGGAGGTCTCAGGCCAATTCTGGACCTTCAGAACCTAAATGAATACATCAAGAAGTTAGTTCTGCATGCTCTTTAAACTATTATCCCTTTGATAATCGATCCAGGAGATTGGTATGTTGCCCTTTTCTTCCCCCTGTATTTTGTAGCTTCTGTACTTCTATATTATGTTTAGTGCCCTAGCTAGAAAAAGTACTGTAATTTTTTCAAGCCATGTTTGTAATCATTTGTAAAAAGGAAAGAATTCAGTATGCAAAATGCTGATGTAGTAATAGGGTTGCTATTTTAAATATACAAAATTCAAATTCAGAGTGTAAGTTTTCAGTGATGATACATCTGTACCACATTAAAGATATGTATACAAGCATACATTTAACAGCTTTTAACTCAGATGGAATGTTACATATGTACATTGTAGCTATGTTTGCATTTCGTAGAATCTATAATATCTGGATCTTCATAATTAAATTTCATCATTAATGTTTCATTGAACAATTTGTATACAAGTAGATAATACCAGTCACATTTGGAGTAATTTGGAACTGAGCATTTTTATGACAAGGGCTTAATATCATGCTTGCCCTGAAGAAACACCTTACACAATCCATTCTGCAAAATCCTAATTTGCTTTTTAAAAAAAATCTAGCTCTTACAATTGCAAGGATTGTAATTATGAGCTGTTTAAATGATAGGTAATTTTCTTGACTCTGCAGGCATAAAGCCCCAGTGCCCCTGCTGTGCTAAAGGTTTTAGGGGCAGAGTGGAATTAACAAGATTCTGATTGGTTTCACTGCTGCTATTCACATCTCTGAACCTTAATGACATTGTCTGGAATCTTATCCATTTCATGCTATTAATGACGGGAACTAGACTTCTTATTTGGTTATTGCTAATGTGCCTCCCTTTCCTTCACCTTATATTTTTTTTATCTATGTTTATGCTATGTTTAGTTGCCTGGCTAGAAAAAGTATTGTAACTTTTTCAAGCCTTGTTTGTAATCAGTTGTAATGGACAGGTCAAATACATTCTATAACTTTCAGTTCTGTCTACCTCTAGTGTTGTTAATCTCTAAATAAAGTTGTTGCACTACTGACCTCAAACTGTTTGTTTTTTTTTATATATGTTTTACTAAGAGTAAGCAAAATATCTTTTTAAGTATTCATTTTAAACAGTGCTTTTGTCAAGGAAGTACAAATCTTAGTACTTATTGTCAAAGCCAAAGATGTCTGCTTATAAATACAGCAGTACTTAATTTGGTACAGAAGTGCTGCAGTATTCTAGAGCTCATTGATATAACAGATGATTACAGTGAGTGATGTTAACCAGTCATCTTACAGTGTCACCCCATGTCATGGAAGAGCAGCTTTCAGAGTTGAATAAAATCAAACCTAAAATTGGAAAGCTAGCCAAGAGAAAATGAGTATTGATATTTTCCAATATATTAATGGAAATGTTAATCAGGTAGCTAAATTTACAAATTCTCATCTTATAAACCAATCAAAATTCATGTCACTACAAAAATCCAATTACTATGATTGCTTGTACAGCCACTCTGCTTCTTCACTTTAATATTTTGCTGCACTTTTTGATATTTAATTTAAAATATGTTTAAAACTAGTAACCTTAAATTTATAGCCCATCTATATTACATCTAAAATTGCATCAGGGTACATAGTTACAACATGGTAGTCCCGTAGCCCTATTACAGTATCTTAACAGTTGTGTAGATAGGACCTAACATCATCACTGTAAAATCCAGTTATGTGAACATTGTTAGGTTCTATCTATACTACAGTTTTATTTATTTTCGTTATTATTTGTTCACTTTTATAGTGACCAAAAATGTGCTATGTACTTTACAATGCTATTAGAAAGGCAGGGATCATGCCTTGAAGAGCTTAAAATCTAATTTTAGATGTGATACTACAAGTAAGAGAAACAAACATTAGGGGAGAGGGAGGGATGAAAGTTATGACAGTTTCATTTAGTCATTCCAGCTTAAACCTGTACATCTGCATGTTCACACAGAAGTTGGAGTTTGTATTTGGCTGGCCAAGGACAGCATTTTGGAAGGGTTCTAACAAACCTGTCCAATTTACCACTTGTGGGAGCTAAAGTTATTAGGGTTACCTTAAACTACTCAAGGGTACTAGTTTATTTCTGAAAGAAATAATGTAGTAAAATGGAATATACAGGAGACTGGCTAATTGTGGTTCAGATTACCTTTCCAATCCCCCTCAAGAGTCTGAAATTGGAGACTGAATATGTCAAGAGCAAGGACTATGTGGCTGTAAAGTACCCCTAATACCTTTACATAGGCTTAAAAAATGTACATGTTCACCCACAAATTGAAGCTTACTGGCAAGTGTAAAAAAAACTGTATAGCTCTACTTCCCCAAGGTCAGACCCTCTGCAGTTTCAAGGAGAAAATCATAGAAATGTAGGACTAGAAGGAACCTTGATAGGTCATCTAGTCCAGTCCACTGTACTGAGATCTGACTAAGTATCTAGACCAAGTCTAGATCAAGTCTTTGCTACAAAACTTGATTGTGTTAAAACATGACTGAAGGAGCTCTGCACTTACCTGAGGTCCAAAGCAGTTTAGCAGATCAGATCAGCAGAAAATGCTAATCTCTTCATGAATCATCCTCCAAGGATTTTGTCTTTCAGAGAATTTTTCAGAAGTGGGGCTCTCACACTATAGACATATTCATGACCAGTCTAAGCAACAAATCTCACGTTTTGCTCCACAGAAGGAGTCCAGGCTCCATCTTGGATTCATTTCTGATTCAGTGTCCCCAGAGTCCTTAGGAAATTATGACATGACAGGGCTTCAAGTTATGTTAATAGCCCTATTGTAGACACTGCAGTTTTGGTACTTAGAGATGATACACCTATCTCTTTCAACCACAATTCAAGCTGCTTGTCATTCTGGACATCATGTCACAGGATGAAGGTCTGATTTGACACCCTAATCCAGTGTCTACATCTCAGTTTGGATGTGCTGCTGTTCTGTGTACCATTTTCTATTAAGACTGCATTATTGGTGGCTATTACTTCTGTTCAGAGTGAGTGAAAGTCAAGCATTCATGGTAGGACTGCCTATGCCACCTCCCAGAAGGATAGTGTTACTCTTCATTCTCATCCTAAACTTCTGCCTAAAGTGGGCTTAGACTTCTATTTAAATCATTTGATTCATTCAGTTCTTTCCAAGACCTTACTAGTCCCTGTCAGAGACTAAACTCCACATACAGACATATTAAGAGCTATCTGTATTCCTCAGTAGGACAAAACTGTTCCACAGATCACACCTTTTGTACCTTTTGTAATAAATCCAGAGGGTGGGTTTTTTCATCAGACTCTCAAAAGGGGTATCAGACTGCATTAGAATTTTGTTATGAACTGAATAAGTTGACCCCACCATCTCATATCAAAGCACATTTTATTAGAATTCAGGCAGTCTTTTCAGCCATTTTAAAAGTCATCTCTTCTACTTGAAATCTGTAAGGCTGCTACTTGGACCTCCATACATACTTTTTCAGCTCATCATTCTCAAGTGTCAGCCTCTAGAACTGATTCACCATTCACCATTTCCTGGCACTCACCAGAGAGACAGCTTTTTGCCTGTCTCCTAGAATGGGACCTATATAGACAAATACTTGAAGAAAAAATCCGTACAAGCAGCACCACTACATGATGTACAGCACATGATGTACTGACATAACGACTAAAGAACTGTCTTAGTTCATTGAGAAGACATGATCCCATGATGGACCACCACACACACACACACACACACACTCTCTCTCTCTCTCTCTCTCTCGTATGGAGCCTTTTGGCCTAGGGCAGTGATTCTCAACATGTTTACCATTGTGGGCTGTATATGCAGCTTTCTGTGTTATGTGGGCTGCATCCACACAATGTATATACTACATGTATATATGTAGTGGCCCAGAGGATGTCACATGGACTTCAGCTTTGTGCTTGATTGGGCTACAAGCAGCCCATGGGTTGAGAACCACTGGCCTGGGGGCTTCTGTATTGGTGAAGAAACTGAGTGGCTGTTGCGGACATTCTTCCCTCTATACTGTCATCAGAGGGACTCAAGTACATTGAGCACATGTGCTCAGCCTCAACAGTCATTACCAACCAAAAGAATCTGATTTCCTGTGTGGGCAAAATATTTCAAAGAACCACAGTTACTGTAAGGTAACTAACCATTTTTTGTTTGAAATAAAATTAGACTATTTGACAATGCCATCTTTGGTTCATGATGTATAGCATAACTTAACAGCTTTAACCAGAAAGTTTTTGAATGCACAAATCTTGGATGGTTTTCATTTGTGAGGTTCTTGGAGAAAAGTAATGCCTTGGGTTAAAAAAATAGAAAGTGAGATGCCTGTAGTTAACCTATTAAATCCATACGTAGCTTTTTAAGTGGCCTGATTTTCCCACAACTCCCATTAGTGTATGTATCTCCCCGCAGTTCTTTAAATTCTGTGAATAGTCATTGTTACAGTATAGGAATACTAAATATTGCAGTTTAGAAGAACTGTGGTATTCATATTCTGGTTTTCTGATCTACATACTGTATTTATAATGTCCTGCATCATTTTCTGCATGGCACTCCCAACACTTACTGTACATCTTGTCAAGGTACAAAATTAATGTAATATTATTGCTGTTCATTTCAACTATGAAATCTTGAAATGTGTGTTTTTGTAAGTTTTTATTTTATGGCAGGAATCACAGTCCATTTTGGAAAGCTGGAGTTAGTTTATTTTATATCTGTCAAAAGTATACTAGGGAGAAGCAGAAAATTAAATTCTTCCATCCTAATGTTATAAATAAAAAGGAATTTCTTCACTAGTGTTCATTGGCAGTTGACAGTGTTCATTAAAGATTTAAGATTATGCTCCGAAAGCAGGAAGTACAGATGTTAAAGTTCACTTTCCACTGAAGACAGTTGTGCATATTTAACAGTAGTTTGCAGCACAAGGTGGAGGTTAATGTTTTTTTCCTATTTCATCCACTTAAGCGGTCTTGGAATTGTGGCACAATAAATATTAGCTGTCTTTTTTTAGCATCCAATTGAGGCTTTATTAAAGGATTTCTAAACTAAACTATGTCAGAAAATATGTTATCACCAACTCATGGGGAAAAAAACAGAAAAAACAAAAGACGTGCTGTAGAACACCATCAGCCATTGGGTTGTCCTGTGCATTTTATGTCAGCTGTTTAGATTGTGAGCTTCTTGAGGTTGGGACCATGTCTTCCTTTTCGTCTTTTGCAATGCTGGGCTTACTATTGACACTAATCATATTAATGGTAAACCTTTGCTTTGCTTAGATAAGAGTCTAATTTTACAGGCATGGTGTTTTACAGATCATATTAATGTTGACAATTCAGAACTGAAGAATTAATATTTTTAGCAATCTAGTCAAATGGGAATAGTGTGAAGCTTATTAGAAATTAATGGCTCATCGCTTGATATGATTGAATCTTTCTAGGTCAGAAAGATTGATGTTTATGAATTTTCTTTTATAAACATAATTGGTTTCTTCTTAAAGTACACAGTATCTTATCAGTGGGCTTATCCAGTACACTATCTCATTTGTCACGTAGGAGTGTCTGTTGAAAATATTATATTAAAAAAATCTGCTTACAACCTCTCTTGACTGATGATTGGCTCAGTAAATGTGAACCTGCATTCTGCTGACCTCTGTAACTGAATTTCAGTTTCTTGTGCTCCTTTGTTGTGTTGATTAAAAATCACTGATGATGACATATGTTTAGATGTCTTTCAGATGCTAAAATTGTTTTCAGGTATGCAGGACCTTGAGTGCTCTTGCACTGTGTGGGTAACATGCTAGTCTCATTCTATTGACTCTGGGACATATGTGGTGTGAAATATTAAACTGAATAGGTACACACTTGTGTAAGGGAGGGCTCCTTTTTCTTATACTTTTAAGGTAATTGGGTCTTTGGTTTACAGAAAATATATGCAAGAAACTTATTTTTAGAATTTTCTTTTATATTAAAATGGGGGATAACATCCAGGCCAATGGATTGTAACATTGCATACTGTTTATATGCAGAGTGCTGTTGGTACTGCTTTTGTCTATCTTGCCATATTACTTCATTTTGATCCTATAAGTTGAAAGTTGGCAGTAGAATAAGTGCTACCAATATACTTAATTTAAGAATGAATGATTGACAAATAAATTCTGCCATAATCTGAAGCCAATTTTTCCAGTATCCTAAATGGTCTGGCTATAATGGATAATCTGTTGATTCATTACATTTAAAGATTTGATTACTTGCATGATGCAGAGATTAGAGTAAAGTTGAAAATGAGAGAATGTCTGACACATTTTACATAAGCTTTTAAAAGTGGGGGGAGGCACATTTTGCATGGTGTGTATAAACGCCAGTTTTAAATTTGCAAGCAATGTTATAGTGGATAAATGGGAAAAATATAACTTTGGGCAGCTTGATTCCAAACTTTATTTAGGTCCAAAATTGAATGCTGTATTTATTTCTTTTACACATACGGGTCTTGACACTTGACCCAGATATTGATTTAGGTAATGGAAAGAGGTGAGATTAGCTGTTGTTGCTATGGAATAATTGAAGTTAATAATCTAAATTTCTTTTCTTTTTTTAGGTTTAACTATAGATCAACACATCACCTTGCATCCCATGGGTTTTATGAATTTTTAAATTGGTTTGATGAAAGAGCATGGTATCCACTGGGAAGAATAGTAGGTGGAACTGTAAGTACGAGAACGATCACTTATTGGTGAATTTAAAAAATTCAGGATAACTACAAGTAAAATTACCACATGGGTTAAAGGAGAAACTAAATGTAATGTGCTCTTAATTGCCGTAATAGCTACAATAAGAATTTCAGTTACTACTAATACAATGTCAGCTTTATACCTCTAGTTCAGACAACTTACTGTCAATCAGTAGCCAAACCTGAATAGTATATGCTTATATGTCAACTTTCTGTAACAGTAATTGAGACTATTATGACTTGTTCACAATCCTGTTGTCTTGTAGCATGTATCATTACAGACCTACCTCTTTGATGTAATGGATGACTATACATTTTTCAATTGAAGCCAAGAGTAATGCTTGGCTTTTTCCTGTTTATGGCCAAGGTTTAGAGCCACTTAAAAAAAAATATAATAGATATTTGAGTCTGTAGAAAATGATATTGGTCTGCACTAGGCAAATACTTTTCTTTTAGATTAAAAATAATGGGGGAAATGTAAAGATTTTCTAAGGAATATAAAAAATAAATGAGATCAAATTAATGTGGATGCAAAAGTAGAAGAAAAAATTAAGTGACATCAAATTGTGGTACAATGAAATGTCATTGATTTAAGGAAGACTGAGATTAGAAAGGTGTAAAGAGTTCTAATGACAAACAAATGTGTTGAAAACCCATAGAAGCACCTTTTCTTCAGTAATAAGAGAATAAATACCATTTACATGGATTTACAGAGTGTTATGCAATAAATTAAATGGTGATTTTATTTTTAAACAAAACATTTTAATAAACCAGCTCTATATAACTTTTTGAAATCCTTGTTAAAATGGATTAAAAATATAATTTCATCTTTAATTCCTGGCATATTTCAAAAGGTCTCTTAACATATTTAGTGTGTTTTTGTTCAACTTCAGAGTTTCACCTCTGAAACTAAGTCTTGGAGACATTTAGGGGAATACCCATGTTAAAGTTTAATTTAGCAGAAATGTATTACTTATATTGTTTTTGCAGGGCAGTTAAGGCATTTGAAGTTTGTTAATGTTCTAGTCTAGTGTTTAGGCACCATTGTTTCATTGAACTAATATTGTAGAGTAAAACTATTACTTAGAATGTTTTATTATTATCTGAAATCCTGTAGTAGATATAGTTGATATTAGATTCAACAGACTCATGTAAATCTGTGCTACACTTCCATGGAGGTCATCTTAATTCTGTTCAATTGTTTTTTTAAATATTTCATAGTCAAAGTTTCCTACTGTTTAAAATACTTTGCACTTAAATATATAAAATAGTATACATCTGAGGGTGGGTGGATGGGTTGTTTGTTTACAGGCAGTGACTTAATCATTGCAAAATTCTGAAATGTAGGCTAATATCTCCCACTTTACAGGTGTGGGAAATGGAAGCACTGCAAGATTAAACAATTTGGCAGAAGTCGCATAAGAAGCCTATGATAGAACTAGGAATTTAGAACTGTTTGAAAAATGACAAAAATTTTTAAAAACTGTACATAAAGTTTCTAGGAAATGTTTCAATTTTGCACTTTCAGATGGCTTGAAATTTTCTGACTAGCTTTACTAGAAATAGAACATACGTCTCTTGGGCCTGGTCTATACTACCCGCCTGAATCGGCGGATAGAAATCGACCTCTCGGGGATCGATTTATCGCGTCCCGTCGGGACGCGACAATCGATCCCCGAATCGGCGCTCTAACTCCACCAGCGGAGGTGGTAGTAAGCGCCGCCGACAAAAAGCGGCAGAAGTCGATTTTGCCGCCGTCCTCACAACGGGGTAAGTCGGCTGTAATACGTCGAATTCAGCTACGTTATTCACGTAGCTGAATTTGCGTATCTTAAATCGACTCCCCGCTGTAGTGTAGATGTACCCTTGGTCTTGTGCCTGACCTACAAGATCATCTTCCTTATAACAACTTCCAGGGTAGATAAAATTTGAATCTGTATGTGTGGCTTCATCATTTATTTGGAAGAAATGGTTTCTTGCACATGTTGTCAACAATCATTTAATATAATTTAAAGTGTGGCAAATTGCCTTAAGTTGTTGTATCAGATATGTTGAAAGCAGTGTTAGAATAATTTCGTTTTTCTCTGCATGTGACTGACTTCAACCAAGAAATAAGTAACTTTTGTTGTATGCAAATAGATTTACAGGCAACCCTTTCTGCAATCCTGAAATATTATAATTTGATTTTCTTTCTCTTTTCTTCTAGGTCTACCCTGGGTTGATGGTGACAGCAGGCCTTATACATTGGATTTTAAATATGCTAAATGTCACAGTCCACATAAGAGATGTATGTGTATTCCTAGCACCAGTTTTTAGCGGCCTTACATCTATTTCTACTTTTCTGCTCACCAGAGAACTGTGGAACCAAGGAGCAGGGCTTTTAGCTGCCTGTTTTATTGCTATAGTTCCAGGTTACATATCTCGATCAGTAGCAGGATCCTTTGACAATGAAGGCATAGCCATTTTTGCACTGCAGTTCACGTACTATTTGTGGGTAAGTAATTGCTCGGATTCACTATTTTTTTTTTTCTATTCTCCTGACCTTACTCCTGGCCTTTGCCTTAGGATCTAATTTTGGATCCTTAAAATTTTTTTCTTCCTTCTATAATTCTCATTGCCTTCTAGAATAGGTTTAGAGAAAGATTGGATAGGCACCCAAAAGTAACATATGAACATCTGCCACACTGTTGCTCCTCAGTTTGTTAAATCAGCCTGTCATGCTACTTTTCAAGGGATGTTCTCTAACAATAAGGGGTTTACATTTTCAGCTCAAACAGTGGTTTTCTTGTATTTGATTCTGTGGCTATGTGTGAAGTGATGAAAATACAGTTAGGTTAGCATTTTTCAAACTGTCTGCTTGCTAGCATGGCTTGAACACATTCCTGTATCATTACATGACAAAAAGAGGCAGGGGCAGAATTAAGATACTGGGTTTTTCTGGACTATTGTAAGTAATCTGAGAAGTTCTGCATAGCAAATACAACTGAACAAAAATTAGACAATATGGGGCAGAGCCAGACAAACAGGGTCCACATTAATAGCCGTGTGCTTTTGATACAGCACAAATATTGTTCTTGTCTCACATGCAATTAAACCACAGCTAAACAGAATCATTATATTTTATAAAGCATTGTATAGTATTGGAGAGTGGTTCAGCGGATACCTTACTGAGTTAATTCAGCCACTCTGCTTTGGGGCATGAAAATAGTCAATGGTTATTGTGATTCACACAATTCACAATTGCTATTATGTAAATGAAAGTCTTTATGTACTACAGAATAAACAGAACAAAATAGGAGAGTAGTGTTTTATTGTATGTTGGAGGGACACTTTGAGGGTTGTATATCCATCAACTAAATTACAACTCAGTGTGCAGTTTAATTCAACAATATAGTGTACATTTTGTTATAGTATAGAAATGAGAACACACAATTTCAAGATATAGAATATCACAGAATCTATTGCCCTAGAACTATTTCCTGTCCAATCACTTGTTCAGGCATCCCCCTCATGAAAAATTGCTAAACAGTACTGTTGCCCCCAAAAGAGAGAGAGAGAGAGAGAGAGAGAGAGAAATTTAAAGGAAATTATCCCCAATTTTTTTTGCTAATTTTGAAACATTTAACGTTTTTTGATTGTCTGTTAGCAGTAGAACCAAAGTTACTAACTTATCATAGCTTTGAACAATAGAAGTAGTGCCTTAACAGTAGAAGGGAAAGCCCCATCCCTTTTTAGATTTGAGAATATGTAACATGTATCTGTAAATTCAAATTCAGATTGTTAATACTAGCTTTAGTCATTGCATTAACAAATCCACAGGATTGCTTTGTGGGTCTCAAACTTAAATGCTTACTTTCATATCTCCATGAAGCTTACTTACACAAAGTATCTTTAATTTCTGCATCAGAGATGACCGTTACCAGTATAAAGTTCTGCTAGTTCATCATTTTATGCCTTAACATGTATGTCTTGAAACCCAGACCAAATGACTTTCCTAAAGGAATGGCTGCTGCAATGGTATAGCTGAAGAGGCTAGAGGCTATGAAACAGATTTCAAAGTAGCAAGCACTTCAACTCACCAAGTAGGACCTCAACATGGTCCTTGCTGCTTGTCCTTCTCAAAGTCTGACTTCTTAGCTTCCTAAGATGCAGTTTTTGGCAGATCCGTCCTAAAAGAAGTAATTTGTTACAATATCGCAGATATCTGCTGCCGCTCTGGATTGGTTATATTTCTGTTTATGTAAAATAGAGATTATTAGACAAATCCTCTCCATAACAAGTTGGTGTCAAGGAATACAGAAACACAGCTTGTACCTGTAATTCATTTTGTGCTTCCGAATATACCATACTCTTGATTGACCCCAGCAGAGTGGCAGTACAAAATTCTTATTGTTACTGGTATTACAAGTACAGGTTTATGGCTGGAGATCATTAGTTTGTTTTTCCTGTGTTTCCCCTAAGTTTCTATTATACTGGATGGTCTACTTTTGTTAAACAGTTCCTTACTATATACATCTCTACCTCGATATAACGCTGTCCTCGGGAGCCAAAAAATCATACCACGTTATAGGTGAAACCGCGTTATATCGAACTTGCTTGGATCCACCGGAGTGCGCAGCCCTGCCCTCTCTCCCCTTCCCCCTCCCCCCCCGCCCCCCCCGGAGCATTACATCCGAATTCGTGTTATATCGGGTCGCGTTATAACGGAGTAGAGGTGTATTACACGTCTTTCTATTTGTGAAGTATTTGAAACTTGGGCTGCATTATGCTGTGGGAGGAATCCAGGAAGTTGTTTGGCCAACTGTTGCTGAATTGGGAGGTCCAGGAAGATGCATGATCAGTATCTGATAACTCAAAACAAAATTGCAGTTGTAAACTTTTATTTTTCATGGTTGTTCAGATGTATATAGAATTAACCTGTGCTGTTACTTGAAAATAAGTGGGATATGGTGGTGGTGTCTGGTGTATTGTAAGTCATATTTAACTGAGGTCTATGTCTAATCCTGTTGTGTCTGCATAAATTGTTGTAGAATTGCTACAGAAATGAAAATTTAATTTAATTATTAAAAAAACCCCTATCTCTTGTTCTTATCAACTTCCAAAATGTGAACGAGATAGAAATAGGTAACAGTGATGTCTGCCTGAGTCTGCAGACAGCCAGAAAACTAGTTCTGTGAGATGTAAATTGATTCTATTAGTTTTGAAGTCTAATTACAATTTAAATGTCAACAATAAGGACTTATCTACATGGTAAAATTTCCTGGAATAATTATTCTGCTATACTTAACCCAGTCAGAATAATTACTTTTTCTTTTGAAGAAAAGTAATTATTTTTATTCTGGAATAGTGTCCACACAATGGCTTATACCTGCATAACTGTAGTGGAATACTTATTCTGCCCTAGCTATGTTGGGAATTTCCCCATGTAGACAAGCCATAAGTCATTGTTGATGATCTTAGTACAAACAGTAGGCTGACTTCTTTTTGTTATTGTTGAAGTAGTCAATATTGTGGCAGCCTGCAGTGAGGACGTACTTGCTCCCAACCATTGCTGGGGTAAGGAACAAAAAGTTCACTCATCTCTCCCCAAGCTTAAAGTCAATCTGTATTCTTACTCACAAGGGAGAGGGAAAGAGGAGGTGTAGCACCAAAACACAAAACCATCTTTCGCACTTCCATGAGCCGAAACCCCAGCTATTCTTTATCTCCTGTCAAAACGTCCAGCTTTACCCAACACCCAGCAGTGTAATAATTCATCAAAACGAAAATCTACACAATGTTGACAATCTTAAATTTGGAAGTACAGAAAAATATGTAGTTATTTATCAAAGTAAATAATAAAGACTACTGGACTTGTAAAGCGCTGGTAATCCACAACTGGGGTTTAATGTATTATAAAGGATACAGAGCCTTCCCACCAACCCCTAAAAAGGAATCGATCAGTAGTTGTTACCATAGATTCAAAATATTATATTGTATTAAGAAATATTTTGTTTGACAGCCAACAAATTGTCATGGACTCTCACAGTCAAAATGGGTTCTTAACATCTAGCACATCATCTGTAAATTGGATCATACTCTCAACACCTGTGGAACCCCATTGTCTTCAGCTTATGCCTTCAGTGATATTCCCACTACCCTTAAGTGGGTTTTCAAAGTTATTTTTCAGAATAGAACAGCACTTACCCTAATAATATGATACAAGGACTGACAGAGCAGCGGTGGTGAGAGTTGTGATGGTCATCAACCAGTGGAGTGGCCATATGCTCTATGTTTACACCAATCTTCAAGTAGCACAAAGATGCTACAACTACTATTCTGCCTCAGAGGTTGAAGTATTTAGTGCAGTGGTTCTCAGCCTGTAGTCCGCAGACCGCTTGCAGCCCAGTCAGCACACACCTCAGGGCCATTTAGGTAGTATATATATTTTGTGGATGCAGCCCACATAACACACCAAGAGCTGCCTATGCAAGCCCACAATGGTAAATAGGATGAGAACCACTGAACTAGTGTCATGTCCTAGTACCAATTTGAGTGAAAAGTTGGATATAGACTATTATGGTTGATTGGCCTTATGCAGGTGAACCGAATTGCACTGTTGCTTTATTTTATGGAAGATGTCTTTCTCAACTACATCCATGAATTCTGAAGGTGGGCAGTTAAATTCCTAAAACACAAACTGATCATGGGAATCTTTTTGCTTTAACCCATACTTTTCATAAAAAGGTACATTTTTTTTGGCTTGGGTGACAGAATTTTGTAATGCTATTTTTAATTGCTTTGTCTAATATTGTAACTTGTAATTCTTGAATACTTGATTTTTTTTCTTTTTTTTTAAAGGTGAAGTCTGTGAAAACTGGGTCAGTCTTTTGGACAATATGCTGCTGTCTATCTTACTTTTATATGGTAAGCCTTTTATTTGTACGTAAACTAAGCTGTTTTCTGTTCAATCTAGTTGAATGGAAATAAGTTTGGGTTTTGTATTTTTTAAATTAACTTACAGCTGCTTCTGCTGGCCTAATTAAGTCAAAGAAGAGGGCAGATGTTTACTTTTCTGCTCAGAACCTTTTGTAAAGATTTGTGTTCTCCGGGAAATAAATTTTCCCTTGTATGAATAGGCCAGGAATTTTGGAATGGAGCAGACAGATTCCTTTGGTGATGGAGTTGGTGGGGGCTCAAAATGAGTAGAGATGATCTGACAATAGAAGAGATAATCTCATTCGGAGTGAATTGGTGGATCTTGGGTGGATGGCCGCAGTAAAAGTGGGGCTAAGTGTATCTAGTTTAAGACGTGATTTGATGACCATCTGGAAGTTTGTACACTGGGAGAAGGTAACTGTATACTAGAAGGTTAATTGATGTAGCAAACAAAAGCATATAACAGGATCTAATGGCTGGAAGTTGAAGCTAGAAAAAATTAAAGCTGGAAATAAGGTACAAATTTTTATGTGAGAATAATTAACCATTAGCCTAGCAAAGTTTACCAAAGGATATGATCTTCCATCAGTTGAAGTCTTTAAATTAAGACTGTGTGTCTATTTAAAAGAAATGCTTTAGTTGAACTACAAGTTGTTGATTCAGTGCAGGAATTACTGGTGAAATTCAAGAAGCTGTGTTATGCAAGAGGTCTAATGAGCTGATCATAGTGGTCCTTTTTGGCCTTAAAATCTATGAATCTGTGAAAATGGGAATTTCTGCAAGATGTGGGGGGAATCAGAAGAAAGTCTGTCAGCAAAAAGGATAGCATCAGAAATGAGGATAGCGCCAAACTGATTGAGTTCTTTTGTACTGACCTTTTTATGAAATGGGTTGACTCGAGTGGGACAGGATTTTGTGGTGGGAAGGATTTCTTGGAGAATGATGGATAAATTCCTCCAGGTAGCATAGGGTGGGAATGGGAGCCTGCTGGGGGGTGGTGGGGAGGGGGATGTTGATTGGAAAAATTATTTATGTAGTGCTAGAGATGTACATAGCAGCTCAAGCTTATACAAAAGGGTCTCTGTCCAGAGGAGCTTACATTTTAAACTAAAGAATACTAAAATAGCAATAGGATTGTGATTGGGATTTGTGTGTGGATACAGTATCTAGGGTCACTCCTGGGGGCATTCTGTGCCTAAAAATTCTGCACACAATATTTTAAAATTCTGCAAACTTTATTTGTCAAAATAATGCTACATAATCATTCCAGTTTAAATTATTTTGGTAATTTATTTCAAAATACCTGTCAGCAAGTATATCTGTAACAATACAGACATACACAAAAATTCCCCCGGGAGTAGAGAGTTAAAGAAATCCCTATGACAACGCAGTTCCTGTTTCTCTGCCTCCCCCCCCCTCCCCCCCGAGCCAGTCAGGGGCCAGACAACCACAATTCCTCCTCACTCCCCAAGCCCAGCCACGGGGCCCCCCAGCCCAGATACCTGCACGCCCTCTGCCCTCCAGAGGCCATCCTTGGGGGGCCTCCTTGCCCAGATACCTGCACCCCCTTATCCCCGAGCCCAGCCATGGCTCCCCCAGCCCAGATACCCGTCCCCGTCCCCCTCCCCCTGCAGAGCCCAGGTGTCCAGAGGGAGAAACAGCCTGATGCTTAGTCCCAGGCTTGTATGGAGTTTCCTGAGTGCCGCCCTCTCCTTCCCTCAGTTGCCAGGCACCCTCTAGCTCCCTGTCTCCCCCCAGCAGTGTCTTCTATTTGTGAGCTGGGCTCTGCCGGATCCAGTGACCCTTAGTGGCAGCAGCAGTACTGCAGCCCATTTCCGTGGGGGAAAGGAAATTCTGCATGCACAATGTTAATTTCTGCAAAATTCTGCATTGTGCAGTAGTGCAGAATTCCCCCAGGAGTATAGGGTGCAACCTAAACCCCTTTTAACACCCCCCCCCCCCAACTGAATCCTGGCTGTAAGCCTTTTCTTTTACATCGCATTGTCCTCTAAAGCACATTTATTTCATTTTATGGTAGAGTGGTTGTGAAACCATACATAAGGGTGTGTTACATATTTCTGTTTTGATATACTGTCATGTACAAATTAGACCTGAGTTTGTTATGCTAGTATAGTATAGCCTTTCTACTACACCCACATATTCTGATGGGAGATCCTTTTAAAAACGACCATTTGCAAAATTCAGTCAAATAACAAAAGAAGTGGTAATGCATTTTTACTGCTGGAAATCATGAGGGAGATTGAGATTCATGATGAGATTCTGCCACTTATTTGTTGAGTAGCATCTTTGGGTCAGACACACATTAGAGGAGGGGGGGGGGAAAGACTGTGTGCAAAGCAAAACAAAGTATCAGAATCCCTGGCTATATCTACCCCTGAATGTCACAATGCCTGAGTTGAACTAGAGGGTATATTGCATATTTTTCCTTTGTTTTAAGGGACAGAGTAAACTAATTAAGTGCTAAAATTTGGCCAGGGTTTAAGATTAATAGTAAGAATAAAGTTCCTTCATTTTCAGGGAAGGTACTTGCATTATCTCTTGTGATTCTTTGCAATATAGCTGTTCCATTTGTGGAAGAATTAATGAGACCTTTAGTTGCTGCTGAGTTTTTAATCAAGTTCCTTATATGCGTTTTTTCCCAGATCAGTCTTTAGGACTGGACATAAATGTATCCTCCAACGTAATATTATCTTTCTAATGAAATCAGTGTTCTTTAAACTATTAGCTGAGAATTAAATGGTAAAAATTGCAATTATGGGGTAGTAAACTTCATTCTGCATTGCAGAAATCAAAGTAGTAGCTCATTTGAAAAGAGGAATAGCTACTGCATTGACTGAAAAGTTATGCATGTATTTGCAAACTGTCTGGCGATATTTATCTCAATTAAAGTTTATGTACTGACTAGTCACTGTTAATGTGACCCACAGAATTGTCTTTAAAAAAGTAACTTTTCTAATTCTTGCTCTCAAGCTCCATGGATGTCTTTCCATAGTGATGACCATGTTTTTAAATACCAAGTTTTGCGTTGAGACAGTCTTAATCAGGCGTGCTCTCCTGCTGCCTGTGGCTTTACCGCTCCACTAGGAATCCAGGGTTTAATTAGAGAAAGACTGGGCAAAGAGGTACATCTTGAGCTCTTTTTTAAGTGAACATAATTGGGGTTTTAACTATCTTTCCTTAGACAGCAAATTTTAGAGGCACAAGCTAATTGAGAGAGCTTTGCCACCAGCATTCGCAAACCTTCACCTTTATAGCTGTTATGATCTTCAATCATGCACATGTTCTCCCTCCACTCCACACCAGTTATCATTTAAAAAGTCTCTCATAAAGTCTATATTGGAATAAAGAAAATTTTTGTGAATGTAATGATACTGCTGTGTTAATAAGTAGTACATAAATAGAATCTGATAGTTTACAGCTCTTTCTCAAGTTATATTTAAATTATCTAATTTACAGTTTAATTTCCCATAGGTTTCTGCATGGGGTGGTTATGTTTTCATCATCAACCTTATTCCACTGCATGTGTTTGTGCTGCTGTTGATGCAGAGATACAGCCGGAGGGTCTACATAGGTGAGTGTCCTGACTCTCTAAAAATCAGTTATTTGAGAAGTGGTTTCTATTCTCTTCTTACTGAACAGTCAGTTCTATTTGGGAGGCATTAAATCCAGGAATGTGAAATTAATAACTTAACTACATCTTTTACGCTAAATGGGAAATTAATAATTTCATATCAAGTCTTGTATTAGTCATGTGCTGTATACCCATTAGCTTATTGTTTACAAAATAAAAAAGATAAGGATGTGATACATGTTTAGTTCATGTTGTTTCTAAACTCTCAAGTGTTATTTCCTAGCTAGTTTTTTTTCCTTTTAGTATTCCATGTGGGAAGGGGAAATTCACTGAGTCTTCACTCAGTTGTTTAATATTTTTAAAATTCTTTAATGCACAGGTTTCATATGTCTGTACTTTTTGTATGATTTAATTGCAGCTTTATAAAAGCTATCCAGCAAAAAAATGAAAAACCCATCTATAATATGCTGTCTCACATAACGAGAGACAGAGCAGCATTCCACACAAGTGTCTGTTCAAATAAAATGTGTATTGCCAAGACTTTAAAAAGTGACCAATGATTTTTAGCTGCCCAACTTAACACACCTTAAAGGGACCTAATCTTTAATAAGTATTGAGCATCTACTTTCTGACAATAAGGACCCTTAGGGTAGCTCAAATTGGGCACATAAAATGGAAGAGGAACTGAAATAGACCCATTATAAAATATAGGAAAAGCTGTCTCCCATATACAAACTTCACATAGAAGCCATTTTTTTCTTTTATTAAACTTGGGATAATTTTTGTTTATCAGCAAATTTAAGATCTAAAGAGCAGGTTAGAGTGGGGATGAGGGTAGAAGCTCCCTGTGAATGGGGTGGGTGGAGGAAAAGCAAGGGGAGCTACTGTGACTGGGGGAAACAGCCAGCTACAGACTCAGAAGGAGTATCCTGGTAGTTCCTACTGTGATTCCTATGGCACTTCCTTGCCCACTGACTGCTGTGCTCCACATAACCCTCCTCCTCTTCCCCCCCCCTGTCCTTCTCGTGGCTGATGTATTGATGTCCCCCACCACCACCCAGATGCTGTCCTGTCTCCTGGGGAGGCGGGAAGGCAGGACTGATCTGGGCCAGGGAGTCCTACCTGCTTCTCAGCAGCGAGCCTGATCTCATGCATCATCTTCAGTGGCTCCTCTAGTCCTTCTTCTTCCAAGTCCTGCTCTTGTGTTTTTCTCCCCCACTCCATCATCACTCATGTGCTGGACCAGAGCTGGGTTTTGCTCTCTGGGGGTGCAGAAATATAGATCCATCCCTTCAGTATTTCCTTGGTGGGGTTATAGCGCTGGCCTCTTTTTTCCCCCTTCTTCCCCATTCCACTGCTGCTGGTTTGGAGTCAGTCAAATCCAGAGGAATCCTTCAGAATGCACTGGATTCAACTTTAAAGCATGTGTAAATAATGTTTAGCGAGTATTTAATTTATCTGCTTGGCATTTTTATGATGGTTTTTATGTAAATCACTGACAGAACTAACAAATGTATATACATTGGTCATGATGAAAGTGTTTTCATGGTTTGTCATTGAGCAATAAATATTAAAACTCTGCAAAAGCTTAAAATTTAGACAGAAGGTTGTAAAATTGTATGTTCCTTGGGGCAGGGATTCTTCATGCATACAGTTTCTAGCACACTTTGTGCTAACAGCATAGAAATCAATAAATCAATACATTTTCAGTGAAGAATAAAAAAAATACATCATTACACATCCTGTGCATCACTGTTGTATTCATAGAATATAGCAGGATGGATTCATTTAAATCAAAGTAGATTTAAATCACCAAGCAGGAAACCTTGATTTAGATAATTAATTGATTCTCATTATCTGCTATAATTTAGTGGTACTTTTTGCTAGCCAAGAGGATACACTGTTTATACATATTTATTTAATAAATTATGTAGCATAACATATATTTATTCAGATGATTAATTTTTACATATTTTTATTATGTTAGAAAGTGGAGAATGACACATTTTTTATTTACAAGAATCATTTTTTAGTCCTGGTTTGTGTCAAGCGGCATTTGGCTAAAACTTGGAAGTCAATTAAAAATGCACAAAAACAGCATTTTAAGATTGGTTTTCATTAGGTAAATAAACTTGCATTAAATATGCAGGATACATAAGGGAAGAAAATTAAGTTTATCATGTTTTGCATTTAAAAATTCATTAAAGAAAGACAGTAATATTTGTTAGTGAATTGAACTACCATATATACTCGTTCATTAGCCCGTTCGTTTATAAGCCCGCCCCCAAAATGGATAGGTAAAAATAGCAAAAACTGCATGACTCTGCCAACCCTATATTTCAGGGTTTGGAAAACTTTGGCTCCTGGCCCGTCAGGGTAAGACGCTGGTGGGTTGGGACGTTTTGTTTACTTGGAGCATCTGCAGGCGCGGCCGCAGAGAGCTGAGGGGGCTCCATGCCTGCAGATGCTCCAGGTAAACAAAACGACAATGTATTAGATGTTCAATTCAATGATTCCATAGAGTTTAAAATCATCAAATTTTGTTGTAGACCCGTCTTTAAGCCGACCCCTGCTCTTTGATGCGTCACTTTTTTACCAAAAATATCCGGCTTATGAACGAGTATATACGGTAATTGTTCTGGTCAGCATGTCTGTCACAATTTTTGAACTGGTAATTCTCCTCTTCTCTTACCACATTCTACTCAGATTTGAAGAAAACCAGCTTTCCTGCTTTTTTTTCCAGCTTCCAATTTGTTTCTCAACTTTGAATGAAGAACTAATCACTGAACACTAGTTGAATAAACTGAAATGAAAATATTCTCTCTGCACCTGCAGAAGAGGCTACTGCTATCAAAAGCTGGTTTAGCACTTCAACAAATTGATTCCAGGTGCTTAGCCAGTGACTTTTACAAACTCAGTGGTTTCTCTTTTTAAAACTTGAACATCATATATGTTCTGCTTAAATATTTTTTATTTTTATTTATGTGATTTATTGAGCTTTAACATAGGTTATCATAATTTCAAATTTAATTTTACATAGCTTTATTCTTTTTTATTTTTTTTTAAATTGAAATTCTAAAAACAAAATCAGTTTTAAAAAGATTAAATCAATTTTTATCCACCTTGGGGCATAGTGAACCTCTCTTTGACTGACTACTGCAAAGCTGTCTAGTATTGCAGGCGTCACCATTATTAAGAGTGTAATTAATTTGTAAACTGAAGATAATGATAGAAGAGAGTATATGTATTTTGTAAAATTATATTAAGTTTAGTAAAGCTTATTGCACATTTTTACTCAGTTCTGTTTCATGTCTGGTGACTTTGGCTTTGCAGCAGTAAGCAAGACCTCTCTTGCCATTAACAGAATGAGAGAACATCTGTTCTAAAATAGAGCTGGGCACTTCGTTTTATGCAGCATAGTTTTAAATGTTATCAAGTCACTGGTGTGTGGCGTAGTCTTCATTTTACTTTTTAAATTCCTGGTAAGTGAAGTAATAAGAGAAAGTATTGACCCCCTCCCCTCCCATGCTTTATGTAATATCTCATTTTTCATGTCAGCTTGATTTTAATGGGACTTTAATCAGGATAAACAGAGCATTAGTATAGTATGCATTCTTTGATCCATGTATATGCTGTTTTTTTGATCAATTGCTATACATAGTTGGAAATGTTTGCATTATAAAATTAGAAGCTTTCATTTGGTCATACCTTTACCTTTCAACTCAGGTAATGCTGCTGTTATCCAAAAATGTACGTGTTTGTGACTAGAATAATGTAATAAACAGTTTCCTGAGGGATGTATAAAGTATTATACAGTATGTGGACTCCAGTAAAAATATGAGGACATAGCAACTCATGCTGGAAATGAGATTTGTAATTTGTACTTCAGATGAGGTGAACATTTATTTTTTTCTATCAGAGGGGTAGCCATGTTAGTCTGAATCTGTAAAAAGCAACAGAGGGTCCTGTGGCACCTTTAAGACTAACAGAAGTATTGGGAGCATAAGCTTTCGTGAGTAAGAACCTCACTTCTTCAGATGCAAGTAATGGAAATCTCCAGAGGCAGGTATAAATCAGTGTGGAGATAACGAGGTTAGTTCAATCAGGGAAGTTGAGGTGATCTGCTAGCAGTTGAGGTGTGAACACCAAGGGAGGAGAAACTGCTTCTGTAGTTGGATAGCCATTCACAGTTTTTGTTTAATCCTGATCTGATGGTGTCAAATTTGCAAATGAACTGGAGCTCAGCAGTTTCTCTTTGGAGTCTGGTCCTGAAGGTTTTTTTGCTGTAAGATGGCTACCTTTACATCTGCTATTGTGTGGCCAGGGAGGTTGAAGTGTTCTCCTACAGGTTTTTGTATATTGCCATTCCTGATATCTGACTCGTGTCCATTTATCCTCTTGCGTAATGACTGTCCAGTTTGGCCAATGTACATAGCAGAGGGGCATTGCTGGCACATGATGGCATATATAACATTGTTGGACGTGCAGGTGAATGAGTTGGTGATGTTGTAGCTGATCTGGTTAGGTCCAGTGATGGTGTTGCTGGTGTAGATATGTGGGTAGAGTTGGCATCGAGGTTTGTTGCATGGGTTGGTTCCTGAGTTAGAGTTGTTATGGTGCGGTGCGTGGTTGCTGGTGAGAATATGCTTAAGGTTGGCAGGTTGTCTGTGGGCGAGGACTGGCCTGCCTCCCAAGGTCTGTGAAAGTGAGGGATCATTGTCCAGGATGGGTTGTAGATCACTGATGATGCGTTGGAGAGGTTTAAGCTGAGGACTGTAGGTGATGGCCAGTGGAGTTCTGTTGGTTTCTTTTTTGGGCCTGTCTTGTAGCAGGAGGCTTCTGGATACACGTCTGGCTCTGTTGATTTGTTTCTTTATTTCCTTGTGTGGGTATCGCAGTTTTGAGAATGCTTGGTGAAGATCTTGTAGGTGTTGGTCTCTGTCTGAGGGGTTGGAGCAGATGCGATTGTACCTCAGTGCTTGGCTGTAGACGATGGATCGTGTGGTGTGACCGGGGTGGAAGCTGGAGGCATGAAGGTAGGCGTAGCGGTCGGTGGGTTTTCGGTATAGGGTGGTGTTAATGTGGCCATCGCTTATTTGTACGGTGGTGTCTAGGAAGTGGACCTCCCGTGTAGATTGGTATAGGCTGAGGTTGATAGTGGGGTGGAAGCTGTTGAAATCATGAATTCTTCCAGGGTCTCCTTCCCATGGGTCCAGATGATGAAGATGTCATCAATATAGCGTAGGTAGAGAAGGGGCATGAGTGGACGAGAGCTGAGGAAGCGTTGTTCCAGGTCAGCCATAAAAATGTTGGCATATTGTGGGGCCATGCGGGTGCCCATAGCGGTGCCACTGGTCTGGAGGTATATATTGTCACCAAATTTGAAATAATTGTGCGTGAGGATAAAGTCACAGAGCTCAGCAATAAGTTGTGCTGTGTCATCATCAGGGATACTGTTCCTGACAGCTTGTATTCCATCTGTGTGTGGGATGTTTGTGTAGAGAGCCTCTACATCCATGGTGGCTAGGATGGTGTTTTCTGGGAGGTCACCAATGCATTGTAGTTTTCTCAGGAAATCTGTGGTGTCATAGCTGGGAGTGCTGGTGGCATAGGGTCTGAGTAGGGAGTCCACATATCCAGACAGTCCTTCAGTGAGAGTGCCAATGCCGGAGATGATGGGGCGTCCAGGATTTCCAGGTTTGTGGATCTTAGGTAGTAGATAGAATAACCTCGGTTGGGGCTCTAAGGGTATGTTGATTTGTTCCTGTGTTAGTGTAGGGAGTGTCCTGAGTAGATGGTGCAGTTTCTTAGTGTATTCCTCAGTGGGATCTGAGGAAAGTGGCCTGTAGAATTTGGTATTGGAGAGTTGTCTGGCAGCCTCCTTCTGGTAGTCAGACCTGTTCATGATGACAACAGCACCTCCTTTATCAGACTCTTTGATGATAATGTCAAGGTGGTTTCTGAGACTGTGGATGGCATTGCGTTCTGCACGACTTAGATTATGAGGCAAGCGATGTTGTTTTTCCACAATTTCTGCCTGTGCACATCGGCGAAAGCATTCTATGTATAGGTCCAGACTGTCATTTCGACCCTCAGGAGGAGTCCATGTGGAGTTCTTCTTCCTGTGTTGTTGGTGGGAGGGTATCTGTGTATCAGTGCACTGTTCAGTGTTATCCTGAAAGTATTCTTTCTCATCATATGCCAGCAATGTCCCTCTGCTATGTACATTGGCCAAACTGGACAGTCACTACGCAAGAGGATAAATGGACACGAGTCAGATATCAGGAATGGCAATATACAAAAACCTGTAGGAGAACACTTCAACCTCCCTGGCCACACAATAGCAGATGTAAAGGTAGCCATCTTATAGCAAAAAAAACTTCAGGACCAGACTCCAAAGAGAGATTGCTGAGCTCCAGTTCATTTGCAAATTTGACACCATCAGATCAGGATTAAACAAAGACTGGGAATGGCTATCCAACTACAGAAGCAGTTTCTCCTCCCTTGGTGTTCACACCTCAACTGCTAGCAGATCACCTCCCTGATTGAACTAACCTCGTTATCTCCATACTGATTTATACCTGCCTCTGGAGATTTCCATTACTTGCATCTGAAGAAGTGAGGTTCTTACCCACCAAAGCTTATGCTCCCAATAATTCTGTTAGTCTTAAAGGTGCCACAGGACCCTCCGTTGCTTTTTATTTTTTTCTATAATTCTTCTTTTCCCTCTCTTTTGTAAAGGAAATTGTATGAAAAAAAATTACAAATATAAATGTTTTAAAAGGAGTTTGACATGCTCTATGCAGTGAGAGGTCACTAAAGATACTGAGACAGGAGGATGGAAAAAGACCCAGTTGGGTAGTGCCTGTATTTGCATTAACCAGACTTCATTGAGTGAAACACAGGTCTGGTCTACGCATAATGCTTGGGTTGACATAGCTATGGCGCTCAGGGACCGGCTGTAGTTATGCCAGTCTAAACTCCCTGTACAGATGTGGCTAGGTCAGCAGAAGAACACCTGCATCGACCTAGCTGCTGTGGCTTGGGACTTGGGAAGTTACTTGGGGCTTGGGAAGTTACTACAGCGACAGGAAAATGCCTTGCATTGAGCATCTGTGGTAAAGTTCTGCATCAGCATAGCTGTGGCACCATAATGTAGATATGTCCAAAGTTAAGAATCTAACTACTAATTTCAGTTCATTGCAGTTTATTCCAAAGGCCTACCCGAAAAAGTATTTTACTTTCCCTGTTGTTGATACATGTATTTCTTAATTTAGACGCTTTGAGGTCTTCCCAAAGACATCATGAAAGCCTCAAACTCCTGTTCTGAAAGAAGTCATTTGAAAAAGGATAGAGGTTCTACATAATTACAGTATTTTAAAACCGTGATAGAGATTCATTTAAGTGCTGAAACCATAGATACCAACAATAATCAATATTACAGTTCCTTGGGTACTTAGTCCTTGTGTACTTACCTTTATCCAGTCTTTAAGAATCCTTTTTATAACAAGATAAGAGTAATGTAATTGCCACATCACTTGATAAAAAAACAATAGGATTCTCCCTCCTCCTTCCACTTTTTGGCCATATATAAAAGGAAAATCTATACTTAGCATGAGTTACATATCACTTCCTCTACCTGTCATCGTGTTTACCCTTGAGTATTCTAGAGAAAAAGAACACGTGGAGGAGAAGTCAAACTCAAATAATTGCAGTATTTAAAACTAATTGTTTTTAAACAGTTGAAAATGCTGATGCAATACCTGAGCTGTGACTGAGAAATATTAATCTACCTTTATACCTTTCTGATACTGAGGGGTGTCTGCACCAGGTTGTTTACTGATGCAAATTAAACCAAACTGAGGGCTATTGGTTGATAGGTGCAACAATGGCACATCCTTTGCCATCCAAGGGTGTCCATTGGCTATGGGGGAGGGGAAAGGAGAGAACCTCTGAAAGTCTGGTCTGCTGACCTTTAAAACTGCTTTATTTGCCTAGAGACACAAAGTAACCCTAATGTACAGGAAGATCAGAGGTATAGAGTTTTTATATATATATTTGGGGTATAAACATGATGGAAAGTTGACTATATTCTTGCACTTTTAATGTAAAAATTATATCTTGAAGATACCAGTGTGTTAAAGGCTTCATACAGACAGATGATTCATGTGTATCTGATACCAAATCATGACTTCAGTATATGGGAGGGTTTGGTATAGTTAATAGCACATTTTTAACAATATCAAAAATATTCAGGCATATCTGTGAAGGTTGCTGGAAAGGGAAGTGGATTTTTCTGACATGCCATTATAGATAAAAGAACCAGTTTTCAAAAGCCCATACAAATTTGGGAGAATAAAGAATGGTCTTAGATTGCAAATGAGACAGTGTCTGTAATGCCTAATAATTCATTGGAATGCAAAAGTCACTTTTTAACTCTCACAACATTATCATGGTGCATGTAAAATTCATTTAATAGGTTGAGACAGATAGCAATGGCTGAAGCAATATCTGCAACTTTGTGGCATTGCAGTGGTAGTTTAAAAAAAAAAAACGCAAAAGACCTATAGAATAAAACAATCTGAATGACTATATTTTAAATCCTGGATTTGTAATTAAATGACCATGCCAACCAGTAAAGTCTGTCTTAGGAGACATGGGGTTCAGGTCTACCCTTACCTCGACAGATCAGAGTTCGATCCAAGGCCCAGGTGGAGGCAAACGTGGAGTTAATACAGTCAACTTTCCAGGATCTGGGGCTGTTCATAAACATGCAGAAATCTACCCTTTTCCCAGTTCAAAGGATAGAATTCCTTGGGGCAGTCCTCAGCTTGACCCAGGCCAGAGCCTTTCTGCTAGAAAACTGGTTCAGAGCTCTAGGGGTGCTCATAGAGAACCCCAGGAATCACCCCATCACAACAGCAAGAAACTGCCTAAAGCTCCTAGGGCTTATGGCATCGTGCCACCTATGTGGCACAACATGCAAGACTATGGCTGGTGTTGGTATATGCACCAGGCTGATACCATCTGGACTGGGTGGTCTCGCTTCCCCCGTCGGTGATTGCCACCGTCTTTGATGGCTGTACCCATGGACAGTATGCATAAGAGTCCCATTCTCAAGGCCCCAACCGTCATTGTCTCTAGTTACAGATGCATCGGCAAAGGGATGGGGGCTTACTTTGGGCCTCTCAGGACTCAGGGCCTCTGGTCCCTGGAGGAGCTGTTGTTACACATCAGTGTGAGGGAACTGAGGGCAGCGCGCCAAGCCTGCCAAGCATTCCCACCCCACTTGGAGGGCCAACTGCATGTCGGTCCTTACAGACAACATGACAGCAATGTTCTACATAAACAGGCAGGGCAGAGCATGCTCCTCTCCCCTATGCCAGAAAGCTCCTCTCCTGTAGGAATTCTGCATAACCCACTCGATCCATTTCAAAGCCTTCTCCCTTCTGGGGTCACAGAATGAGTTAGTGGATCATCTCAGCATATCCTTTTCCAGCCCTTGCTAGTGGTCTCTTCGCCCAGACGTTCTCACCACTGTTTTCCAGAGGTGGGGAACTCCCTGTTGTGCTTTGTCATGAACTGGTCTACCTTGGAAGTGTCTTCACTTTTGCTCCTTAGGCCACAGCCCAGACTCACTTGCAGAAGCCTTTCTCTTCCCTTGGACGGACCAGCTCTTCTACACGTTCCTTCCCATCCCTCTCATACACAGGGTCCTGCTGAAAGTCATAAGGGACAGGATGCATCTTATCCTGATGGTTCTGGCCTGGTGCATCAGCACTGGTTCACCATCCTCCTAGATCTCTCGGTGAACACAGCCTGCCTCTGTTTCTGGACCTGATCTCTCAGGACCATGGTTGTCTACTTCATCTGAACGTTGAGTCTCTTCATCTCACAGTGTGGAAACTCCATGGCTGAACCCTGCAGAACTGGCATGCTCTGGACCTGTTCCCAAAGTGCTTTTAGGGAGTAGGAAACCATCCACTAAAGCCACTTACGCGGCAAAGTGGAAGAGATTCTTGATCTGGTCAGTGCAAAAGGGGGTTTCACCTATTCAGTCAGCATTCACTGCCTTTCATTCTAGATTACCTACTCCACTTTAAACAGCAAGGCCTAACAATATCATCTATTTAGGTTTCATCTAGCTGCAATCTTGGCCTTTCACCCATAGGTGAATGGCTGGTCGGTCTTCTCAAACTAAGTCTGTCATTTTCTTAAGGGGTTGGAGCGGTTATACCCGTGTTGGCAAGGCTAACAGGACCCCCATTTGAACTGCTGGCAATGTGTTCTCTACCTGTCCTGGAAGGTGTCCTTCCTGGTCACAATTACTTATGCCAGAAGGGTCTCAGAGAGCTGAGCTCTTTCTTCAGAACCACTGTTACAAGGTCTTCTTCGAGGACAAGGTTCAGTTGCGGCCACACACAGGCTTCCTGCCAAAGGTGGTCTAACAATTCCATAGTAACTAGGATATCTTCCTACCAGTCTTCTCTTCCAAAGCCACATGCTAACAGGGAAGAACAGAGACTCCACTCACTGAATGCACTAGCTTTTTACATCGAATAAGACTATATCCTTTTGGAAATCCACTCAGCTTTTTGTAGCCATTGCAGACAGACTGAAAGGCTGTCCAGTCTCAGCCCAGAGAATTTCATTGTGGACCACTGCCTGCATCCGCACATGCAATGACCTAGCGAAGGTCCCGGCTCCTCCACTAACAGCTCACTCTACAAGAGCTCAAGCATTGGTGGCAGCGTTCATGGCACAAGTTCCGATTCAGGACATCTGTAGAGCAGCAACATGGTTGAGAGTCCACATTTTCACATCCCACTGTACCATCACCCAGCAAGCTAGACACTATGTGGGTTTTGGCTAAGTGGCGTTACAGTCAGCGTGCCAATGAACTTTGAACCCTCCACTTGCGCAACTGCTTGGGAGTCACCTACATTGGAATGGACATAGGCAAGCACTCGAAGAAAAAACGGTTACTAATCTTCCGTAACTGTTATTCTTTGATATGTGTTGCTCATGTCGATTCCAACCTTCCCCCCCCATCTTCCCCTCTGTCAGAGTTAGCAGGCAAGAAGGAACTGAGGGGGCGGCAGAGCCCTATATACCAGTGTTATGAGGGCATGGCTCCAGGGAGCACCAAAGCCAACCCGACAGATACCGCTGAGGGAAAAACTTTCCAGTGGTGTTGCTCTGAGCCAAGCACACACCTACATTGAAACGGACATGAGCAACACATCTTGAAGAACAAAAGAGTTACAGAAGGTTAGTAACCATTTTTTAATGAGGCATAATCTAATTTGCCTTGCAGTATAATTCAAAATAATTTACCAGGGAATTTTCCCCCCAGAACATGAACTCTTTGCCAGGATTGGGGATGTTTTATGATTTGTAGGCAAATGTATCAAGTGATTCATAAACTTTAAGGCCAGAAGGGATCATTGTGATCATCTAGTCTGATCGCTTGCGCATTGCAGGCCACAGAACCTCACCCACCCCCTCCTGTAATGAGACCCATAACCTCTGGCTCAAATCATGGTTTAAAGACTTCAGTGGTGTCAACTGTGTATCTACTGATCCACTTTGAATCTGGGTGCTAAACTCATGCTGACTGCTCCTGAACACACGAGGTCAAGCTACTGATACCTTTTTAATCTTGATATAAGGGTCAGTGACTTCTAGTTGAATCTGAATGATATATGGCTTATAATGGCAATGCAATACCAATATCTGAATAAGAAAGCAACCTTTTCAGACCAGAAGCAGAAATTCTTGATTATGCAACAATTTATCAAAATAATTGAGATCACAAAAGATTCCAATTTACTATACTTTTTTAATAGTTTGTGTTGTATGTTTATATGTTTGCCAGGGAAGACATTTACAGATGCAGACATAGTACATGTTCATGCAACTTTGAGGGTCAATGATTTGCGGCCTCTATTATTAACTTGTGATTGTCACTCTGCAATTCTACGTTTTCAAGTTCTGAACACTCCCCCCTCCCCCCAATTTTATTTAGTAAGCCAGCACACTTATTCAGGCTTAAATCCAGGGGAGATTGATTGACTTAAAATTACCTATTTCTTGTCCTCTAGACTAGCGTTTTATAATTTGAAGAGCAGCATATTTTAAAAAACAAACCTGGGATTATTAAACATATCAGTGTTTTGACTTCAGCCTATCGGTTTTAATTTTTTTGCCCTAGGATTGAGTTGTTAATATTTGTGAGCCTAGAATACTCTTTAATCAAAGTGAATAATTATAGTGTAAAATTGCATAAATTTGGTTGCAGAAATCAGCATTGGTTTAGTTACGAACATACTTTCAGGAGGTTATTCTCTCATGATTTAGTGCAGTGCGCAGCAACTAAAATTGTACCAAAGCTTGGTTTGTGAAAGTTCCTTACTCTCCGTAGAATAGATTTTTTTTTTTTTGGTGTGGTGACCTAATTAGTTTTTAAAATCATTAGACTAGAGTACATGATTCCTTGTTCTCGCAAAGAATATACAAACCCAGTAGGGCTAATTATGGAGTTACTGGGTGAATTCAGTGAGCTTTGTTATGTAGCATGTTAGACTAGATGATCAAAAGATGGTCCCTTTTGGCCTTAAAATCTATGCACTTCGGAGCTTTGACAATTTTTTCTTGTATACAAACTTTGGTATAGATTTCTAATCAAGTAACATCATTGAATTAGAAGCCTAGTTGTTTTTTTTCTCTCCCAGGCAAAAGGGAACTGGTAGCCATATGGAAAACCCTGTATTTAATTCAGAGAGGGGAGAGTTTCATGCAAGTAACTGTCACTTCTGGATTAAACAGGAATATGTGTTGCCTTCATTGTGGCACCTCAAAGATGGAATACGGTTGGGATTAAAAATTGGGTATGAGATCCTTGGAGCATGAAGGGATTTGGAGGAATTTTAATAATAGTGTGAACTGAAGTATGAAAATAGCATACACAGTGCACCAGCTTTTCTTTTTCTGTTTCAAGAATTCTTAGGCACTGCTGGGAAAGAGAGAATCTGTCTGTGATGGTCACTCTTTCTGCCTTTCCCAAACTTTCTGGAGGGAGGTGAATAAAGTAGGGGAAGAATAAATTATTATGTAGAAAACATAACAATAATATAGGAGGCTTAAAAGTGATGCTTTATTTTAAGATAGTTTAATAGACAAATATGACATGCACTGATGAATGTCAGTTACTTTTATTCCACAGGATGGCAGTGTTGCAACATTTTCATGCTGTTATGAATGATTTATAACAACAGTTCCTTGAAAATTGAGTATTATATAGCAAAAATATATTCCCTTGACATAGCAGATGATAAAATAGTAGCCAGACCAAGGGCTCAAAAAGAAATGCTGAAAGGAAGCCTCTAAAAACAAAAAGATGGCAAGTCATCTTGATTGTTGCGTCTGGTTATTTTAGCTACTTTTCTATCCAGTGTATTGTACAAGAGGGGCCTAATTCCTTATCAGAGCTCCTAGGAGATACAGAAATACCAGTAATAAATATAGGACCTGATCCTACTATGAGCTTTGTATGGATGGAACCTCATTTAACTCAGTGGAACTTTGTGTGGGTTTATGGATCCGTCCTTGGGGAGCTCATTGCGGGATTGGGACTGTAGCAAGAATGTGGCCCAGAGTATTTGTAAAAATGATAGCCAGTGTGCTGCCTCCCAGTTGCCAGGTGAAGAAATGACAAGAAGGCTAAAGTCTATCCTGAAAGTTGCGTGAAAGCTTCAGCTTACTATAAGCGACCTTGGAATAGATAGGGTTTGTAATCAAGAATTGCTTTAGGAATGTCTAGAAAATTGAAGCCTGGGTTGAAGCAGATGACTGTTTTGGAGAATCCTTTGATGCCAAGTAAAGTTAGAGTGACCAGTAGTGGAGAGCAATGATTATGGAATGTTCTGTGATGAACAGCTAGGTGGCTAGTTTACCATTTTTCCCTTAAGGTGACAACTTCCAGGGTTCAGAACTGGGAGAGCTAGTTAGTCAGCTTTCAACTAGGAAATAAGAGATGGGGCTGAGCTTTCACTGACAAGTGTCATGTACTTCCAAGTTGAATGATAAAGGGTAGAGATATTCTAAAAAGATATAGAATCATATATTTAAAGTAGGGGGCCAAGCAATTTAAAAAATTAATTGCGTGATTTAAAAAATTAATCTTGCAACTAAACAATAATAGAATAGCATTTCTTTAAATATTTTTGGATGTTTTCTACATTTTAAAATATATTGGTTTAAATTACAACACAGAATACAAAGTGTACAGTGTTCACTTTATATTTATTTTTTATTACAAATATTTGCACTGTGAAAATCAAAAGAAATAGTATTTTTCAATTCAGCCTCATAAAGTACTGTAGTGCAGTCTCTTTATCATGAAAGTTGATCTTACAAATGTAGAATTATGTACAAAAAAAACCCTGCATTCAAAAATAACACAACGTACAGTAAAAGCTGTGTTATCTGACACTTTATCAACCAGAAAGCTCTATTAACCGGCATTTCTGATATCTCCCAATACAAATCTTCAGTCTAGTAACCAGGACTAATATACTACCCACTAGGTTATGCAATTGCTCATTCTGCATTCTACTTTCATGCAAAAGAGGCAGAAGACAAATAGGCAAGCTGATACCAGGAATTTATTCAAAAAAGCAGCTTCCAGGGTTTGTCATAGGGCAGGAGTGGGCAAACTATGGCCTGTAGACCGGATTAGTCCGGCCCTTGAGCTCCTGCTGAGGAGTGGGGTCTAGGGCTTGCCCGTTTCGGTGCTCCAGCCCAGGGAAACAGTAGCATGCCCCCCTCTCCGGCTCCTATGTGTAGGGGCAGCCCGGGGTCTCCTCTCTGCCCCCGTCCCAAGAGCGGCCCCTGCAGCTCCCATTGGCTGGGAACCTGTGGATGGGGCAGCATGCAGAGCTGCTTGCGGTAAGTGCCGCCGGGAGCCTGCACCCCTGAGCCTCTCCCCACTCCCCTGCCCTGATCCCCCTCCTGCCCTCCAAACTCCTCGGTCCCAGCCCAGAACACGTTCCTACACCTCAAACTCCTCATCCCCAGCCCCACCCCAGAGCCTGCACCCCAATTTGGAGCCCGCACCCCATTCCCCAGTCCAGAACCCCCTTCCGCACCCTGAACGCCTCATTTCTGGCCCCACCCCGGAGCCCACACCCCCAACCAGAACTCTCCCTCCCACACTCCAACCCCAATTTTGTGAGCATTCATGGCTTGCCATACAATTTCTATTCCCAAATGTGGCCCTCGGGCCAAAAATTTTGCCCACCTCTGTCATAGGGTCATTAGAGTCAGCCCAATCTCCTACATCTTCTACATCTACAATGATAACTGATGTTGATAATGATGCCCCATAGGCACTGCAAGATCCTGAAGTGCTTTCTAAATCACCAAAGATTAAATTATGTTCAGTATAGTTTTAGTGTTAAATGTGTTTTTAGTGATCTGGGTGTATGTCATGCACTGCCCATAGTGATATGTAGTGTCATAATATAACCTACTGTATAGAAAACTTTACCTGTATAACCCTAAAGCCTGGTCTACACTGAGGGGGGATCGATCTAAGTTACGCAACTTCAGCTACGTACTTAGATCGACTTACCGTGGTGTCTTCACCACTCTCCCCCGTCGACTCTGCCTGCACCTCGTGCGGTGGTGGAATACAGGAGTCAAAAGTAGAGCGCTCGGGGATCAATTTATTGTGTCTAGACTAGAAGCAATAAATTGATCCCTGTTGGATTGATTGCTGCCCGCCGATCTGGCGGGTAGTGTAGACGTACCCTAAGTGCTTCAAGAAACCACTCTGCAGCGCAGTACTAATACTGGACTGGTGAATACCTGTGTACTGTACTATTGTAGTTTATACTTTATTCACTTGTATTCTAATTCTTTGAAAATTGGTATTCCATTGATAAACCTCAGTTAACCAGAATATTTGATAAACCGACACGCCCCATTCCCCCAACATGCCGGATAACAAAGCTTTTACTGTAAAACTTCAGACCCTACAAGTCCACTGAGTCCTATTTCTTGTTCAGCCAATCGCTCAGACAAAAAAGTTTCTTTACGTTTGCAGGAGACAATGCTGCCCACTTCTTGTTTACAATGTCACCTGAAAGTGAGAACCTGTGTTTGCATGGCACTGTTGTAACCAGCGTCGTAAGATATTTACAAGCTTGATGCATTCAAGATTCATATGTCTCTTCATGCTTCAACTACTATTCCAGAGGACATGCGTCCATGCTGATGACTGGTTCTACTCAATAACAATCCAAAACAGTGTGGATCGACGCATGTTCATTTTCATCATCTGAGTCCAATACCAGCAGCAGAAGGTGGATTTTTCTTTTTTGGTGGTTTGGGTTCTGAAGTTTTCGCATTGGAGTGTTGCTCTTTTAAGACTTCTGAAAGCATGCTCCACGACTCGTCCCTCCCAGATTTTGGAAGTCACTTCAGATTCTTAAACCTTGGGTTGAGTGCTGTAGTTATCTTTAGAAATCTCACATTGGTACCTTCTTTGCATTTTGTCAAATCTGCAGTGAAAGTGTTTTTAAAACGAACAATGTGCTGAGTCATCATCCGAGACTACTATAATATGAAACATATGGCAGAATGTGGGTAAAACAGCCGGAGACATACAATTCTCCCCCAAGGAGTTCAGTCACAAATGTAATTAACACATTTTTTTAACGAGCGTTATCAGCATGGAAGTATGTCCTCTAGAATGGTGGCCGAAGCATGAAGGGACATATAAATGTTTAGCATATCTGGCACGTAAATACCTTGCAAGCCAGCTACAAAAGTCTCATGCAAACGCCTGTTCTCACTTTATGGTGACATTGTAAATAAGAAGTGGACTTGTAGGTTCTAAAGTTTTACAATGTTTTGTTTTGAGTGCAGTTATGTAACCAAAAAAATCTACATTTGTAAGTTGCACTTTCAGGATAAAGAGATTGCACTACAGTACTTGTATGAGGTGAATTGAAAAATACTATTTCTTTTGTTTATCATTTTTACAGTGCAAATATTTGTAATAAAAATAATATAAAGTGAGTATCAGGGGGTAGCCGTGTTAGTCTGTATCTACAAAAACAACAAAGAGTCTGGTGGCACCTTAAAGACTAACAGATTTATTTGGGCATAAGCTTTCGTGAGTAAAAACCTCACTTCTTCGGATGCATAGAGTGAAAGCTACAGATGCAGGCATTATATACTGACACATGGAGAGCAGGGAGTTACTTCACAAGTGGAGAACCAGTGTTGACNTCAACACCATTAATCTGGGCTTGAATAGGGATTGGGAGTGGCTGGCTCACTACAGAAGCAGCTTTTCCTCTCCTGGAATTGACACCTCCTCATCTATTATTGGGAGTGGACTACATCCACCCTGATTGAATTGGCCTTGTCAACACTGGTTCTCCACTTGTGAAGTAACTCCCTGCTCTCCATGTGTCAGTATATAATGCCTGCATCTGTAGCTTTCACTCTATGCATCCGAAGAAGTGAGGTTTTTACTCACGAAAGCTTATGCCCAAATAAATCTGTTAGTCTTTAAGGTGCCACCAGACTCTTTGTTGTTTTTATAAAGTGAGTAGTGTACACTTTGTATTCTGTGTTGTAATTGAAATCAATATATTTGAAAATGTAGAAAAACATCTAAAAGTATTTAATACATTTCAACTGGCATTCTATTGTTTAACAGTGCAATTAAAACTTCAATTAATTTTTTGAGTTAATTGCGTGAGTTAACTGTGATTAATCGACAGCCCGAATTTAAAAGTCTGTACGCTTGAGGATGGGGGAAGCAAGGTGAGCTAAAAGTAATATCGATGACAAGATTTTCTTAATGAGTATTTGTTGATGTGAAGTCTCAAAATAGAATGTTGATGCTATTGGTGCAGTCTTAGGTGAGATATAAAAGGAAGAAGATAGAGCCATGGCATATCTCAAGGATTTACCAAGCCAGTGAGGTACAAGCTTATAATGAAGACGATAGTGACAGAGTCCTGCAGGTAAGGATATAAGAGGAAAAATAAACAAATCTACAGTAATTCTGATCTGCTGCAGAAAAATTCCTGGACACATTATTGTGAAATTGGAGATTACTGAAGATATATAATGTGGGGCCTTTAGCTGCTCTGGTATAAATATTAAGGAACACAATGAAACATGAGTCATAAGTTACAGTATTATGCTTCAAAAAGGGAATCTATCCATGAGCCTCTCTTATCAAAAAAGAGCTAGATAAGTTCATGGGGGAAGGTCCATCAATGGCTATTAGCCAGGATGGACAGGAATGGTATCCCTACCCTCTGTTTGCCAGAAGCTGGGAATGAGCACCGGGGGATGATCACTTGGTGATTATCTGTTCTGTTCATTCCTTCTGGGGCATCTGGCATTGGCCACTGTCGGAAGACAGGATACTGGGCTAGATGGACCTTTGGTCTGACCCAGTATGGCTGCTGTTATGTTCTTATCAGGTGCAGCATAAGAAAATAGATTAGATAATTAAACTCCACAAATGACAATTTTTGAGAAGTCTTGGAGAATGTAACAGGTAACAGGGACCTGGAAAAAGTTAATTTAGTAAATATCTCTTTGAAAGAAAAGGCAATTAACCTGTTAAGTCTGACTTCCATTAATTAAGTAATTGGCCAATTGAGAGAAGAAATCAGAATATGTAATTGAGGTATTGCATATACTATAAAAGACAGAAATACTACAATTGTGCCTAGAGAACTAGAAATAGTGACACAAACAAGTGCATAACAAATTGGCTGTGAGCTTCTAATCTCTGCAATTTTTGTGCTGCGTATCCAGAGGTATCACTACCAGAGGCCAAGGAAATGAACCCAATGGTCCATTTTCATATGACTCTGATGAGACTGTACTTAGAGTGCTGCGTTCAGTTGTGGACACCTTAATACTGAAATGTTTTCAAATGGGGGGGGGGTAAATTTAAGGGAAAAGGGTGATTCGTAGGCAGTTTGTACTTACCTATCTACAGAGTTACACATAGAATTAGAGAAGTTAAGGACTGCAAGGGACCATGAGAGGTCATTTAGTCCAGTCTCCTGCACTCCAGGCAGGACTGTGTAATCACTAGGCCATTCCTGATAGGTTTTTGTTTAACCTGTTCTTAAAAACCTTTAATGACGGAGATTCCACAACCTTCCAATGCAGTTTGTTCCAGTGCTTAAATACCCTGACAGTTGGGAAGTAATGTCCAACCTAAACCACCCTTGATGCAATTTAAGCCCATTGTTTCTTGTCCTATCTTCAGAGGTTGACAAGAACAATTTTTCGCCCTCCTCCTTATAACCTCTTATGTACTTGAAAACTGTTATCATGTCCCCTCTAAGTCTTCACTTCTCCAAACTAAACAAACCCAGGTTTTTTTCCAGTCTTTCTTCATAGGTCATGTTTTCTAGACCTTTAATCATTTTTGTTGCTCTCTTCTGGACTTTCTCCAATTTGGCCACATCTTTTCTGAAATGTGGCACCCAGAATTGGACACAATACTCCAGTTGAGGCCTTATCAACACAGAGTAGCTTGAAAGAATTACTTCTCATGTCTTGTTGACAACACTCTTTCTAATCCGTCCCAGAATGTTTGGGTGGTGTTGTGTTGTTTTTTTGGTTTTGTTTTGTGTTTTTTTGCAACAGTGTTAAATATGAGTCAATAGTGTATCTTGTAATCTATTATAATCCCCATATCCCTTTCCGCAGTACTCCTTCCTAGGCAGTCATTTCCCATTTTGTAAAGTAGGATTTCAGAGTTACGAACACCAGAGTTACAAACTGACCAGTCAACCACACACCTCATATGCAACTAGAAGTACGCAATCAGTCAGCAGCAGAGACACACACACACACCCCCGACCCTCCCAAAAAAGCAAATATAGTACAGTACTGTCTTAAACATGAGCTACTAAAAAAAATAAAGGGAAAGTTTAAAAAAATTGATAAGGTAAAGCAACTTAATATGCTTAGATTTCTGTTTAAATTTAATCTTCACTTTGAGTATTTTGTGTTTATAATACTTGTTTGTGGGGGATAATAAAATGTACCTCTAGTGTATTTTATCCTAAATTACAGATGTGTATTTTCAATCTTACCTGTCTCTTAATGTAGTTTTTGTCTTGTAATTAAACATAAATGTTTTCAGGTAAACATTAATTTGCTACACTGTGGTCTAGTTGGCCAAGAAACACATTTTGGTAGCCCACTTCTAAACTTTATTATCCACATCTGTTTAAAAGCTGAGATACTCGGGTTATGTTTGTGGGGGTCAGGTAGAGGAATGGGGTTTTAACCACCACTGTTTATTCTCACTGCTACTTTTGATCTGTTTAATCTCTGATGCCAATGGTATTTATTTGTATTAATGGAGCGCCTAGAGGTCCCAACTAAGATTGAGGCCCTGTTGTGCTAATTATTCTACAGCTGCATAGTAGCTATATATAGTTATTTTTTCTGTAAAGTTCAGGCTGCCGTAAACAAACTAAAAGTAGTACCGTGATCTTGCTTTTTAATATTGCAGTAGATTTGTGGCAACTACACTGAATGACATTTACTAGGATCATGAAATCCATAATCCTTTCAGACTCCAGTAGGCTCTTAAAAGCAGGAGCATAATACTAGTCCTGCTTAGAAATTGCCATACCACATCTGACCAGTAATCCAGCTAGTTCAATGTTGTGTCTGATATTGGCCAGTACCAGATGCTACAGGGAAATGTGTAAGAAGCCTTGTAGTGGACAGTGATGGAATAACCTGCTCATAATGGAAAGTTTCTCCCAAATCTCTTCAGGTAGTAGATGGTTTATGTCCTGAAGCATGATGGCATGAAGTCCCTTCAAAATAAAATGTTCCTAATTTTATCTAATATTTTACTCTGGATGTTGTTATTGTCCATGTAAATTCTAATCTTTTTTTCCCCCCTCCCAATCCTGCTGAATTCTTAGCTTCCAATCCTTTGTGGTTTTATGAGTTTCAAAGTTTAAAATTATATGTGGTGCACCATGGGGGGGGGTTTAAGGCACTTTTATTTATTTTTTTGGTTGCTTTTCAAGTTAGACCTCTACCTCGATATAACGCTGTCCTCAGGAGCCAAAAAATATTACTACGTTATAGGTGAAACCGCGTTATATTGAACTTGCTTTGATCCACTGGAGTATGCAATTTACTCTAACTTTCATGCTTTGCAAGAACATATTAGTGCAATTAGTAACAGTGGTCTCCTTGCTTCCTCCAGAGACATTGTTAATGAGAGTGTTCCTGTTGTGAAATTTGCTAAGATCTTTTCAGGGTAAATCTGAATAAAAATAGAGTGTAATATAAATCAATACTACAAATACCTAAATGATGTAGTTCTGCTATATTATGTGTCATTACAGATGGGGATAAAAGGAAAATTGAAATTGTTTTTTGAAGTATTATGTAGTAATTCATACTCTTCCCCTTTTCTCTTCTATAGCATATAGCACTTTCTACATTGTGGGCTTAATATTATCCATGCAGATACCTTTTGTGGGCTTTCAGCCAATTAGAACAAGTGAGCACATGGCTGCTGCAGGTAGGAAAACTAAAATTCCTTTAGTATTTCCAAAAATTTGAATGCATCAAAGAATCCCACGAATTTTTGGTAGAAAAGTTGCTGTTCACCTCCTTTGTATTATGCAAGTCGTGAAAGAGAAACATGCTAGCTAATTAAATTGGTACAGATAGAAAATGTTACAATTTAGTAAATAGCAGGGGAGATGCCTTTTTAATTGTTAAATTATCATTTTTTTGTGTGTGTAAGTTAATGGAGGTAGTAAATATTTTACCAGTATTAAACTAGATCATTTCTCAATATGAAGTCATGTATTGACGACTAGATCAACTGTAATTTTGGAATATAATGTGACTTTTAAGTGTCAAAAACAGTTGTGTATTTGGAATGTTTGGTAGGTGGAATATAACTTCTACTGAACAACTGAATTTATAAATAATTTAAAATCTTTGATTTTTTTTTTCTGAAATAGTTTGAATAGTGTGAAACATTCTAGGTGAGGGATTTTTACATTTTAGTATTCATAGTTTAAATTTTTCAGTCAGCTCCTCTTGTATGAAAATTTACTTTCATTTGTGCCAAGATACAGACCATCTAGTGCAGGGTTGGCAACGTTTGGAATGCGGCTTGCCAGGTAAGCACCCGGCCGGGCCAGCTTATTTACTTGCTGACGTGGCAGGTTCGGCAGATCGCGGCCCCCACTCGCCGTGGTTCGTGTCCCGGGCCAATGGGGGCGGCGAGAAGCGGCACAGGTGAGGGATGTGCTGGCTGCGGCTTCCCGCCGCCCCATTGGCCCGGGACGGCGAACTGTGGTGAATGGGGGCCGCGATCGGCCGAACCTGCCGCGTGAGCAGATAAATAAACTGGCCCGGCCTGCCAGGGTGCCTACCCTGGTGAGCCGCGTGCCAAACGTTGCCGATCCCTGATCTAGTGTTTTGATTTCAGGAGACCTGTGTTAGATTTTTGCAGAGTGGGTCATTGGAGCAAGTGCCAATGACGACAAACTGGGAATCTTATGGGAAGTAGTGTCCCCTGACTCCTCAATAGAGGAGTGCCTTCCCTTTATCAAGAGCAACATTTTTAACTCTTTAAAGATACACGAGTAATCTAACTTGCAAATTAGTCTTGTGGATCACGTATCAAATGAGCATAGGTGTTAATGGGTTCTTGGCCGGAAGGGTAAGCATTGCAGTAGTCTTCTTAAAAGGTCATACAATGTTTCCCAGAATTCCAGCATAGGCTGTTTCTACACTACAGACCTTACAGCAGCACAGCTGTACCACTGCAGCTGCGCCACTGTAAGGTCTCCTGTATAGCCCCTGCATGCCGACAGGAGAGTGTCTCCTGCTGATATAGCGCTGTCCACACCAGCACTTTTGTCAGTGAAACTTATGTCGGTCGGAGGCGTGTGGTGGGTTTTTTTTTGTTTTTTTTTGTTTGTTTGTTTTTCATACCCCTGATGAACAAAAGTGCTAGTGTAGACATAGCCTTGGTCAAAGGATTCCACAGGTATACCAGCTATTACTTGTTCTATTGGAGAATTTAAACAAGAATTTTCCTCTTTCTTTAACCAGGTGTGTTTGCACTGCTGCAAGCCTATGCCTTTTTGCAGTATTTGAGAGACAGACTAACAAAGCAAGAATTCCAGACCTTGTTCTTCTTGGGTGTGTCACTAGCTGCTGGTGTTGTATTCCTGAGTGTCATCTATTTGACATATACAGGTAAGAGACCTCAAATGAGAACTGTGTGTGTACTTCAAAGTGAAGATAAAAGGTGATGAATGCTCATAAATTAGCAAGGGTAGGAATAATTCTTGTCTGACTAAAACTAAGCAGTATGTGAACAGATTCTAGGTAGTTCGTTCTTACTACTCTTTAGGCCTGTCCTGTAAAACACTGTTGTTCCAACTCTCTGGGCCTCCTGGACAGGATTTTTTGTGATGTTACCAAATGTCTGATGTAGGCTAGGATGAGATCACCAAATTCACTTGTGACCTCAGCCAGATTTGAACCTAAAATAGATAACTCAGACCTAAAGAGGTTATCAGTATAATGCAATTCCAGTTGGTCAGTAGCAATCTGTTAAGCATATATTGGGTTGTTAGACATGTTTTCTGGCTTTTAAAAGAAAAAGTATCTAACTCATTGATTCTGTTACATGCCTGGAAGATGTTTAAATGAGGCAAGCAAGTGCCTGTGTTATTTGAAGCCTATGTGTTTTCTTCTTCACAGTGCACTGAAGATAGAAGTTCAAATTTATATTAAAAAAAAAGTCAAAATCTAGGAAACGTGTAGTTTACAAAGACAAGGGACAATTTACAGTAGAAAACTATTGTAAATCATTATTTTCTCAAATACTGAAAAGGAACAGATAAAATAGGTTTTGGGGGGAAATGTGGAAAAGAGATAATGTACTATGAAGTTCAAAATTGTGAAAACTGGTGATACACTTGATAATGTCCAGAAGTCAGAACAGAAAGGTAATGGTTCTCTTCCAAGCTCTGCCCACAAAATAAGATCCACCCACAAGTGATGCTGCTCACAGTTTATTGTGCAGATCTTCAAAATATGGTCAAGCAGACTTTCAGGGCTCTTTGGGTTCAACTCCCTCCCTTTGGGGTCCATATGTACTCCTGGACTCTGCTAGGTACTTTGGATTTGACTTCCACTAGGTAAGGCTTATGTGTCCCACTAGGCTTGTTGAGTTGGTTCCCCTTTAAGGGTGCCTGAGATGCTCAGCTATGCTCTTTTAGGCTCCTTGGGCATATCTTCTTGATAGGGAGAGGGAGGTAGACAACGTCTCCCAAGCCTGGTCACTTATGCCAAAATATCATTGAATATCTGAGTTCGCACTCAGTGATATTGTTGCCGGCCCAGATGGGCCCGAGGAGGCAAACAGCAGGGTTCATTGCCCGGTGTGCGCCGCACTAATAGACACACCAGGAGTGGAGAAGCAAAACCAACTTTATTCAAGAGCTCTGAATAGGCACTAGGAGACCAACACGTCTCAAATCAAGCGCAGCACATATCAGCACATGTTCCATTTTATGTTCCAAGCAGTTTCTGTGTAAGCCTTTGTCTGTTACTCCCTCTTACCCTTCCCACCCCTCCCTCCTCTAGCAGTTACAGCAGACACACATTGTGGCTTATTAGAACAGTTCCCATTCGTATGCTTATCTATGGCCTTGTAGATTCATGCACACGCAGTCTTTCCCTCCCCCTTTTCCCCCACATTATCACTACAAGTTTTGCTAGTGTGAACAAAATTACAGCTGTCTGCTAGAAAAGCTGACCCTTACATTTCTGCTTCAGCATGTAAGCAGTTAGCACAGAAGTAGGTGAAAGTTCTTAAGATGGAGTCACTGTGGCTCACTTAGACCCAGAGCAAAGGAGTTTCATCGGCTCTTCTGGCCTTCCACTCCCCTGAGTTACCTGGTAGATATGCCTAGTGACACCAACAATATGAATGTACAGTTGGCACCTCTGGAGCTATTTCAGCTTCTACAAATGCAGGCATAGCCTCAAAAACACGAGTGGAGTGTAAAAGATGCTATCTCAACAACCTTAACTGCTAGAGTTACTTTAAAAAAAATTTAAATAAAAGTTAAAATTCTAGAAACTATGGCAGCAAGAAAGATGTGCCAGTACACCATACTGATTGAATCTGAACCCTGATGTCATCAAATCAGGAATTCACACATTACTAATTGCTTTACAAATTGAAGTATGAATGTATAACATAGTTGTTCAAAAAAAATGCTGCTGACTTTAGTGGTCAGGGTTGTAACAGCAATCTTTTTGTTTTGCTGTTGAGCTGAAAAGTTACAAAAAGAACAAATATAGATGTTACCAGATGCTTCCACAACTTGCTGGATTGTGATCTGCCTTCAGATACATGTGAGCAGTTCTGTAGGAACCTACAATATATTTCAATTTAGTAGTAGTAAAACTAGATCACCTCTACATCCATTTATAGAGGGTAAAACAAATACATATATTTACCCTCTGTTTTTCAATATTGTCTGTATGATTAAGCAGAAGGTGTGGCTTGGGGGAAATAAACTCATGTACACAAATTTGCCCTCACCACCTCCTGTTATAGAATTAGAGATTAAAACTTTGCATCAGTTACGTTCAGCTGACATGCAGACTTGAGAGAACTTTTTCCTACTCCATGCATAAAGCCGTATGGATTAAAAGATGAAATTTTATTTTTCATGCTTCAGTTTAATACTTTTCTGTGTCATTTTCATTAAATGACAAATTGAAATGTGACGGGGAAGGAAAAATAAAAGTTCTTTCAGCTTGGAGATATACAGTATCAATGCTTTCTTTTTGTGTTAGAGCCATGTTCAAAAAGCCTGACACTTTTACATAAGGTTTATCAGGGTGTCCGAATATGCATTCACTGTTGCATGTAGATACTGCAGTGATGGCATTATAGCAATCAAATGTTAGATGAAATGTTGATGACTTAGGAACAGTACTTTGCAAGGGAAGTATTTAGGTAGTCTGTTCTGTTTTATTTTGATTGAATGACTCCCTTCTCCAAACGCTAAAGACTGTCTTTGATTTTTGGAACATGTGTCTTAACTATTACTCTACCTTTTGATGATTTGTTGAGCTGTGTGAGTGATGATGACATTGAACTGTACAGTATAGTGTAAGTCCTGTAAGGCTGAGAATTCTTAGCTCCTTAAGAGGAGAATCATTGTTAGTTTTGCTATGATACACAGTTTACATGCATGTCTATTTGACAGAAATAATTCTATAAATTATATGGGTTTTCATGACATTTTTTTAACTTTTAAACTTTCATTGTAATATATGCTTATGCAGACATCTGAAGAAATAGCTAAATCATTATAATTAAATATCTAAGCAGATTAGTTTTTTCCTTGACTTTTTCAGGTTACATTGCTCCATGGAGTGGCAGGTTTTATTCACTGTGGGACACCGGGTAAGTAGGGATAGAGGACTTGTGCATTATTTGTCCTGTTGAAATATAAAACACACACTTTCCATCCCACCTTCCCATCGATAAAAGCTCATATATAAATTTTCCACAAACTGTTTGGAGAGAGCATTTACATAACCTGTCTTGAAACTGTGACCAATATAGTTCCAAACATTGACATTTTACTAAGTTTTTCCCTTGTTGACAATTGAGAGGGTTTTCCTCAAAATGTTGCCTCTTTTAGATGTTTGTAGATAGGTAGGTGGCAACTATTTTAAAACTATCAAGATTCTAACTTCTGTGGAAGTCTTTCTTTGAACCAAAAAAATATTCCCCAACTGAGATTTGAGACACTTGTGTCTATAACATACGGTATCATTAAAAATGTTCCATTAACATTTGGGGACAGATTTTTTTAAAAAAAATAGGACACCTTTAAGTTATACCTATGCAATATGTACAGACTTAGCACAAAACGTACATGAATCTTTGACAGTTATCTCACACGCAGGTTTTTAGCACTCTTGCATATGCGTGCTAAATGTATATGTCCAGTCTGTGTGAATAATTCTATTTTGAATATCATAAGATATAGGACCATATTATGTATTGAAAAGGTACCTCAAATTTCTGCTGAATAAAGTCTTAACATTTTAAATTAAAATGTTTACTTTTAAATTTGCTTTTGAATTCTGATTTATATAATTTTGGCAACTTCATCATTTCAAAATAATTTGAACTGAATTTTTTTTAAACAAGGTATGCGAAAATTCACATCCCGATCATTGCCTCTGTGTCTGAGCATCAGCCTACAACATGGGTTTCCTTCTTTTTTGATCTGCATATTCTCGTGTGTACTTTCCCAGCAGGGCTGTGGTTCTGTATCAAAAATATCAATGATGAAAGAGTCTTTGGTAAGAAGATATTCACAAATTATTTTCTAGAATCTTGTCTTCATCAAAGTTCTGCTTTGTTTGGTGTGCTTTGCATCCCATAATAAAGTTGATATGCATTTTGTATTAGAAGAAGGCTTCAACAACTGTGTTGTTGGATAGACACTTTTGTAAAGTTTGCTGTCGCCACATAGCGTTGAACGCAATTTATAGCAATTTGATTTACTGGAGATGATAAAATATTTTCCAAGAGATAGGACTGAAAATATTAAATTTCTTAATATGGTTCAATGTACCAGCCAAAATCAGGGCTTTCAAGGTCCCTTAATTCTGCTCCAGCCCCTTTGATCCAGCATGAACGAGGCCAGAGTGTGGGGGGGGGGGGGGGGGGGGACCTCATTTTTTAGTTAATACTTAAGTCATATAATCCCTTAGTGAATTTCAAAATTTCAAAATTAAACTAGTGAAGGTCTGGAACAATTTCCATTGCAGATCTCCTTTTCTATAAACAATAAATTATTAACATTTATGACACAGTCCACATGGTTGAAACTGTCCTAGCAACAATGTCTAAATAATATTTGCTATAACAATTTCCCTTCCCTGCGTTTTTTCTTGTGAAAAGCACTCTTACTATTATAAAGGTATTCTAGAATGATAACATTGTTCTACTGGGGGATCGTGAGGGGGTTACCTTACAATATTGCTAGCAAAAACATGTTTAAGTGGTTGGAGGTATGTGCTTGGAAATGAAAGGTTGACAACCCCCTGTAGATTTGCAAAATCTCATGGAGTGATTATATATGTCATGACTTACATTCACATCAGTTTTTATGTAATTCCTTACAAATTGTAACCTGATTTTTCTGTTTCAGTAAAATATCCAGTCTAAAGCCATTCTGCTGTATTTTTATCAAATGAAATTACACAATTTTCTTCCTTTTACCAGTTCATGTAGAGCGCATTTTTGGTGAAATACCACAAGCTGTTAATGAATATCAAAACTCGGCTCTAATTCTCACTAAAAGCTGCAAAGTTAGATTTTTAAGAAGCCTTTTGGGGATAAAAGGGATGTATGTAGATGTAACACAGTCTTTGTAAACTATTCAATAAGAGCTTTTTACAATATTTAACAAGATGTGTGCTATAAATGTGCATTATATACCAAGATGCTGTCAACCCCATTTAGGAGATGATATCTTTATTTCTGAGGCTAATTTAATGACATAGTAATTTCTTCTGAGAATAGCTGAATGTTATTTTCTAAATGTCATTAATGGACTTCTGTCTCTGCAGTCGCTCTGTATGCAATCAGTGCTGTTTACTTTGCTGGTGTGATGGTTCGTCTGATGTTGACTTTGACTCCAGTGGTCTGTATGCTGTCAGCAATTGCTTTCTCCAATGTGTTTGAGCACTATTTGGGTGATGATATGAAGAGGGAAAATCCACCAATAGAAGACAGCAGTGATGAGGATGACAAAAGAAACCCAGGCAACCTGTATGACAAGGTGAGCAAAAGAGATTCCGAGGCATTGCTGATATATCCTTATGCACTTTTATACTAAGCCTTACAGATTTTTCATTGGCCTTCATAACAAGGAGCAATATAGTCTGAGGTTCAAAGCTTCAATGTCAGAGCTTTGACGGGCTGAATTTCTTCCTCTTAAAGCAAGGATTGCTGCAGTCTGATAAGGCATTATTATAAAATGGATATAGGACCTCGTGGAATTGTCACTTCTTGGATGAGAAGTCGTGTACATGTGTGAAGCATTATTATTATTTTAAACCAGATGCCCTACATACTTTTACTTAAACACACTGACTTCATTCTTAACAGTTTGATAAAACTATCAACCTTGTCTTGAGAGGCACAACAGTGGAAAAAGCAGAAGGCTGATGGTCAGGATAGAGGTGCAGAGGAGCTTGTATCTCCCTGAACTGTGTGTCTTAACTCAGTGTGCAGATGCTGACCTTGAATTCCAAATACACAAATACAGTAAAATTGCATTGCAGGCTTTTTTTTCCTACTCTAGCTATTTCTGGGAAACACCCTGGAGGTCAGAACATAGCCTATTTTTTGCCCAGTATATTTTACAGCTGTCTATAAACTACTGTTGTAGGTCGGGATCACTGGCATCAAGAAATTCAATATTAACGCTTAGAACAGACACCCACCAATAAGACACCGCAGTCACCCAAGTGTAACCATTTGGGAATCCATGTATTTGGTCCTTCTTCCCAGAAAGGTAGGATTGGAAGTTCATTTTCCTAAAGGATTAGCTGTACAGATTCTATCTTGTCACCCATTTTAGTGTGTATATGAGGACACTAAAGGACATTTATGCTTTCAAAGCATACTATCGGTAAGCTGGTAACTCTGAATTAAGGGCCAGATTGAAAGTCTATTGAAGGACTCCAATTGACTTCAGTTGGTTTTGGATCAGGGATTGAATCTCCTTTACAGCAAAACTAAATTCTGCAGTCTCACTTCTCTTCCCCCTGCCTGCTCGAGAAACTAATTGCAAACTGGCTGCAGCTCAAACCTTACAAGACTACAAACCTGCTTGTTGGTAGAGAAAAACATTTAGAGGAATTAGGTGGGTTGGTGGTACAAGTGTACCATTTATTGATGGCATATGCCCACCTAATACAAGGATAACTTGTAAACTGGGAGTTCTATCATATCCATCGTGGCTCCGATGGAGCAGTGGTAGCCCATAATGCTTGTCCTATCTGCGTCTAGCTAGTAGCTGTAATTGTTGCTGTCGTTTATATGGACTTAGTTATGCTCAGACCTGCCTTTGTTATCTCTGGGTAATGTGCCCTAATTAGGGCTACATTTGAAGCTTCAGCTATGAAGAATGTACGTCTGTTTCCTAGCCAGCACAGATTTGACATGAATTTGCCAAATAGTTTCAGCCAAAAAAAAATGTTAGGACTTAGATGCCATTCACCAAATGGCTGTAGGAAGAGAAGGTGGTGGCAGTGGGGAGAGCCACCTTCATAGAAATGTCAGCCTGCTGGTGAAGGCATTCACCTGGGATGTGGGAGACCCAGTTCGTCTTTCCACTGACTTCAATGGTCTTTGAATCAGGCCCTTAGCTCAGAGTTATCAAGGTTCTCATTCAGTCTTTCCTGTTGAAGCTGTTCCACTCTGGATAAATGAAGCCATTGGAGGAGGGCCTTGAACTTGGGCCTCCTGCATCTTGGGTGAGCGCCTTACCACCAGACTCTAGAGTCATTCTCACTGTCTTCCCCTGGCATTCATTGTCATTCATAGTGGCAATGCATAGTTCTTTGACCAGAGAAATAGAGTGAGAATGACTCTGTAGTTAAGCAACCATTTCTAATCTCCTAGTGCTCAGACCCATTTTCCTTACAGGAGTTATTCACCTGGGACAAACTTCAAAAGTGCCTAAGCAATTTAGAAGTCTAAATCCTATTGAAAGTCAGTTTTACCCCAGGAGATTATGTAGCGGTCTAAGGATTAAAGAAAAATGTATTTAGTGTTTTGGCTTCCCTGGAGAGGGTTTCACAAACCAGGAAGTGGTGTGCAGGCTATAACACAATTACAAGCTTGCTGAATTGAAGTCAGAATATTTTATTTGCCATGCAAATGTTTTTTTGTTTTTTCTAAATAGCAAAAACTTGCCATTATTTTCTCTCAAATACAGTGAAAAATAAAGGATTATATATTTTATGAAAAGATCATCTTCATAAACCTTACATTGCGTTTTTCCTGCTTATGAGGAAGATGGCAGCACATGGCTCCTTGATATTTGTGGCTTTGACTAACTTTGTATTGTAACACAGGAGACTTGGTTATCTTTCCTTTACTGTTTTTTTTTCTTGCAGCAAATATACCCACTTCTTTCCCTCACCTCACCCTGCCTCAAAAAGATATTTAGGCCTCTTCTTTCCTTTTTTCACATCTAAAACAAACCGGAACACACCAAAGAGGTTCTTGTTTTTCTGAGGCAGAATTCAGAAACCCATGCTATTCACTGCAGGTTTATAAAGTTAACCAAAATACTGTGCAAGAGGAATATCTCCTACCTAACCTTAACAATGGCAAGCTTTGATTCTTGTAGCTCTTCTCAACTACAATGGCCTTATTTTCACCTCTTACTTTGCCCTGCACTCAACTGTCACCCCAACAAGGCTCTAAAGCATTCATCTGATGTGAGCATTTTATGCTATTAAGAAAATTTTAAATGAAGAATTCATTTTACATGGTACTGGATGTAAAAATCTCCCTGTACATATTCAGATTTGGAGAACTACTTTATTGATCTTTTTATTTACATGATATTGTGAGTTGGCAATGGTGTAGAGAAAGCTGTTGGGTCCATTGCCATGGCCAGAAAAACATCTTTTATATCTAAGCTGCTGTAACAGTTCCATTTGTGTTTATTCAGGCAGGTAAAGTGAGGAAACACGTATCTGAACAGGAAAAAACAGAAGAAGGACTGGGTCCCAACATCAAGAGTATTGTTACTATGTTGATGCTGATGTTGTTGATGATGTTTGCTGTCCACTGCACTTGGGTAACTAGCAATGCATACTCCAGTCCTAGTGTTGTTCTGGCTTCATACAATCATGATGGGTAAGAAAGCACTGTATATTTGAAGGCAATTTCTAAAGGCAAATTAAAAAAAAAAAAAAAAAGTTGGTGGGCTCTTGAGATTGGTATCTCGAGTTGTTTTGCCTTCCCTTTCAGCTTCTTCTATTCTATTTCTGTAATCTCAGATCTGACCTAAATATCCAATTTCTAATTCTCCCCCCCCATCCCAACAAAATGGTAAAACTAGTTTTATGTAGTCAGAAGTAAAAACATCAAAATACTTGATTGACTTTTAATTTAAAAACAATTTGTAAGCTAGCTTATGTTTACAGATAATGTAAAAGATGCTGCACGTAGTTCATCCAAGTATAAACTCTGTACTTGAATATACTATTCAAAATACAATTTTGTCACCTCTTCAAAAGTTTTGTTTTCTGACTAGCCAGCTGTCATCATGTTAATCAAATCTCTTGAGTGCATATCATCAGCAAACTTACTTTAGAAGAATTATGTGTGTATGCAGATTGTTTTGAGCATTGATTTAGATCTCCACAAAGCAGTAGCCAACTAGTGGTTAAATTGACGCTGACATTAGTTTGAATATAGGCTAAACTGATGCTTCTCTTTCAGCACTCGGAACATCCTGGATGATTTCAGAGAGGCATACTATTGGCTAAGACAAAATACAGATGAACATGCTCGAGTAATGTCTTGGTGGGACTATGGCTATCAGATAGCAGGAATGGCCAATCGGACTACTTTAGTTGATAACAATACCTGGAACAACAGCCACATAGCCCTGGTAAGGAAGGTAGTTTTATGTACTCTGAGGTTAAAAATATCAAAATATCTGGCTGACTTTTACTCTAAAAACAGCATTATATCAGTTACATTTGGTTAATAGTTGGAATGTTTTTCTTCTGAATTGCAAGGGATAGGCACAATTTTTATATATATAAATTCCCTACGTCTCAGGTGAGTAGAAATTTTAAGTCCTGTGTATTATAGGTGGAGCTGGTAGCACTGCCTATAGTTAAGGTTGCCTGACATTTCCTGTGATAAGACCTTATTTTCATTTGTTTATAACTTTTCCAAACTTTAACTGTTTGGGCTCAGTTTTTCCAGGTCAGATGCCATGCATTATGATACAATCTTTAATTACATGATCACATGCTATTTTTTCCCACAGGAACCCTGCTTCATTCACTGCACAGCATATGGACAGATATGAGAATGTATCAGGATTATGTAGTGAAGGAGGCTGAGGCAGTAATCCACCAGACATTTATTGCAGTAGTTGGTGTGAAGCAAATGAGGCAGGGGATTGCAGGAAAAGGAAAGATGGTTTTATGGTTAGAGGTTGCCTGCCACCCTAGAGAATTGGATTCTATCCTTGCCCCTACCATAGAGTTCCTGTGTGATGCAGGACAAGTCACTGAATAAAAATATTCATAGTTGATCCTAGTTATGTGTTCCTTGTTTTCTGGATGCCCAGTGTGAGACAGCTGGGGCAAGACTGGCAGATCCTTCTCAAACTCACTGCTTTTCAAGATATAGTCCCCCATTCTGTAGGTATTGCCTGCATTCCTTGCTCTTATATGTGTAACTTTTGCATTTGACTTTATTAAAACATGTTTTGTTTGAATGGGCCCATCTTACCAAGCGATCCATATCACTTGATATGACTGTCCTGTCTTTATCATTCTTTACCATTCTGCCAATCTTTGTCATCTACAAACTTTATCAGCAGTGATTTTATATTTACTACAGATTCTTGATGAAAATGTTGAATAGCATCAGACCTAGTACCAATCCCTGCAGAAGGTGACTAGAAATGCCCCCATTATATGATTCCCCATTGATATGTATTTTTGAGATCTGTTGATTTAGCCAGTTCTTAATCTAACGTGTGCTTTGATACTGTGTTGTGCTAATCTTCGGCTGTAATCTCTGTGCTTTAGTTCCCTCCAGTAAAATGGAGATAATACCATCCAATTTCACAGGGGTGTTGTAAAGACAAATTCATTATTTGTGAAGAACTCCGATACTATGGGGAGAGCACAATATTAATACCCATGTGGATCTTAATCATTCTGTATTCAGTACAGAGGTTGAATGGTGGTGGAGAGAGAGAAAAGGCTTGGATCCATACACTGGATAACTGCCCATTCACTGAACGAAGGGTCCTGTGGGAAAAATAGTATATGACCATGTAATTAAAGCTTGTATCATAATGTATATGCATTAGGAGGCCAAATTTAATGTTGCATGGGTCACCTTAAGTCTGGCATTTCCTAGCTTTTAAGTCGTTGACTTAACAACCTTAACATTCTTTAAATTTTAATTTTTGATGTATTTTAACATAAGGAATTCGCACATAAAACAGTTGCCATAGTAATGTATATCTTAGTGATGTATTGCTATACTTTCATTTACTGTTGAGCTTCCTAAATTTAAAGTGGTGCAGGTGTTGACCTTGTAAGTGTATCTTCTCTATATCTCCACTCTGTTATTTTTTTTTTTTTTTAAACTCTGAAAAAACAACTGTTATATGAGAGATTCTGGCTATGGTTAATAAACTTCATTTTCTTCCCCATATATTACCTTTTGACCTAAAACTTATCTGTAGTGTTTGAACTTGAAGAGCTTATCTTGGTGGTGGGTTTTTTTTTTTTTTTTTTTTTAAATCTAAGTGACTCCACCCTGTAAATCTTAAATGGGGGAGAACAGAGAGTGAAAAGAAAGAGAGAAACACACACATTCTTACTCCTCTCTGAAACATTTGCCTTTTGGTTATATAGACACAATGAACTCAATGAAAGTGAAAAATGGAAAATTAAGTTGCACGTTAAAGAATTTGTTGATTTGAAGTTATCACAACTCTTTTAAAAATATTTTTTCATTGTGTACTGGGCCACTCTGCCAAACAGCATCTCCTTTATCTGTTGGCAATTCAAATGTAGTTTGAAGAAACAGTAGAAGAGCAAAAAAAAGTTGTATAATAACTGTCCTATATACTGTAAAGATCAGTCCAACAGACACTGATTTTTCCCATGAAGAATAAAATAATTTTCATAGGGATTGGGTTCTTCCGTTTCCAAATAAATGGAGGAGTAATGGGTTTTCTTTAGACAGAATGAGATGAACAAGGTCTGTGAAGGGTAAATGCATGTGTTTTGAACTGCATCACCTCAGCTTGTGTTCAGTGGTGTAGCGCCATTGACTTCAGTAGAGCTACAGTTATTTACATCAGCTGAGGCTCTGGCCCTTTAGCTTGCTGGTAAGCAATTGTACAGATACTAAGATATTTGTGCCTGTAATATTGTAGGTGGGAAAAGCAATGTCATCAAATGAGACAGCAGCATATGAGATCATGAGGAGTCTGGATGTGGATTATGTTTTAATTATTTTTGGAGGTGTTATTGGCTACTCTGGTGATGATATCAACAAGTTCTTGTGGATGGTGAGAATAGCAGAGGGCGAGCATCCCAAAGATATCCGGGTAAGTGGAAATGTAAACAACACAGCTAGGAGTAGTGTGTCCCTGGCAAAATACAGTATTTCTGTGGGATCCATTTTTTGGTACCATATGGCAATATCTTATCTCGAATCCCATCATTAACTAAAATGTCACTTTTCTAGTGTGACCTTATCACAAGGGGGAAATCTATATGTTTTATTACCATTTTATTTGATAACATGTGTTCAATCATATGGTTTTTTAGGGTTCTTTCATGTTTGGATGGCAAAGAGTGATAGTCTGCTGTCTTTAAGTATATATGGTCTTAAAGGGTCAGTCATTTTAAAGCATTACATTTTTTAGTATGTTTCATCTATGGAATTGAAAACTGTTACTGAAAGCACAGGATATCTACTGTAATAGCCTGTGTGGGTCACAGTGTGACCATTGAGCTTTGAACTGCATCACCAAAGGGATGTTCTGAACATTTAAAGAGTTACTGTTAAGGAGCTGGTTTTTTTAGTTTTTATACTACAGTTCCAGGAAATGAATTTCTACCACACTGAACTATGGGCCAATAGGAGAGTAAAATGATTTTACTTATATTGTAGGGTAGGGAATAGCCACATTTTCTAAATCAAGATGCAAGTTCTGCAGTTCTTGAATATTGCAGGAGAAGACAAGCAACAGTCTTAGTAGACAAAAGAAAATGTTGTGAAGTGAGCAGATGTAAGGGAGCAATCTGCTCAGTTAGTTAAAATTCAAGCACATGTCCAGGGACAGTAACCACCGGCCTTTGCTTGACTTTTTTTTTAATTTATTGTTCTACACAATCAACAATTCCATTTCCTAAATGTTAAAATGTGTGGTTTCAAGTGTGTTGTATATACAACCTATAGTTCATGCTTATATCACAATAGCCATACACCTAGTTATGTTATTCCAGAATAATTAATAGTAGTTCAGGTGCATAAAGCATAAAATACTAATTCTGGTAGATGCCCAACTAAATTATACACCTTATTTGATCAATATATCAGAATATTGGTGTTCTCCAAGAACTGTTTACTATAGAAATACTTGCAAAAACAAGTCACATACATCTACATACAATAAATGGATTAGCAAGACCATGTCAGCTAGGGGGTAAATTTGTTCAGTAAAACTGATGGTGCACAACCTCTGTGCCTTAGTTACACAGCTGTTATGATGTAGTTAAGGTTGAGCCTCACTTTCTGTTGTCCTTTAAATTTAAAATACAGAAGACAGTTTACACACTTTATCAAATCCCATCAGTGAGAATCTTGTGGAAGAGGGAACGAGTCGTCTTTGTTGGTTTGTTTTTTTAGGAAAGTGACTACTTCACTCCACAGGGAGAGTTCCGCGTAGACAAGGCAGGTTCTCCAACGTTGCTGAACTGCCTCATGTATAAAATGTCCTATTACAGATTTGGAGAAATGCAGGTTAGTGGTATCTGGAACTTTCCACTTACTTACAATTGTTTTTCAGCTCTTGTCAGTCATCTGTAGTTCGCTTGTTCAATGTCAGCATCAGCCCCCTGTTATTTATCAGTCCCTTATTAAAACCCCTGATATGTGTCTGTCAAGTCCCAGGTACACAGAATCTTGCTATCTCTCTACAGTTATTCTAAATGGTATTGAAAACATTTGCTTGTAGAAAGACCTCTCAGTAGCATCTATTGTGTTTGACACCTATAAACTGTCTGCTAGGACCATGCGGGGTAGAGAGTTGCAGAATTGCTTTTCAGATCCAAATATTTGTTTGGGCTAAAATGAACTCCTACATCAGTTCCCACAACTGGAGAATACAGTTCCCTGGGAGATGAGATCACATCAACTTTGTAAGGATAAGGTTATCACGAGTATCTCTGAAAGTATAAAAATTTGCCATTTGTTAATTTGGTTAATTGAGATTTCTTCTTTGTAATCCAATACTACACAAATGGGCATTGAAGAAAGGTAATGAAGTATGGAATTGAATCACTTCAAATGAAACTTGAATTGCATGAGAATGCAAATGTCTTGGAGAAAAGGTTATGCCATTGCTAAATAGATCCCCCTTTTTATTTAATTTGAATTTGACAGAAGGCCAAAAAAAAACTGTTGTCATCTTGATCAGTTTTTTTTTATTGAATGTTAGCTTTCATTCTGCTAGTGAAGTGATGGAAATGAGTGCTATCTTAATTTGCAAAGCTAATGTCATGCTTTTGCAAAAAATTATTACCATGGTATGTAATCTTTAATTTGCTCTAGCAGTACTAGTGTTGTTCTCTAGACTTTATCTTGGACCCTTTGCTGCTGCTTTGTATTCATCTCTGTTTCCTCGGGCAGACCTTTGAAATTAGTTATTCACTGTAAGCAGTAATCTTGCTGAAGAGTTACACTTCAAGTTATTCTTTTTATGCCATAGTTTTTCATTTGTGTGGAACCGTGCTTAAATAAATACTTTCCATAAACAAATAAATGTTCACTTCCCCAGACTTTAACACTAAGGGCTGGTCCACACTAACCCCCCACTTCGAACTAAGATACGCAACTTCAGCCGAACTATCTTAGTTCGAACTTACCGTGGGTCCACACGCGGCAGGAGGCTCCCCTGTCAACTCCGTGTACTCCTCTCACTGAGCAGGAGTACCGGCGTCGACGGCGAGCACTTCCGGGATCGATCCCAGAAGATCGATTGCTTACCGCCGGATCCGGAGGTAAGTATAGACGTACCCTAAGGGTCACATTGGCACCCTACTAAGACCTAAAGGCTTCACCTGATTCTCACAAATGTGTCTGAACTATTTGTTTGATAGCTGTTTCTCCTCCCACCCATTGGAATGGCATTTAGCATAAATTAAGGTTTACATCTGTGAATAAAGTTTATTAATCTTAGTTATTCATTCATGCTTTCCTTTTCTATTTTTCCCATCTGCTACTTGCCTTATTTTAAGTCCATAAAACTTTCTATTCTCTTTGTCCTGTTCCCCTTTTGAGTGCCCTTCCATTTCTGATACACAGCACTAAATTCATTATTCATATAAGTGAGTCGGACTCTGAGATCAGGGGGCCTTATGCCTGTTTAACTTCAGGACTGACTTTGGCATATAGAGCCAACGCAAGGAACTTTGGACATTCATACTCTTCCATGCAGCATTTTCATTGTAAAGAGAGGGTAGAGAGAAAGCATCCATGTTTATAAGGCACTGCAAGCTCTTGCACTTTGGACATTCATGCTCTCCCATCATTGTTCTTATTTCCTTATTCAGAAAGGAAACAAGACTCACCACTGACACAGGTGACTTGGGTCATATGCAGAAGACATAGTACAAGTATCAGTCATTTGATCAGTTTCCTTTCCAGTTGTCAGAACTAGTTGAGCTCTAGTTTGGCTGACTAAAAAAAGCCGTGGCTTCAAGATTTTCTGAGCAGTAATGACATTGCACAGAAAATAATCTCTTCAGATTCTTTTCCCCATTAAAGCAGTTTAGGTCTAGCCCAGGGAATTTGGAGCACAGCTCAGTTAGCAGCGATGCATTTCATATTTTTTTCCAAACTGATGTGTAACATTAACTTTATAGCTGGATTTTCGGACACCACCAGGATTTGATCGCACACGCAATGCTGAGATCGGCAACAAGGACATTAAATTCAAACATTTGGAGGAAGCCTTTACATCAGAGCATTGGCTTGTAAGAATATACAAAGTGAAAGAACTAGACAACAGAGAGACATTGGACCATAAACCTAGAGTAACCAACATTTTACCAAAACAGAAGTATTTGTCAAAGAAGGTGGGTTCCCAGTGAAGTAACTCAAAATGGGCAACAACCTGTTTTATTTGTTTTTAACAGTAAATCACATAGCTGGTGAGTTATATATTTCCACTAGCTAGATCTTTTTATGATACGGTTCATTCATATTAGTCTCCAATATCAGACCTGCCTGCTGGTAATAATTGTTAATTTACTGTCTGCTTAACCTGTGAGCATGTGAAGACACAAGACTAGATTTTTTTTTTTTTTTTTTTTAAGACAGTGTTGCTAACTGGCAATAGGCTGTGTCACTGGCTGTTACAAATCTTAAACAGCTTCATGTAAATTGAAGTATACTCTCCAAAGTACATCAATCATGTTTCAGTAACTGGCTCACCAAGTAAAAAATAATGTGGAAGTTGCTTTCTGAACCTGTTTGTAAATAGTGATGCCTAGAAGTTTCAAAATGACATTTTTGTATGAAATAAATTAAATCTGAACCTTTTGTTGATGGAACTTAAGTGTCTGGCTTCTTACTCTTTGAAATCATCTCACTTAAAATGTTCCTTTTTTTAAAACACATTTCATATTTTGGTCTTGGTGCATTATTTGTCTATTATAGTGGAGTGTTGGTGGGGGAGTAGGGTGTTGCAGAGGAAGTGAAAGGAAAAATCTTTCACAGCAACTGATAGCCCTGTGATATGCAGTGATTTATCCCAAGTAGGAGTCCCAAATCTTGTCAAGTGAACAATGATAGTACCACTATTAAATTAATGTGTAACATACAATTATTAAGGATACTTTATGGATACAAAATGTTTGAACAGATTTTATCAGTGTCTGTAAGGTGTTTTGGTGGCACAGTCCAATTAGACTGTAATTAGATTGGTAGAAAGGAATCTGTTTTGAACCATTTCACTTGTCATTGGTAACTTGCCTTTAGAGTTGAAGTCATAATTTAATGCTAAACATGAATATTTTGAATTGGCCTTTATTGCCAGGGGGCCTGGAACTTCATTTTTTCAGTTTAAACTTTATAATAAAGTGCCAATTGCAGTTTGCACTCAAACACCTGAAATTCAAGTTGTAGTATTGACATTGTTCTGGTCTGACAGCTTCTGAATAATGTTAATAATAATAATTAATAACAATTGTTAATAATAAACCTAACCATACTTCTGTCAGCTGTATTCCTTTAAGCTGAGCAACCCATTTGCTCTCAAACTAAGACAGGATAAAAGTGTGGCCAGCATTTGGATGAGACATGTAAATTCTACATACTGTATAAATGTCTCCATTAATTATCAGTGAACCAGCAGGTTGCTAGGGTGCAAATGCAGCCAGGTGTCTTTAGATAGAGCCTTAAAGGATCTTTTGTAACTATATGAGCAGTATCTTCCTGGCCAACCTCCAACTTGCAAAATTATTCTGACCACATGAACCCCTGAAAATTCAACAGGCTTAAGCGGTTATGTACTTTGCCTATGCATGGTTACATAGTTATCAGTAGTAAATGAATTTATATGTATACTTGTCATATACATATAAAATGAAAGGTGCACTCTAAATGTTACAATCAATATCTCTGCTTTCCAGCTTCTTAAAGGGATGTAGTTTCTATTTCCCTTTGTCAGTGGCCTGCAGGTGAGCCTGACAAGCCAATTGCATGTGAAATGTGCTGAAGCAGCTGCACTTCATATTCTGTTCTTTGGGACAAATGAAATACACAAGCTGACTGTTTATGGTCTCCCATAGATATAAATACAAACAATGAAAATAACTCTACTACATTAGTCCTTACTTATTTTAATGAATCTGCTCAGCCTAAAATTTGGGACATCAAATAGAAAATTAAATAGTCCTCTTTGCTCATTTAATGTCATCTTAGGGCCCAACTCAGGCTCCAAAACTGATTGTGGGGGATAAAAAGGCTAGAACTCCCTTATCCTGTGCATGTTAATTTATTCCTTGAAAGCATACAGATGTTAATAGTTGCTCTAATACAGTACATCAGTAATATAGGACATAAGTTATGCTCTGTTTACACTAAACTACAGTTCTGTGAGTGATAGACTTTAACCTGGTCATCCTCTCAAAGATGAAAACTCTGTTACCCAATACTCAGTTCTCTGGAAACTTTTCATTTCCAAGTTTGAGACTAACGTTCTCCACTGTTCTATGTCATTTTTGCTCTTTGTGTCCTTAATCAAGCTGAATTAGAATCTTTGCTCTTATTAGCATCAGCACAGCTCTGGAGACAGGGCTATGCAGGATGGACTTGTGGCTCTTGCAACAAATGGCTTTTCATAGAACTTTGTGAAAGGGGAGGATGTTGGGTTTGTTTGGGTTTTATTAAGATAGTAGCCTGAGGCTAGTCTGTCATATGTTTAACAATTTTAAAATAAAAGGACAATATGAAGTAGTTTAGGCCCACTACCTAAATTTACTTTAAAAAGTCCAAAGCTTGAAGCACAGCATTACAGTGTAAATACTAGAGCATTATAATTAACTAATACAATGTATTCTGTTTTTCTTTTTAGACTGCCAAAAGGAAGCGGGGCTACATTAAGAATAAACTAATTTTAAAGAGAGGCAAGAGACCCAACAGGAAGACAGTTTAAATACACTGTTCTGATTGCTAATACGAAGCAGTTGTCCTTGAGATAACCAGTCTTTGCCTTTAGCTCAAGTCATGTTTCACAGCAACATGAGGGTACAGAACCATCATTGGTCCAGATTATTGTACAAAATTTTCAGGCAATGTCTGATTTAAAAAATGTTGGCTTATTGAGAACAGCTGTTTTAGATTTGTAATGTGAAGCAAGACAGAGCTGCTGTCCAAGTCTAGCAGCAGATTTTTTTTCTTGGTACATATTATCCTTCAAATCTGTTGAGAATTTGGACTGATTGCACCAAAGAGCCCTCTAATTTGGTCCTTGGCACATGCATACTTGTCAATTTTTTTTTTTTTTTTTTAAAAACAACATACTTCAGCTGAATAAGCAATATGTAATGTAAACTGGAATGGTGAAATCTGTAAAGTGACTAGTTTTTCCAAGCTGTTGATTTTTTAAAACAATTAAGACTATGTACATCTTTGTAATTCAGCTCTTAGAAAACACAGATTACTCTCCCTTCTGGTATTTATTTACATGGGTTCATTAAATGTACTTTTTCTATTGCTGTAAATTTTTTGGTCTGGACTATAAGAGGCAAGCTACATTTTCACAAATGATAACTGGACATATTACAGTACTTGGATGATAAGTTTAAATTGAACAGACTGCTTTTGTTTAAAAAACAATTGCAGTATTTGCTGCCTTACACAGCACAAATCTTGTATAATATAGATATAAGGGCTAAATTTGTATCCTTCTGAAAATCTGAAGCAACATTAATGAATGCTACTGAGCACTACAACTGCTGGTGTTTCAGAACTAACGTTAAACTAATTTTGTGAAATGTTTACATGGTAAAACAAATGTACCTTTTTTTAAATTTAAAAAAAAAGGTTGACAAGTATACAAAATCCCCTTTCTGTGGCTGTTCGGAGAGATAGAGGGTTTATAAACCCCAACCTACCTTTTTTTGTGAGGGCAGGTGAGGGGGTTTGTTTTTTGGAAAGGATTGTGTTTTTTCTCTGCATTTTTATTTAGAGTGCTTAATCAGTTGATGAAACTTCTGCTTTAGTGCTATTTGCTTTCTTTTTTTTTTTTTTTAAAGTGACAATTGTCAAATTAAATGCACTAAAATATAAATGGAGACTGAACATGTTCACTTTCCAGCTATAGGAAACTTTATACAGACTTGAAAAATTTCTTGTTCTTTTAATAAAGTGAAAGAGAGGGTTTTTGCTGTTTATTTTCCTGCCACAGGATGCAACTCATTTTTATATAAGCAAATCTAATTTACACCAGAAGTTTGGTGTAAAATGCAGAATAGTATGTACCTTTCATGAAGAAAACGTAAATTTACAATATTCAGTGAGAATGTTACTGCTGATTTTCCCAAGGTGTAGAATATTTTTTGATTTATAAACTCCTTTTTGACCTTAATGGTTCTTTTACAGACCAATACTACAGCTGCAACATTTTCACAAAACTAAAAATTCTGGATTTCTGACCCTTTGCCCTTTTGAGATTTCATTTTACTTTGTTGCTTTAAAGCTCAATGCAGACCAGTTGTTAACTATAGGGGAAAATAAAGTTAATTCAAGTTTTGTGTTAAGGTGTCTTGTCATTTTTGCTCTTAAAATGAACTTGAAAAATTGGTGCTCTTCTACTAGCATGAATCCTTTGGCCCACTTGAGATTAAAGTGTAGGATTATTACAGTTTGATCAAGCTATAAACTACATGTGTAAGAGACACTTCCACTCATTTAATCCCTTCAGTGAAGGTATTATTCTACATTTGAGATCACAGCATAGCGCCAGCTAAAATGGTATAATCCGTGTCTGCATCGAGTTCACCATAGGATGAAGAAGAAAAAATTTGCCCATTATGAAACAAGGATGTCTGTTCCTTCATATGAAAATTCTCTACTTCATCATTTTTGCCTCAATCACTAAACTTGCAAAACAAAGTTAAGCTTGGACCTGCTTTAACAATGCTCTAAAGCTTTTGTTCTTCCAAAACTATTTAAGTAACCTTACTTGGTCACAAAGACTACTCCAGTTCCCAAAGTGCAAAGTTGTTGGCCTTTGTGGAAGAATTGTCAGAGCTGCTATTACTGCTTCAGTGAAGCCACAGTAATCTCTACTAATTGAACTGTGTTCCTTTTCAAGTTAAGTCTATTCCTAGAAAGTTCACAAAAATGTAGAACCCTTTGTGAATGGCTATTAAAAATGTCTTCAGGGAGCAGCTACTATCTTTCCCCACACATGCATGTTTTTAAGAGACATATAGCTTGAGCTTTACAGTTTGCCATCTGAAAAAAGAAAGGCGATCCTGTTAAGGCACTGAACTTGAATATCCTGGTTCTGTGCCTAAATCTGATAACTTCCTGAATGACTTTAAGCAAGTCCCAGAGTCTGCTCAGTTTCTTATCCTCATACTGCAATTAGATTGAAAATTAATGAGATGTTCAGCTACTAGGGTAATTGTTATAGAAAAAAATATAAATAAATTAAGGAATCTATGCTAAGCACCAGCAGCAAGTGAGGAAGTGAGCCAGCTCTATGCTGGTGATAAGGGAAGGGGAAATTACTTACCTGTAATTCTACTTACTTGAAAATACTATGTCAGAATTTTTGATTTTCACTTCCCAGCATTGAAAAAGAACAGCAGGCTCACTTATTAAGGAATGTTTACCCTTGAAGGAAGTGGTAGCATAGCTGAATACAAACCATGTCAGCTACCAGCATTTCCATACCACCATGTTGCATATAAATATACTACCTTCTACGAATTGCACCAAAGACCTATTGTGCTAGGGCTAATTCAAAATGATTAATCATGTACAAAACTCTGGGGGATGGTAGGTAAAAACTGTTGATATCTGCAGAATTACAGGTTTTCTGAAAACACCACTCAGCACATGTGATAGGGCAACTAGGGAACAGTATGGGTAAAATACTTCATCTGCCTCCACTAGGGAGTTTCTTGCCAGGTACTAGTGGAATGGTGATGTAATTACACAAACATTTGAAAATCAGTTTGATTTCTTATGCTTACTGAATAACATACTTCAGCTGCTGGTTGTGTGGTTTGACCACAGAGTGCAGAGAGGTGTTCTGGTTGTTAGTCATTGACATGGAAGTCTGCTGTCTTCTAGGTGGAACCCAAACATCTGCCACCAGGCAAATCTACAAATGTCCACCTTTGAGGCAGCAGAACTCACCATTGTGGCATGCATCAGCAGCACAGAGCATCTGAATCTAATGGCAGACTAGTATGTACTAGCTTAAGCTCCTGCTCTGTGTTGCAGATGTAAATTTCCCAGGGTTGAGCCTTTCAAAGCTCCACCTGGCTATTGAGTTATAGATTACCAAGCCTTCAAGGATGGCAGTCCTAGTGGTGAAAATCCAAAGGGGGATTCTAAATGAATCCCAACATCACAGGTCAAGATTCTGGGGCACAGTATCATAATTGCAGCTAGTCACTCCTTGAGCAGAGCCACCTCTACAACAAAGGCATCATGGGACGACTGGGCAAAGAGTAGCTGTTACCTGGAGTTAAGAAATGTGCACTACCCCCTTCAAGACTAGCTAGCTCTGCCCTACCCATCAGTCACTGGTCCAAAACAACCTCCTTGGGCACAGGTTCTTGACTCATGCCTTAGGCATGGCTCATAGATAAAAATCTTGTCCAGTTTCAGCTCAATGAGCTTCCTGGGAAATCTGCCAAAACGGGAAAGGCTCTTCCCCTGTAAGTTTTTGCTGTCTTAATGCACTTCTCTAACAAACATGCATTTAAAATTAGATGAATCCTTTGGCCCATTTGAGTCCAAGTATTATCCACCACCACTTGGCCTGTCCCTACCCAAACAGCTGGAATTGGGAAGAGGGCTTGTAGAACTGGGTCCTAGTGCCAGTCGTACTCCCTTTTTGTGTGGTGGGAGCCTTTCTGTTTTCTGTGCTACAGGGAGTGGTGGGGGAAATGTGGGAGGGAGGGAGGTGAAGAAAAGGGGATAAGGGAAGCAGGAGCCTAGCATGGGTTGTCCCTTCAGCAGGGTCACTGAACCCTTGCCCTGACAAGTCCCCCACCTGGACCGCCACCCCATCAAGCCCCACTCCTTCAGCACTCAAACCCCCCCCCCCACTGGGCCTCAACCACTACCTGGATCCCCTGCAGAGTCCCATTACCTCTGCACCTGGAACCACCACTGAGCCCCCGTGCAGCCAGATGTCCCACACTTGGATCCTGCTGGACTGAGCCTGCCCACACGTGGTGCAGAAGGCCCAGCCCAGCCCTTGCACTATGTCAGGGGCAGCCTTACTGCCCAGTCCCTGTACCGGTGGAGGCTTCAGGGTGATCTCCTACCTCAATGTCTCTGCTCCCCACTCCCATCCTGGAGCCACTTTTATTTATTGACAAATAAAATTTGCTTAATTTTAAAATATTGTGTGCAGGATTTGAGGAGGGGGGGGTGCGCACAGAATTCCCTCAGGAGTAAAGTCTTATCTTTTAAAGTTATCAAAACATAAGTGGAATAGATCTTCCCACCAGATTTCTCCAGCTCATCTAGGTCACTCCTGCTTGTCCCTGTTGTTCATCCTACATAGACTTGAGTGAATATAGACTGTGATAGCATCAGTGCCACCCGCTGAGGTCTCAGTTTTGCCAGAATTGTTTAAGAACAGAGCTCAAGACTAGATCTATATAACAAAAGCTCCAAAGGAAATATACATCAGAACCAAGCTTGTCTGTCTGAGGCATGTCCATCTTCAGACCCATAGCAATGAAGCCATGTGCTGAAAAGAGCAGCTGGTTGTGCAATATGTGCTGTTGAGGCATCTTTGCCGCCAGTTTCTTTTTCTGATTCTCAGGCCAAGGTTGTGGTGTGTGGATTTTCAACAGCGGAAGAATATTTCCAATCTAAACTGTCTTCAGTGAAACTGAAAAAAAATTCATATTAGATTGTGTAAACTCTTTCTCCTCTTCGCGCCTCACATTTTTAATCATACAAAATTTGAGGGATTCTAAATGGTTTAGACCCAAAGTTTAAGTGTTGAATTCATATTTGTATTTGTTGGAGAAAATGCATCTACTGGTAATAGAAGGGCATGAATCTCATTATCCAGAGCTGCTGTTTGAATGTTATCTTTAAGAACTTATCAAGTTTCATGGGAGGAGCAGGAATCGATCTTGGCAAGGATTTTTTTTTTTTTTTACAGAAAGATACATTTAGTAATCTAACGAATGAATAAAAGTGATCTTCAGGAAGTTAGGATATTATCAAGGTTTATCTTTCTAAAGGTCTCCCAGTTGATCAACATAAGGCATGTTACCACCCCAAAATTAAGACTAATTGTTGGAGTCATTGCAAGAATCATCACCAGGGCTTCTCTGCACAGTTCACACCCCATCCTTACCTGCAGTTGGGTGGTGCTACCCCAGCCACTAGCTGCCACCTCTTCCCCCACATCTAGCAAGCCAGCTGTTTAAAATTAATTTAAAACAATATTCCCAGTTTGATATCATGCATTCTCAGCAGAAACACAAGATTTCAATGGAAGCAGATCCCATATGCAATTGAATGTGGTAAAGAAATATTGTACATCTACAGACCTTTGAGCAAATGGTGCCATTTTAACTCAATATTTCAATGGAAAGCAACAGCATCCAAACCACTAACTGAAAGAATCATTTATTGACAGTGATGTCACTTTATGTAATTTTAATTCACATAAATTGTGAAAGGAAGGCTAATCAGAAGTGACTGCCAGAGTATTTTAAAATTTTTAAACGATAAACTTACATTTTTTGGCTGAACAGTTCTACTTTAAGGAAGAAAAGATTGCATAGGTTCTACATGTGTGCATAAAAAAGGTAGATCTGAAACACGTTGAGAGTCACATTACATTTCAAAGTTTACACCAGCTACCCAAAAATTATTCGCTTGCAGGTGCAAGACAGACATTGAAATAACCTACAGAATAAGGCTGGTTACTGCTTAATATTCAAAATCTTGTCCTATCATTATGTAATACATAGAATATATATTTTATTTAATCAGAAAAAATAAAGTGAAGACACTTCTTGAATTTATTTTTGAAATCTGTTTTTGATTCAGATATTTCAAACATGAGCACTGTGCTTGCCTCACGGGATTTATTTTAGAAAGCAGACAGTGGTAACGGCATCCGAGGGTTCTTCACAGCATTAAAATACAATCAAAAGTTTTATCGGAGCATAAATGGAATAGTCTCGCCATGCGGTAATAAATAACCATGCAGAGAAGAAACCCTTAATAAATTAGAAGTCCAAAATTAGTTAAAATTCACCTTAAAATAAGAGCTACAGCATCTTCGTAGCATTGATAGTCATACCATGAATAAGGAAAGGTCCAGTCCTGCACTGCTAACAAACATTTGAGGTCTCCAATTCCTCTTTGTAATCAATGCATGGCCAAGTTCTTTGGTGTTTGAAAATTAAAGCTACAGTTTTGAGGGTGTACTCCAATTATGATCTGTTTAATTCTGCATTTTAGACTGTTCTTCATAATCCAATCGACGTTATAACTTGTTAATGTTTCCGGTTACTTACCAGACTAACCTCTTTAAAACAAGAGTGGCCCCAAGCAATATAAATGAGTTCCTGCAGACCACAAAGTATATGAATTCTCCTGAAGTTACCTGTAAGTTCATCTCTTATCACAGGGGCATCATTTTGACATAATAATTACAGAAAAGCATCCACTATACCTAAAAATAAAGCTTTCCTTACAAACAATATTTCTGTACATTAAAACTGATCCTGTACAGTCTACATTTCTTTAAAATAGGTTTTAAAACATTTAAGAAAAAAACCTAGATTTTTATGTGCAGAGAAAAGTACGTACAGACAGATACAATGTGGCTTTAAGAGATGAAGGACACTACAAGCTATTTAATAGAGATCTGAAGCTCATTAGGTTGAAAGATCTATTGAAGGCCAATTCCGAGTTAACAATGAATGATGCATTCAATTACATATACACCTGAGTACTGTATAACTTTCTGACTTATCTAAGTAACCTTAATATCTACCAAAAATAACTAACATAAAATGCTAGTTTGAGCACATGAACAGATGAGCAATGCGTCAACTAAATATATTTGTCTAGTATCTACAAGCAGCTGTATTAAGAAAGCAGACAAAAGGCACAAAATTAGCCAGTACTACTGAAAGTTAGGCATTCATGCTACTGAAAGTTAGAAATATAATGGTGTTTATAAGGGTCACTGTAAAAGTAAATTAAGCACTGAGCAGAAGTCAGTTTACTATATTTTGTCCATTACTGTACTTTCTCTTGAAAAATCGATACATCTCACTTTAACTGAAATGCAGCTAAGCGTTAATACACTGTATATTTTTAGAAGTTCACTTTCTTCGTCTCTCAGTGGTTTACTTACAAAGTAAAATCAAGCTATAGATTTTTACATTACAAAACAAATCACTGCCCCCAGTATTATTTTTTAATTTACTAAAGCCCTTATTTCACCATGAAGTAGTAGGTTAGCAAATAATGCCTGGTGTAAAAGTAGCATTTTCTGAGAAAATGTCACAAAGCAATCAGCAGGGCCTAAAAAAAAAGAGAAGAACCAAAAATACAGGACTGCTCAAAGCTATAACACAAGACTGATGGGCTGTAAAGCAGGTTCACCCAATGACATCGGCATTCCCTAGCATAACCACTGCCAGTGGTGTTTCACAGAGAGATCCCCTTTCCCACGGTCAAGGGGCTGACAAATGGCCTTGCAAAATATTAAGCATCTCTTTGGAATACAAACAGAAAAAAAAAGGGAGAACAATGGATTAGTACAAACAAGGTTCTTGCAATGGTATTGCTACTTTTTATAAGATGGCAAGAAATGCATGCTTATAAGTGAGTCACAAGGACAGAAAACATGCTCTTAAATCAATATCCCAAATGTATCTTGCTTAGGTCACTTGAAGTGAGCCATTTAACCACCATTTAGACTCTGAATGACTGCCAATGACAAGTCACATTTTATAAGTGCAAAATGTTTTTGGCAAAGTGAAAAATACAAAACCTCAAACTGTACTAATAAAAAAGTATTCTTAATTGCCAACATAGGGCCTGATTCCACAAGCAGACAACACACCGAACTCTCATTGACTTCAATGGAAGTTCTGTGCACATAATGTTTAAAGGATCAGGACCTTAATCATTGTTAGTGCGTGTATAACGTGTTTACATATATATAAACTCTGTGTGTGTGTGTGTGTGTGTGTACACACACAAAATGGCTGTTGAATAAACTTGAGCTTGTAGCTGTTTTGAGATTCATCAATCACAGTATATAGCTTCTTATTTGTATCTTGTTTTAACAAAGCTATTCAATGACACCTGAAGGTTATATACTGCATCATTTTAATGCTTCTAAGATGGGTTTGTTATGAGACAACAGTGCGTTCTGTCTTGTCAATGGGACTTCCAGAGGGGACTGAAGTATATCCAACCGTCACCCTGTAAGAAAATTAGGGAGATTTTACAAATTTTGCCATTCAATTTTTTAAAAAAGATATACAACACACTACTAAAACAGATTCAATAGAAGCTAAAGGAATACTGTCAAGATATGGCTGTCTGAAAACCCTGTACCTACTACAATTACAAATAACACATAAGACTGCTAAAACTAAATGGTTTTAGTGAAAGCCTTTTACACTTTGTTTTGTACAACAGACAACACTGCGTGTGTAGAGTGAGTTTCACCCGTGTTGAAAAAGTCCTTACAACTATCAGCAGTGGAAGATAAAAAACCTTAAAAATTACTTGACAAGAATGTTTTAGAAAAAATTCTAAGTTGTGCTAGCTCAATGGTGCTCTTATCAAAAACTGGAATTTTCTTAGTTTTTCTATTTTTGAAAAACTTGACAGTGCCTATTTAAACATGAAGTTGTTTTGAAAACAAGTATTTTCTTTGCATTTTATCATATTCTGCATCTGCAAAAGGAAGAGAATATTTTTACCTCATTTCCATTCCATACAAAGAATTAATCAACGGTGCCAGGAGTATTACTAGACATGGTTCAAAAATATCTTGCTCAAACGTCCACAAAAATTGTAAAAGGGCCTGAATATATTAGATCATATCCTACCCTCAATCTGCAGAACAACTTCCACCACTGATAATGGGGGCTGTAAATGGGAACTACAAGAATAAGGATTACCATTTAGTCTATAGTCACATATTTCAATACACAATTATTTGTAATATGCTAGAGCTCGGGATTTCATTATCCATACCCTTCTGGGTGTAGTTTCCTAACACTTAAAGCCTCTGGATCCAACTATCTAAAAAACCACTGAAGTAGTTTAGATGCATATTTTAAATTTTGTAAACAAAAAACACTAAAAATGTCAGTAACAGATAAGATGAAAAAACAGATCAATGTAATATTTTCCTCCACTTCTTTAAAAAAAGCTAAACATTTCTTTGCAATTGTGGAAACCCAAACAGCCAGCTTGAGCTAGGGCATCAGAACCAGAAAATGAAGTGACCAATCTAGTTTCATCATCCAAGATGAATAGAGTAAACATCGCAGAATTGTTAAAAATATTTACATGTAATAAACTTTCAATGGTATTAGTAACAGTGATTTTCTTCTCAATTGTCTGATTTTTGTCCTCCACTTTCCTTTTTAAAGTCACTGGAGCATCCAGACACTGCTGCTGACAGGGACAGTGAAATCCTAACACCCAGATCTAAAGGGCTTAACTGTTAATTCTTTCTTACTGTCCCCATCATGCAATGTACATGAATAATCCCATTGTGTCCAATGGTACTATTCACATAAGAATGTAAAAATGGCCATAGCAGTCAAACCAGAAGTCCATCTAGCCCAATATCCTGTCTTCCAACAGTGGCTGGTGCTAGATACTTCAGAGGGAATGAACAGAACAGGGCAATTATTGAGTGATTCATCCCCTATCCTCCAATCCCATCTTCTGGAAGTCAGAGGTTTAGGAAAACCCAGTTCATGGAGTTCCGTCCCTTGACTAATAACTAGTACATCTTGACTAATAGCTATTGATGGACCTATCCTCCATTAATGTGTCTAATTTTTTTAAATCCAGTTATACTTTTGACCTTCAGAACATCCCCTGGCAATGAGTTCCACAAGTTGCCTGTGCGTTGGGTGAAGAAGTACTTCATTATGTTTGTTTTAAACCTGCTGCCCATTAATTTCATTCAGTGACCCCTGGTTCTTGTGTTACATGAAGAAGTAAAGAACACTTCTTTATTCACTTTTCACCACACCATTCTTGATTTTACAGACCTCTAGCAAAAAGACAACTAAAGGGGGATATGATAAACTGAACAGTCTTTTTAATCTCTCTTCATATGGAAGCTGTTCCATACCCCTAATAATTTTTGTTGCCCTTCTCTGTACTTTTTCCAAATCTAAGTTATCTTTTCTGAGATGGGGCAACCAGAACTGCATGCAGTATTCAATATGTAGGCATACCATGGATTTATATAGTGGCATGATGGTATTTGCTGTCTTATTTTCTATCACTTTCCTAATGGTTCCTAACACTGTCAGCTTTTTTGACTGCCACTGCACACTGAGTGGATGTTGTCAGAAAATTATCCCCAGTGACACCAATATCTCTTTCTGTAGTGGCAACAGCTAATCTAGACCCCATCATTTTGTATGTATAGTTGGGATTATGTTTTACAATGTGCATTACTTTGCATTTATCAACACCGAATTTCATCTCAAATTTCATTTTGTTGCCCAGTCACCAGTTTTGTGAGATCCCTTTGTAATTCTTCAGTGTCAGTTTTGGACTTAACTATCTTGAGTAATTTTGTATCATCTGCAAACTTTACCACCTCACTGTTTATCCCATTTTCCAGATCATTTATGAAGATGCTGAACAGCATTGGTCCCAGTACAGATCCTTGGGGGACCCCACAATTTACCTCTCTCTACTGTGAAAACTGACCATTTATTCCTATCCTTTGTTTCCTAACTTTTAACCAGTTACTGATCCACGAGAGGACCTTCTCTCTTATCCCATAACTGCTTACTTTGCTTAAGAGCCTTTGGAGAGGGATCTTGTCAAAGGCTTTCTGAAAGTCCAAGTACACTGTATCCACTGGGCCACCCTTGTCCACATCTTGTTGACACCCACAAAGAATTCTAATAGATTGGTGAGGCATGATTTCCTTTTACAAAAGCCCTGCTGACTCTTCCCCAACTTATTATGTTCATATATGTAACTGATCATTCTGTTCTTTCTTATAATTTCAACCAAGTTGTCTGGTACTGAAGTTAGGCTTACTGGCCTGTTATTGCCAGAATCACCTCTGGAGCTTTTTTTAAAAATCAGCGTTATAAATTAACTATCAGCCAATCATCTGGTACAGAGGCTGATTTAAGTGATAGGTTACATATCACTGTAATTGTGCAATTTCATATTTGAGTTCCTTCAGAACTCTTGGGTGAAAACCATCTGGTCCTGGTGACTTATTACTGTTTAATTTATCAATTTGTTCCAATTGACACCTCAATCTGGGGGCAGTTCCTCAGATTTCTCACCTAAAAAGAATGGCTTAGGTTTGGGAATCTCCCCCTACCCTACATCCTCTGCAGTGAAAACCGATGCAAATAATTCATTTAGCTTCTCCACAATGACCTTATCTTCCTTGAATGCGCCTTTAGCACTTCAATCGTCCAATGGCCCCACTGATTGTTTGGGAGGCTTCCTGCTTCTGATGTACATTAAAAATATGTTGCTGTTTGTTTGTATGACTTTTATTAGTTGCTCTTCAAATTCTTTTCTGCCCTGCTTAATTATACTTTCATACTTGACTTGCCAGAGTTTATGTTCCTGTCTATTTTTCTCAGTAGGATTTGACCTCCAATTTTTAAAGCATGTCTTTTTGTCTCAAAACTGCCTCTTTCACTCTGTTTAGCAGTGGTGGCGTGCGTTTGGTTTTTTTGGTCCTCTTACTAGTTTTTTTTTCTTTATTTGGGGGACAGAGTCATCCATCTGCTGTCCAGAGTAGGAATCCCAAGAAGTGTGCTGCTTGCCTAGAGCTAGAATTGCCACTGAGACTCATCAAGGCCTTGGACTGCTACCCCTTCCTACTTATCAATGTGGGCATCAACGATACTGCCTAGAATGACCTTGAGTGGATCCCTACAGACTACATGGCTCTGGGAAGAAGGATAAAAGAGTTTGGGGCACAAGTGGTGTTCTCATCCATTCTTCCTGTTGAATGAAAACGCCCGGGTAGAAACTGTGTGGCTACTCAGGTGGTGTTGGCGAGAGGGCTTTGGCTTCCTCAACAAAGAGCTGATGTTCCAGGAAAGAGGATTACTTTGCTGGGATGGCTCCATTATCAACTACTGGGAAGAGCATCTCAAGACATCTGGCTAACCTGAGCTTTAATCTAGGTCCTAGTTACCATAGACTCTTCCATAAAGGGGAAGGGATGCAGATTGGGATAAGTAAAGAACATGTCAGAGATCTTTTAACCAACTTGAATGAATTCAAATCAGCGGGGCCACATGCTATTCACCTCAGGTTACTGAAGAAATTAGCTGAAGAAATCTCAGAGCCACTAGCAAGAATATTTACAAACTCATATGTGACAGGAGAGGTCCCAGAAGACAGGAGAAGTGCCCATCTTTAAAAAGGGGGGAAAGGAGATGATGAGGTACTATAAACCAGTCAGCCTGACTTTAATACCTGGGAAGCTACTAGAGCAATGTAAAAAACATTCAGTTTGCAAATACCTGGAGGATGAAGGGGTAATCGCTAGCAGCCAACATGGATTTATCAAGAAGAAATCATGCCAAACCAGTTTGATTTCCTTCTTTGACAGGGTAACTGATTTGGTGGATAGGGGGAATGTGGTGGACTTCAGCAAGGCTTCTGACAGTCCCACATGACATTCTGATAAGTAAGCTGGAGAAATGTGGACTTGACAGAACTACCATTAAGTGAATACATAATTGGTTAAACAACCACAAACAAAAAGTAGCTATTAATGGAATGATGTCAGATTGAAGGAAGGTCTCAAATGGGGTCTAACTGATCACCATATTTGAGGTCGGAAAGGAATTTTCCCCTAGGTCAGATTGGCAGAGAGCCCGGGGGGGGGGGGGGGGGGGGGGAGTTTGCCTTCCTCTGCAGCATGGGGCATGAGTCACTTGCAGGTTTAAACTAGGGTAAATTGTGGATTCTCTGTAACTTGAAGTCTTTAAATCATGATTTGAAGACTTCAGTAATTCAGCCAGCTGTTAGGGGTCTATCACAGGAGTGGGAGGTGCGGTTCTGTGACCTGCAATGTGCTAGAGGTCAAACAAAATAATCATGATGGTCCTTTCTGACCTTAAAGTCTTTGAGCCATTGCTGAGCATCAAGCTTTTTATTTTTAAATGGTCAAAAATATGGATTTAGATGTCTAATCACAGAGACCAAGTTTATAAAAATTCAGGCATAAATACATTTAACCGAAGGCAGGTAAAAGACAGCTTAAAAAGGAGAACAAGTTTTACAAAATCTAAAATAAATGTCTGATTGTTTTTTAGGAGTCACAGTTTGGAAAGATCAGAGAGATTTAGTCACAATCACAATGATACAAATCAAAAGCTGATTTTAATTGTTTGCACACACACACTCCTCACTGTACTGTGGAACTCCATTACATTCCTATCTTAAAGGAACAAAGAAATGCTTTGGTGTGATTCACATTACCTCGTTGGTAAAATATTTTGGTTTCCAGGGTGTATTAATAGCCACACGTTGCCTCTCCTCTGCTCGCTGCCTTTCCTCCAGGCGGTGCTTGTGCTCCGTTGCTGCATCGATATTGCCTTCTTTCAGGGAGTTGGTGACATGTTGCCAAAGATGCCTGAGTGATTGATCACAGATAAACACAGACAAAATAGAATGAGAACTCCTCAGCAACAATACAGTGCCTTGTAAAGAGAGATATACAATTGCAGGATAAACTTGCCAATTCTTTTTCATATAATGATGGTGTGTTCATCACATTAGACGTCAAGAATTATAACATTCAAAAACCAGTCGGAGAACACTTCAACCTCCCTGGTCGCTCAATTACAGACCTCAAAGTCGCAATACTCCAACAAAAAAACTTCAAAAACAGTCTCCAATGAGAAACTGCAGAATTGGAATTAATCTGCAAACTGGACGCCATTAAATTAGGCTTGAATAAAGACTGGGAGTGGATGGGTCATTACACAAAGTAAAACTATTTCCCCATGCTAATTTTTTTCCCCTACTGTTACTCACACCTTCTTGTCAACTGTTGGAAATGGGCCATCCTGATTATCACTACAAAAGTTCTTTTTCCTCCTGCTCATAATTGCTCACCTTAATTGATTACTCTCGTTACAGTTGGTATGGCAACACTCATTTTTTCATGCTCTGTGTGTGTGTGTGTATATATATATATAGCTTCCTACTGTATTTTCCACTACATGCATCCGATGAAGTAGGCTGTAGCCCGCGAAAGCTTATGCTCAAATAAATTTGTTAGTCTCTAAGGTGCCACAAGTACTCCTCGTTCTTTTTGTTCATTATCTGGCACTCTACTTGTACCATCTCAAACAGACTTTGAACTACACCTCTACCCTGATATAATGCTGTCCTCAGGAACCAAAAAATCTTACCACGTTATAGGCGAAGCCGCGTTATATTGAACTTGCTTTGATCCGCCAGAGCACGCAGCCCTGGCCCCCCGGAGCTCTGCTTTACCATCTTATATCCGAATTCATGTTATATTGGGTCGCGTTACATTGGGGTAGAGGTGTATCACTTTTTTAATCCTTTTCATTGTATTTTAAAGGACACTTAACTACTTTTACTGCAGTCATGGTTTAACATGTATATTGTTTATAATATTTTAAAGCTCAAAAATACATGTATTTTCCTCCTATTTAGCAAGTGTGAATTCTCTCACCCCATCGTATTAAACTATGGAGCTGATTTTCAAATGTGTTCAGCACTCAATATCTGGCTACTTCATTTAGGTGCCTGACTGGGAGCTGTTGGGTGCTCAGCTCTTGAAACCTTGGCCCCACATCTTCAAATCAACATGACAATTTTTGAGAACTGCTTTGTGTCCAGACCTGTGTGTAGTTCATTAATGAAGATATCGTGCAAAGTTTGACCTGTGCGCTGGTTGGCAGAGGAAGCTCACCGAAGCTCACCACAGTTCTTTTGCATCTGTTACTTTAAAAAGCTTCTACTTCTGAACTTAGGAAGATAAGATATCAAGGACAGTCCCTAGCAGGTTACAATTAACGTTCAGTTTAGAACCAAATTTGGTCCTTATCTGTTTGACAGTATGCATATGAATGAACCGTGTGTCTGGCTAGCAAAGAACCCAAATTCAGAGTGCAAATAGTAATGTTGTGCAACATGTAGCAATATGGACCAAAAGTTATCAGAACACTTAAGTTCTTCTGCTTCAGAGCATAACTTTTGTAATGTGTAATTTTCAGTGGTGTTTAAGTGAGTCATCATTTAAAATTTATTAAATTGTGACTATTCAGACAGAGACTGAGTATTTACAGTCCATCTGCTAGTGTTAAAAATAAAACAGATGCACATTGGAACTGCTGGCTTCCTCATTCACACTCATGTTTTTCTGGCTGGGATACAGCAAAAAAAAAATGCATTTATGAGAGAGGGAGCATGTCTATTAGCTAGAACATTTCTGACCAAGTGCACCCATTTGTAAAATGGATAGAATGTATTCATTCACTACAAGGTGAAGCTTCATTCATTCATGCTCTTTAAGACTCTCTCAAATGGCAATTAACAGGTGCGACATTATAATTGAATAAAATATTGGTCTTCTAGTGACAAATACATAGACAAATATTTACAGTAAATTCTAACACAAGTTCTCTGATATAGTGAGTCAAAAAGTCAGGTAAAAGGTGTGGATGCATGACAATTTTTTTAAAGTATTTTTATGCTGTGTACAGTCAATAGTTCTAATCTATAGCTGTGAGAAAGACATGAAATTGAATATGTAGAAATGACAATTTAGCAACTACTCACAATGAAGCAGACATAGAAATTGCATTGATTACCTTTCATTTTTAAACTTTATGAAATCCGCACTAGCATTTTTCATTTAATAACTGAACAGCAGTTATATTGCAGTTTATGTATCAAAAGTAGCTCTGAAAAATCTGTGTATGCAGCTTTCCCTACTCTCTGCCTATAAGAATTTATACTACCCAAAACAAGACCCTTACTGAATCACACATGAATATACAAAGGTTGCTTCCATATTAAGTTTTTGTCCAAGCTTCATAAACGGTTATGATGTCCATAACCTCACCTTGATTCAAATGGACCTTGTTTTGCTATTGGTCTAATCTTTTTTCGGATAACGGGCAGGTTGGTGGTGTCAATCACTTTGGTTTCTCCATTGCTGTACGTAAATTCCAGTGTGCCATTCCATTCTCCTTGTGCCTTACACACGATGGTATTGGTGGGATTGTGTTTCACTTCTGCTGTAACCCTAATTCCAATATGACAAAAGCCACAATAAAATATACAGTTTATCTTAGTGCCACCATATTAAAAGGACTATAATCCACTAAATTCAAACCGGAACAGGTGCACACAAGAGCTACTAGGATGATCTGAGGAATGGAAAAACTACCTTATGAGAGGCGACTCAAAGAGCTTGGCTTGTTTAACCTAACCAAAGAAGCTGAGGGGAGATATGATTGCTCTCTATAAATACATCAGTAGAAGAAATACCAGGGAGGGAGAGGAATTATTTAAGTTCAGCACCAATGTGGACACAAGAACAAATAGATATAAACCAGCCATCAACAAGTTTGGGCTTGAAATTAGGCAAAGGTTTCTAACCATCAGAGGAGTGAAGTCCTCGAACAGTCTTCCAAGGGGAGCAGTGGGAGCAAAACGTCTAACTAGCTTCAAGACTGAGCTTGATAAGTTTATGGAGGGGATGGCATGATGAGACTGTCTACAATGGTATGTAGCTGATCTGCGACTGGTAGCAGCAAATATCTCCAATGGCCGGTGATGGGACACTAGATGGGGAGGGCTCTGAGTTACTACAGAGAATTCTTTCCCAGGTGTCTGGCTGGTGGGTCTTGCCCATGCTCAGGGTCTAACTGATCGTCATATGTGGAGTCTGGAAGGAATTTTCCCCTGGGTCAGATTAGCAGAAACGCTGGGGGGGTTTTGTCTTCCTCTGCAGCATGGGTTACTTGCAGGTTTAAACTAGTGCAAATGATGAATTCTCTGTAACTTGAAGTCTTTAAACCAGGGATGGCAAACTTTTTGCCCCGAGGGCCACATCGGGGAATAGAAATTGTATGGTGGGCCATGAATGCTCACAAAATTGGGGTTGGGGTGCAGGAGGGGATGAGGGCTCTGGTTGGGGGGTGTGGACTCTAAGGTGGGGCTGGGGATGAAGGATTTGGGGTGCAGGAGGGTACTCCCGGCTGGGATCGAGGTGTTTGGAGGGTGGGAGGGAGATCAGGGCTGGGGCAGGAGGTTGGGGCTTGGGGACAGGCTCAGGGGTGCAGACTCCAAGTGGCGCTTACCTCAAGCGGCTCCCAGAAGCAGCAGCATGTCCCTTCTCTGGCTCCTATGCAGGGGCACGGCCAGGTGACTCTGCACACTACCCAATCTGCAGGCACTGCCCCTGCAGCCCCCATTGGAGTGTTGGAGGGGGCCATTGCAGGACCATGCCGTGGCTTCCGGGAGCCACGGGGAGCAGCCCCCGACCCTGTACCCCAGCTGGAGTGGGGCAAGCCCCAGACCCCACTCCCCAACGGGAGTGCACGGGCCAGCTTAAAACGGCTCGTGGGCTGGATCCGTCCCATGGGCCGTAGTTTGATTTGAAGACTTCTGTAATAGACCCATAACTTCTGGCTGAGTTACTGGAGTGGGTGAGTAAGGTTCTGGGCCTTGCAATGTGCAGGAGGAGATCGGAGTAGATGATCATGATGGTCGCTTCTGACTTTAAAGTCTATGAGTCTGAGTGTCCAAGCAATTTTAAAAATCAACTGCAAACAGATATGTTTAAATTACAAACAGAAATCTGACTTTGCTGCATCAAAGAGAGCAAGTGCAGACTGTGTGGTAGATCTGTGCTGAGATATTCCAGCCATAGATCTTCTAGCATAGCTGTGGCTTGAGTTAAAAATACACATCTGTCTGGGTTTTCAGCGCTAACTCAGAATTTGTTTGCTATAGTGGACTGAAGAGAGACACTTAACATTGTGTTAAAAATACATCCAGATATTAAAGCTCAAAATCCGACAGCCCAGAACCTTAACATTGTTACATACTAATGTGAAAGGTCCCAGATTCAAAGTATCTATATTTGTTTTTTTTCAAACCTACAAATCACATTTTAAACCATTTTTTTTAAATGGAAAAGCTGTAATGAAGTGCTGGCAGATGCAAGAAGGTTTTGTTTTATTTTTTAAAACATTTTATAAATTCAATTTGGCTTTTGCCTATTAATTACACACAAACACACCCACTCAATTTTACAGTAATAAATACAGAAAACTGAAAAGTTTTCAAGTACACTCTAACATACAGTACAAAAGGAAGCAACCCATTAGACAGCAGCTTCAATACCTGTGAACTTTTCCTCCATAGAAAGGCTTGGTGTGGAATGTGACAGTAGCAGAATAGCCAGTCTTGGCACAGTTAATACTGATTTTACCTCCAAGCTCCACCCATGGAATGGTAAGTATAGAACGTGCATAGGCACTAGGCAGAGTGAACACATATTCTTCCTCATGTTCCATTAAGTAAAGAACACCTAGGAGAGAAAGGTTGGAAAGTGAAATGATACTAGTGTACTGATGAGAACATGCAGCCACTGGCCAATTTCTACCAGCAAACGGTAATTCACACAGTCAGAGTAATAGGAGACCCTCATCATGAAGTCAGAGTGCCTCTACCAGTAAGCCTCCCTCAGAAGAAATCTGGCTCAAACATAAAAAGATATGGTTTCAGTTCTGAATGTTAACCAAGTGATACTTCAAAATGATACAGGATAATTGTATTTGCTGATAACATAGATTATCAATAAAACATAAGTACAAACTGGTAAGACCAAGGGGGAAAAAAATCTCATAAGAGCCAACTCAGTAAGTCTGAACACTTTGTAGCTCCCTCTATCCCCATTAAAAAAAAAAAAGCTCTTTTGGGAGAAAGAGCCCTAAGAAGAGTGGTCCGGGGAAGGAAGTCCCCTAGAACTTTGCTCTCTCAATATAACAGACTTTCTCCCATGCATTTTTTCTAGGCCCCGCATCCAGTAATAGAATGCACGCTAGCCCACTTACGGAACACATTCACCCTTGCCACTCCTCTCAACTCTGCTCTCCCCTTTGATTTGATTCTTTTCTATATGGGGTCTAATGCTGCCCACATTGCTGTAGTATTTGAATGCCTTCCAGGAGGACATTAAATGACGTAACCAAACATCTGCCACATGGAGTTCATTCTTTCTCTCAACCTCTCCCCAGAAGAAGCCTGTGTGCAATGCAGTGCCCTTCTGTTCTCCTTGGGAACCTACCTGGTGCTGCCACCTGATCCCACCCCGCTGCACTAGTTTGCTCTTCTCTTTGCTGCACGTGTGACTTCTCTGTGGCAGCTGGAGCAGCACTTTGAATCCATCTGGCTCCAGTGAGAGGCTAGCAGCAGCAGGGTGCAGGAATCTTCACAGCTAGCTAAGGAAGCTGGCTGCTGCTCCCTGCCTGGTCAGAGGATCTCTGTGTCTGAGGCTTGGTTCACACTACCCACCCCTGCTGACCTAGCACCCGGTGTAGAGTGCGCTATATTGACAGGAGGGCTTCTCTCACCAACACAGATACCACCTCTTGGGGGGGAGAGAGGGGAGTATCTATGCTGACAGGAGAAATTCTCCCGGCAGCATAGGTAGCATCTTCACTAAGCGCTGCAGCTGCACCACTGTTAGTGTAGACAAGCCCCGAGCCTCTACCACCACAATGAGTGGTTCTGTCCCATCATAACTGTGGGTGGGTTTTCAAAACAAAGGACATTGGTAAAGTACAGCAAATAGGAATGTGAACAATACAAATATATGCTGCATACACTGCACATGAATTCTGCAACACCAAATAGCCTGGGTCCAACAGGAGATATTGTCTCACTCACCTTGTCTCACCAAATACCCTTACATTTCCTAAGCTGAACTGCTCAGTCATCAAAAATAAAGTTAGTTCTATCAACTTTGATTTTAATGTCTCTTATTTTTCATTTTAATAGCTTCCTAGGAGCCAAAATGGTGGCTTTGGGGGGAAAAAAATTCTTTGCAACAGAGATTTAAAAAAATAACCTACCACACCACTACATACTTAGAATTCAGAGGATCTTTCACCATCAGATATACCGCTACCTTGATATAACGCCACCCGATAGAACACGAATTCGGATGTAACGCGGTAAAGCAGTGCTCCGGGGGGGGGGCTGCGCGCTCCGGCAGATCAAAGCAAGTTCAATATAACGTTATTTCACCTATAATGTGGTAAGATTTTTTGGCTCCCGAGGACAGCGTTATATCGAGGTACGGGTGTAACAGTTTTAATGCAAATTGGATGTAAAAACCTTTACAATATCTGTTGAGCTATGGAACTGTATTAGTATGAGCCATTTTCCTCGCAGTACTGGGGAAAGTTCACAACATAAAAAATAAATTAGTAATTCATTTTTGCCAATATAAAAATATATTCTCAGTACAGGATATAAAGACAAACCTAAACGATTCAGAGTTTAAAAGGAGTTCTGCTATAGCATTATTTAAAACATGGTACTCCAAACCATTGGACTAGGTAGAATAAAGAGCTTAGTCACTTCAAGACTGGACGTGTTCCCAGAGGCACGTAAACGTCTTTAGCAAACCATCATTGCTTTCTGCAGCTGCTCTTGTTCCTTTTGTACACTCAACCTGCCAATAATGAAACAGCCAACACCTCTATTCCCCAAGTGAGTTTGACACAAATGACCTGGAAAATGTATGGAAGGTGGGACAATGCAACAGAACAAGCACAGGAGAGTGATGGAGTAAACTATTTTTAACCCTTTGCATTGGATGGTCTAAAGTTTCCACTTTGCATGCTGCAATCTCAGCACCACCATGAATAAATACTGACAGTATGGAAATAAGAATGAACACCCGCTTAACAAGCAAGCTGTGTGTGTAGCTTTTTGGGTGGGGGGGGGGGGAAGGGGAGAAGTGCTATTTTTTTGGCTAAGCCTCATTGGGTACGTCTACACAGCAAAGAAAAACTTGCAGCTGTATGTGCCAGCTGGCGCGGGCTGTGGGGCTTTTTCATTGCTATGTAGACTTCAGGGCTTGGGCTGGACCCCCCAGGCTCTAGGACCCCGCAGGGTGGGAGGGTCCCAGAGCTCGGCCGCCAGCCCAAGCCTGGAAGTCTACGCAGCAATGGAACAGCCCTGTAGCCTGAGCCCCACGAGCCTGAGTTGGCTGGCATGGGCCAGCAGCCGGTTTTTCTTTGCGGTGTAGACATACCCATTGTTTGTGTGTGCAGGAACACCCCATTCCAAAACGCTACAACAAAGCTGAAGTACATACTTTGCTTAGAACGATTACAGGAAAGTTTACATGGGAAGAAATCACCACCATCACCACACTGAAAATGTGCCAGGGAATCGCAGTTGGCATTCCTGTACCTCCTATTAGTGACGGCCTTATTGCTGAAGAATTACATGCCTAAGCTGCAGCATAAACGCAAACCAATGTACGACCAATAAATCGGCATTAAAGCAAAGAGGACTTTCATATTAGCTTAACCAACAAAAAAAGCAGCTTAAATTTTACAGACATTAGCATCATTGTAATTTTTAAGCCATACTTAACGTATCTTCCATAATTTTCTCTGACTACTTGTAAAACTCCAGGTTGGCTTCCCATTTCATCAGATTCTGTTTAATTGGGTAAAGCAATGAAAGGTATTTTATTAGATGGAGCCTCACATACAACAGGTGATAGTGCCTCAGTTATTTTCTGTCCCAATAAGAGTCCAAACATTGGCAATTTAGGCCCAGGTCCTCGACAGTATTTAAGTGTCTAACTTCCATTGGAATCAGACACCTAAAAACCTTTGAGGATCTGGGCCTTAGTCTCTCTCTCTCTCTCTTCCCTCCTCGTACAGGCAAGTAGCTTTATTTACAAACACTTTTTTTGCCCATTTAAGTTTGAGCCCAACCCCACCAACTGGCAAAGATTTTCACAGTGTGTACAACAGTCCTGAAGTCCTGCCCCAAAGTTTGACACTAATTAGTTATTGCAGAGACGCACCTGAGCACTCTGCAGTGGCTATTTTAAAATAAAAAAATGCTTTCATTGATGCATTGTGAAAGATATCTTCCTTCAGCCCCTTTTCACAACACCCACGAGAGCGTTTTAAAATTATAAGGTTGCAAACAAATAAGGACCTACCTACTAATCTTTTTGGCATAAATCCCTCGAAACACTCTGTATTAATGCAGAAGGAGAAGTGGTCTGAGCTCCCAATTTAAGGGTAAAATGCGATGTTTCAGTAAGGAGACGATCAATCAGAAATGCCTGTTTTATAATTCCCTTGCACAATCACATGCATTTCACAGTTCATCCATTCTGCAAAGGGCCTCTCCCTATTTGGACTTTCAGTCTGCTGTGCTGAGCACAAGTACAGTCTTCTTCAGGATTATTAGCTTACAGTTCTGCTTCAAGTCTATCCCCTGCATTGTAGACTAATTTCAGTCCTTAAGAATTTACACTAAAAATTGTTAGTACCACCCATTGGTGACACTCTCCATAATGGTATCTGTGACGGGTTGGATCACAGCTGCCACCCAATATACCAAGACTACCCCTGCTCCTGTTTTCCCTGCCAGGTCAGGACTCCAGCACCCTGCCTTGCTGAGCCAGACACTCCTGTCTGCTCCAACACAGACCCAGGGTCTGAATTACCTGCCCCAAAGCTGCAAGTTTACCTGAAAACAGCTCACAGAAGTGTGCTTGTCTATAGCTCTCAGATGCCCAACTCCCAACGGGGTCTAAACCCAGATAAATCCGTTTTACCCTGTATAAAGCTTATGCAGGGCAAACTCATAAATTGTTCGCCCTTTATAACACTGATAGAGAGATATGCACAGCTGTTTGCTCCCTCAGGTATTAATACATACTCTGAGTAAATTACTAAATAAAAAGTGATTTTATTAAATACAGACAGTAGGATTTAAGTGGTCCCAAGTAGTAACAGACAGAACAAAGTAAGTCACCAAGTAAAATAAAATAAAATGCGCAAATCTATGTCTAATCAAACTAAATACAGATAAGTTCCTCACCAGTTACAGAATGCTCCCTTTTACTGGCTAATCTCCTTTTAGTCTGGGTCCAGCAATCACTCACACCCCCTGTAGTTACTGTCCTTTGTTCCAGTTTTCTTCAAGTATCCTGGGGGGGGGGGGGCGGGGTGGAGAGTAGGGTTACCATACGCCCGGATTTTCCCGGACATGTCCGGCTTTTTGGGCCTTAAATCCCCGTCCGAGAGGAAATCCCAAAAAGCCGGACATGTCCGGGAAAATAGGGAGGGAGGGCCCGGCAGTGCTCGGGGTCGGGGCTGGCGGTGCGGGGCCGGACGGTGCTCGACTGGGGGCGGGGGCTGGCGGTGCTTGGCCGACGGCTGGCCTGGGGCTGGCAGTGCTCGGCCGGGGGCCAGCGCCCCAGGGCCCGAGCCAAGCCGGGCAGGAGATGCTGGGGCCAGAGCCTCTTGGCCTGGGCCGGCCGGCCGTTAGAGGGAGCCGCTCGGCCGGACTGGGCCGCCCCAGCCCCAGCTTACCTGCTGCCTCCCTGTTTCAGGTTTCCCACGAACATTTGATTCGCGGGAAGCAGGGGGCGCAGCGTTCAGGGGATGGGGCAGAGTTGGGGTGGGGACTTTGGGGAAGGGGCAGGGAAGGGGCGGAGCTGGGTCCCCGTAGAGTGTCCTCCTTTTTCAAAATTAAAATATGGTAACCCTAGTGGAGAGTTCCTTCTTTAGCCAGCTGAAGACAAAATGGAGGGGTCTCCCACAGGTTTAAATAGACTTTCTCTTGTGGGTGGAGAGCCCCCTCCTCCCTCCTATGCAAAGTCCAGCTCCAAGATGGAGTTTTGGAGTCACCTGGGCAAGTCACATGTCCCTGCACGACTCAGTCTTTACAGGCCGAAGCCATTGTCCACATGGTATCTTGTATGTCTCCAGGAAGACTTCTTATGTGGATTGGAGCATTCCAAGATGCATTGTTCCCCAAGTGCTTCCTGATCAGGTACTTAACCTTGCAAATTCCTTCCTAAAGAAACTGATCAACTGCCTCCCAAAGCTTACTTAGAAACCAAGCAAGTATACAGCCCATATTCTTAACCTCAAGTAGAAAATGATATATGTGTACAGATAGGATGAATAGATACAGTAGACCATAACCTTTACGGAGGTATATTACATGGCACAGGCAGCACTAAACATATTCCAGTTATGTCATACGTACATTTATAAGCACCCCCCCATAAAGCCTTATGCGGTACACTGTCACAGTATCCATGCTAGAAAACAACATCAGTGAAGAGCTAGAATTTAAAATATTGTACAAGACCAGCAATTTCATGAGCAGAGAATAACTAGCTTTCTGCATATCATTTTAGTCTGTCACTTCTTAATGCAGCTACTTCAGTCTGACAGTGGCTAATAAAAGCAAAATAAATGAGTATCGGGGAAGAAGAAGGGGAGGGATTTATTAGTCTCAGAAGTATTAATGCAGCTGATAAAGGTAGCCCACGGCTTTGCTTTCTGTTCCCTTTTTTTAAAACAAGTGGCAGCTACAATTATGAATACAAATAAATAAGAAGTTTGGGAAAAACAAACCTGAAGCCATTTATAAGAACAGTTCTCAGACACACTATCCATGGAATCTAAGGGTAACATTTTCAAAAGCGACTAAGGCTCTTTTGAAAATTTTACCCTAAATCTCCTATGCATTTATCCCAGTAGGGAATCGTAGCACATATCACAAAAGAAGAAATGCAAACTCAATAGCATTAAACTGATGAAGGTCAATTTCTTTTCTAAGAACATGATCTACTACAGGTTGGCTCTCCAGTCTTCATCAGTGCAGTTGTTCCATTGGCAGGACTGTGACATGGGAATAAAAATACACAATACTGATGGTTCACTGCTTCCTGAGAATGGTTCCACAATTTCAGTCTGAACTGCTGCAGTTTCCTCTTGCATAGGCTGGTCTCTGGGGTTAGCCTTATACAGAAAGCCAGGAGACCCAGCAGTTTGATGCAAACTCTGATCAGAGGATGAATGTAATGCATCCTGACTGCCCTCTTTTCCATAGGGAAGATTTTAACTATGGTACTGTCAATGTAAATTTTTAGATGAGTGATTGTCTAGGGACAGTTTTCTTTAGGGAGATGATAAAATTGTAGTCATCACGGTACTAAGAGCCTTCTGTGTAGCCATTTTAGAATCTGATTGGGATAATCCCAGATCAGTATGTGTGCACATTTCCTGGGTGCTGATGCACACAATCATCCATCACCAATAACCCTGAGCTGATGAGAGGCTAAAATGGGAGATCACATGGAAACCTCAGTAATTTTTATTGGCATTGAGACAGGTATCTCTCGTCAGAACTGTTACTTGGATATGATATGAGATTTCTGGATATGATAAAACCTGAGAGACAATCTCTTAACCTTTATCTAGACATCCCCATGCAGAACAAATAACATCCTAGAAAAGGACTGTGACAGAGTGCTGAGAACCAGCAGCTGAACCTGCACTCTGGTCACTGCAAATCGAATTAGTTCCCCTGGAGAGGGCCTGACTGAGGGAAGGAATAGCTAATTACTAGGTCAACCTGGGCTGAGCTGGCCAGCACTAAGGAGCTAATTAGCCCATTAACTGCAAGAGTAGAAAAGGAACACAGGGAGGAAGTGTAAGTGACCTGGAGACTATACAGTATATTTTTGGCTGACTAAAATCAAGGGAAAGCTAGATGAAATTACTATAAAGTGGGTGCACAACTGGTTGAAAAACCATTCTCAGCAATTATCAATAGTTGGCTGTTAAACTGGAAGGAGGACATATTTACTGGGATCGCACAGGAGTCTATCCTGGATCCAGCACTAGTTAATATTTTTACTAATGACTAATGATATGGAGTAGAGAGTATGCTTATAAAATCTGCAGATGACACCAAGCTGGGAGAGGTTGCAACTCCTTTGAAGGACAGGATTAGAATTCAAAATGACCTTAACATATTGGAGATTTGGTCTGAAATAAACAAGATGAAATTCAATCAAGTGCAAAGTACTTCACATAGGAAGTAAAAATTCAGTGCACAAATACAAAATGGGTAACAACTAGCTAGGTGGTAGTACCGCTGAAAAGGATCTTCGGGATATACTGGATCACAAACTGAATATGAGCCAACAATGTGATGCAGTGCAAAACAAGGCAAATATGAATTTGGGATGTATTAACAGCAGTGTTGTATGTAAGAAACAAGATAATTGTCCCATTCTACTTGGCACTGATGAGGCCTCTGCTAGAGTAATGTGTCCAGTTTTGGGTGGATGTGGACAAAGTGGAAAGAGTCCAGAGAAGAGCTACAAAAATGATAAAAGGTTTAGAAAACTTGACCTATGAGGAAAGGTTCAAAAAGCACACAAAACACATTAAAGGTTGTTATAAAGAGGGCAGTGATCAATTATTCTCCACATCTACCAAAGGATAAGAAGTAATCCCCACAGTCTGTAGCAAGGTAGATTTAGAGTTTTTTCCTAATAACTAACATAACTATAAGGATAGTTAAGTACTGGAATAGGGATCCCAAGGGAAGTTGTGGAATCCCTATCACTGGAAGTTTTTAAAAACAGGTTAGAAAAACACCTGTCAGGGACAGTCTAGGTATGCTTGGTCCTCAGCATGGAGAAGGGAGGAAGGACTACATGACCTCTTGAGGTCTCTTCCAGCCCTTGAGTTCCTATCCTGCCAATCCCCTACCAATGCTGTACTTTGTGAACTGATTTTCCTACAATACATATTGATGAAATACACAGATGAGATGCTAGGTCAATAGTGCAATAATTAACTGCAGAAGAGACATGTGCAATTTAATGCTTTCCTCTGATTGTTCAGGGATCAATATGAACAACAAATAATTCGGGGTCATCGATGGCCTAAAGCAGTTTCCTAATGTAACAGGCTCCTCACACTTCATCTATGTTATTCATTACGTCTGTTAGACATAGGGTGACCAGATAGCAACTGTAAAAAAACAGGATGGGGGTGGGGGGGCAATAGGCACCTATATAAGAAACAATCCCAAAAAACGGGACTGTACCTTTAAAAACAGTACATCTGGTCACCCTAGTTAGATGGGGACTAAATGTTTGTTCTGATTAAGGCATACATGGCTGCGGTACATCAACAGCTACAATGATTCACACTGTGAAATCATGAAATAGTGGCACACTAGAATCTCACTCCTATGGTCTCATGAGTGTTTAAATCATTTGTGCTACATTGTTTGACAATCATTGAGGAGATCTATCTAAAATATATTCAAATTGGAAAAAGCACAGAGAAGGCCAACAAAAATGATTAGGGTATGGAATAGCTTCCATATGAGGAGAGATTAACAAGAGTGGGATTGTTCAATTTGAAAAGAGACAACTAAGGGAAGATATGAGAGAGGTCTATAAAATCATGAATGGTGTGGCGAAAGTGAATAAGGTGGTGTATTTAGCCATTTACATAACACAAGAACTATGGGTCACCTGATGAAATGAACAGACAACAAATTTAAAACAAACATAAGGAAGTACTTCTTCACATAACACACAATCAACCTCTGGAAATCATTGCCAGGAGATGTGAACGGCAAAAGTATAACTGGGTTCAAGAAAGAATTAGATAAGTTAATGGAGAATAGGTCCATCAATGGCAATTAGCCAAAATGGTCAGAGACGCAACCCCTTGTCCAGGTGTCCCTAAGACTCTGACTGCCAGAAGCTGGGACTGGAGGACAGGGAATGGATCACTTGAAAATTGCCCTGTTCTGTTCCTTCCTTGTGAAGGACCTGGCCATGGCCGCTGTCAGAAGACAGGACACTGAGCTAGATGGAAAAAGGAAAGAGCTTTGAAATCCTGGGATAAAATATATTGTAAATACAAAATTACTACTACTGCTAAACTACTACTAATTTTTAAGCTAACTCCAGCTGTCTGAAACATTTAACTATAAAAGCCCCACCATCCTGCTAAATTAAGAGTCATTTACTCCCATGGAAGTATGCATTACAGGAGCTGCAAAACCCACATCAGATTATTTATTCACTGCTACTATCTGCATTCCCTCAGAAAAGGGTGTAACATCCCTTGTATCAAATCCTTCACAAGTTTTAAAGCTTCCTTTTAATTTTTAAAGTATCACCTAGAAATATAGACATCTTTTTTTTAAAGTTAGCAGCCATCTGATAATGTAAAACAAAGAAACATATAACCCACAACAAAAGTTTCAACCCTATATTCTTCGTAAAATTAACCAATAAACCTAATGCATAGGGCTATCAATTCTGCATCTTCATGAATTTTGCTGCCTTGCAACAAAACAATACATCCCAATATGAAAGGAACCTCAATGATTCTATGCTAGACAAACATTGCCTTTTCACTAAAATATGCTCAGATTTTCTGCCCAATGAAATGTCTGTTTGGTGGCTCTTTGCAACATATAAAACTGTATAATTTAAGAAACAGTTACTTTTGCTCCCCCCATCCTTGCAAATTTAAATCCCAACGCCATTCTATTTCATCACATCCTCTTTTTTCTTTCCACTAAAACATCAGCTGTCATTAACCAAATCTTGGTATTGTGGAAACATCAATTTTTATTTGCAATGCACCTCTGCTACTCTCATTCAGAGTGACCTTTTAGGTAAGGAAACTGCTAAACTGGTTACACTGTACAATGGTTTCATCAGGTAAAGCACTTTCTAGGTGAAAGCTGAGACACCTCATTTCACTTGTAAACCACATTCAGAGATGATGGGATAGCACAGAAAGCAACTGTGCACATGGATTTCCAGCAACATCGCCTCTTGCATGCTGATTTCTATCACTCTGTGTGTTCGGCTCATCTGGTTAATATTTACATGGAACAAAGAAACAAGACAAAAAACCAACACCACAACACTGGATGGCCTTTGCCATCTCCAGACTGGATGTTGTAGAGTCAAAATACTCACCTACAGCATTTGTATGAAGGGATCTTATGTCATTAAACCTCACACTTATTTAAATTCACATAGAAGCTTCTGTATTTCCATATTATTATTCTTTAACATACAGACTTATTCTTGTTTTAAAATAGTAATGAAACATCCTCGCCCTCCACAACAATATTATTGCGATGAGCTGCAAGGAAGAGGTTTCACAATAACCATGGGAATATTATCAATGTATTCCTGACACAATCTAGTTCCAAAATTCATTATACACTATGCAAATAGGCAACAGCAGTGCAACAAATCTCTCGGCAGTCACCAACAGAAACAGTCACTATGTGTTCAGAGTCAAGGCTGTTAAATACATCCTGGTTTTATGTGTTCTTCAACGCACGGGTCATAACATAGTTACAGGATGAAATACAATCATTCTGTTAAATATAGCAAGATGATGTTTGCTATCTACTGTACAACTGTCTGAATCTTGAAGTATAGCAAAATTATTTCAACTGTCTAGTGCACTGTCTGAAATAGATGCTTCTCATACACCGAAAAAAACCTTCTCTAAATTTAGGTATATTCGGTACCTGTGGAGAAACCTGTGTATTAACTTAAAACTATTCAAAATACAGACATAGGTCAAATCTGAGATTTGCAAATACAGGTATTTGCAAATTGCAAATACAGGTATTTGCAAATTGCAAATACAGGGGAAATTACCTTTCCAACAACATACTGCAAAATCTAAAACTCCGAATAGTCAAGTAGAAGTTCAAAGACAACTCCCTTCCCCTCCAAACACACACACACCACTTTTTAAAATATCTGTTAATGCATATGACACGTTTCATTCCACATTCTTTATGAAAATATGCTTATGATATGAATACGACATAACTGAGATATACTTTATGCAAGATGGCTCATGTGAGATATCATTGGAAAGGTTATGATTTATTGAATGTGATTATCAATTTGTATGCCTGTATCATTTCTGTATCTGAAGTTAGGAATATTGACTATGTATCTATATTTCAACTATGTTACTTTGGGTGATGCCCACTGCTAACACTTCAGGTACAACAATGGAAAAGCCAGACAGGGCTCATGGCCAATCAGCGAGGACAATGGACTGTAGAAAGGGACTCATGAACGCTGTAATCCTACAGAGTCAGGTGGTCTTGTCACCTGATACTAAACATTACCAGGGACTTCTTGTAACTTTCCACTGGAAGAGAAAGGGGGTCAAGTTTGGGAAACAAAGGATTCCCGCCTCATGTAAGTCCTATTTAAGGGTGGGGAGGAAGGCAACCAGGACTCTTCCTCTCCATGGCCTGTCTGCCCAAGAAGAAAGACTGGAAAAGCCATGTGAAGGGAAGGAGGGGGGAGAAGTCCAGACGGGGGGGGGGGGGGGGGGGGGGGGGGGGGGGAGGAGAGGAGTCCAGCCTGAAAAGGAATATAACTGGAACTCTGAACCACAGAAACTTTGCAACCTGCCTGCAACAATATCTAGGGTGAGAAATATTATTTGTAACCAATTTCTTTAGTGAAACTAGATTAGTTTGCATGTTTGATTTCATTTGCTTAGTAATCTGCTTTGTTCGGTTTGTTACCCCTTTTACCACTTAAAATCTGCCTTTTATAGTTAACAACATTTGTTTTGTTTATTATTAAACCCAGTTTCTGTAATTTCTAACTTGGGAGGGTGGGGGGAGAAGTTGTGCATACCTTCCTCCACATTGAGGGAGGAGGCAGATTTCATAATATATCTTTGGGTCTGCACTCCAAGGGAGGTGGACACCCGAGTGCTGGGACAAGTCCCTTAAGCTGAGCCTTCCCAGAACTGATCTCATTGTCTGTTTCATTCTGCAGTGGAGCAGACTTAATAGCCTGACTCAGCAAGACAGGTAAAAAGGGTGCTCAAATTGGCATAACAGGCGGGCTCAGGAGTATCTCAGCACATCAGGTGGCCACCTAATGTTGCATGTCTGGAACTTCTGGGAGACTTCAACAGTCCCCCTGCCAGCCACCCCAAATCCTGAGAGCACCATGTGCACTGACAACAAGTAGGCTAAATCTTCTGACCTACCGTGATTTATCACAGGTGCTTTCATTAGTATTTAATACAGAAATGAAGGCTATGCCTACATAGGGATACTCAGGGAAGTTAATCCAAATTAACTCAGAGGTGTGAATTTATAGCAGTTAGTTAGTTACTGTATTAAACCCCTATGCATTAAAATGGCCTTAATTCAGT